>NC_045428.1:511223789-511545834 GCF_902635505.1 Sarcophilus harrisii | reverse complement strand
TAGTTCATTTGTTGATTACTCTTCCATTAGATTATAAGGAACTTGAGGATGGGGATTGTTTTTGCATAACTTTGTATCTCTACTTCTCAATACAATTCCAGGCATACAGTAGGGGGATTAATAAATGTGTGCTAACTTGACTTCTTTCCTCCATTAGCAATACTAGCATTAGCATTATTAATAGGCCTAAGCAGAGAGATCCTAGGTCTCTAGAAAAATCTAGTTTAACATTCTTATTTTAAAAACTAATAATAACTAAAATTTATAGAGAGTTTACTATATGCCAGCCACTGTTTTAAGCACTTTACAATTTTTATCTTATTTGGTCCTCACAACAATTCTCACAACACAGTTCATAAGTGCCTGAGGCAAGTTTTGAACTCAAATCTTACTGATTCCAAGAGAACAATCTATCCACTTAGCCACTTAAATGAGGAAGCAAAGAGAAGTAATTCACAGTTTTACTAGCAGTCTGACCTTGGACAAATCATTTAATATCTGTCACATTAACTTTCCTCATCAGTAACATAGGAATAATAATAGCATTAACTCCCAGAGTGGTTACAAAAATAAACAAGATATTTATGAAGTGCTTTGAAAGCACTATATAAATTTTATTATTATCAGTCAATAATAATAAGTGATGTTTTTATTATTAATAGTAATAAGTAGTTCTATATTCCCTGTTATAGTTGTAATATTCCCTGAACCTTGCCCCAAATCACTCTGCTTCAACTCACTTTCCACCAGGCTTTATATTCCATTACTTCCCTTCCCAAATGCTATACTTTAGCCAAACAGGATCTTTCCCTTCAGTGATCAGTTTCCTCATATTTTTCCAATGTGTTCCCTCTGCCTGAAATATTTTCTTTCCATAGTTCTTGTTACCATCCTCTTATAATCACCTCTTCTGTGCATCCTTCTAAATATGGGATGATAGATTTAATGAAGGAAAGAACATTTTGTCCAACTCCCTTCTTTTCCCAATCCCTGGCAGGTTAAGTGATTTCCCCCAAGTCACATAAATGGGAAATGACAGAGATAAGATTTCAAGCCAGGTCCTTTGCCTCTAAATCTAGTTTTTGTTTCACTAAACCAGGTCCTGATCCAATCCCATATCCCAAGCTATAAGAAATATCCCCCTCCTTGTACTTTTATAGAACCCTTTGTCTTCGCTTTTCCTTTGCAGTCCTATCATTCTACCTTATATCCTATTTATCGGTATCTGTGACACCACTTCTCACTAACCCCAGGAGATGTTATATTCCTTAAGAGCAAGCAATTTGTCAGTTTTCATCCCTGTGATTCTAAGGATAAGCATTGCTTTGGTTTTAGAATGTACTTTGTGAATCTTTGCTGAGTTGAAGTGAATTGAAATAAAAAGCAAAGGAATGATGGGGAGTAATTTAATGAAGTCAGATTAGCAGAGAAGAAGGAATCTGAAGAATGCCCGAGGGAAAAATGTATATGTATATATCTATATGTAAGTATGTATCTATGGGTATGTATACAAATAAATGTAGATGTATAAGGGGCACACGTACACGCACGGGTATGTGTGTGTGTGTGTGTGTGTGTGTGCGCACATGAGACCCTTCGATGGAAACTGTGGAAAGAGCCATGATTATTGAAAGGAATGGCTGCAGAGGTGGAGGGTACTTCTCATGTTTGATTTCCAGGACAGGAATGAAGCTTCAGGATGGAGAACTAGAGCATGTTAGAGCCTTCCGTAGCAAAAGAGTATAATCCAGCAGAAAATATTTGCATTTTTTGGATTGTATCTGAAAATATATCTCATTCTGTGCCTATAGTCCATCAGCTCTCTGCCATTATAGGGCTGTGACTCGTTTGCTCGGTTATTAAGAGATTCTTATTAATGACAGTAAGATCTGAATCTATCTGAATCCCTTACTTTCCAAGATGGCACAAACTCTGGAAAATCAGCTCAAAGATAAAGTTGTCCTTGTTTAGGACTGGAAAGACCCAACCCTGGATCTGGAATTCACTTCCCTCCCCTGCCATTTGCAAGTTTTGTGACCTCAGAAAAATAATTTAAATTGTTTGGCTCTCAGTTTTCTGAGCTGTAAAGTAAGGTAACTGGATTGTATAAACTCTGATGTCTATTTTAGTTCTAAATCCCAAATTTTCTGAACATGGAAACTCAGTAGTCATCTAATTTGCTTCCCAGTCCCTCCTTGACATTTATAGAGTGCTTATTAAAGTTTACAAAGTATCTCTGATCTATTTTTTTTTCAACTGAGCCTCATAGATAGCCCTTTGAGAATGATGTGCTGGCTATTGTTATCCCCACTTTTTAGTAGAGGAAAATGAGGTTAAAGAATTTTTCGGGATTGATAGTAAATATCAGAAGTGCTATTTAAAACTGGTCCCTCTTGGTAGAGAACTTTAGTTCACATAACAAGTTACTGAAAGAGTCAAGACTGGAACTCAATGCTTTCCAGCTATTTTGTCTTTTGTATTATCTATATATTACGTTAATTTTGACTTCCTAATACTCTTGATCACCGGGAAGACTAGGGAGAAGCGTTTAGTTAACTCAGCTCATAGAAACTTCTCAGTTCCCCACTCTAGCAACTGCAGAAAGTGATCTGTCCCTCCTCAGATATTTCTAAGCAAAATATTCTTCCTTCAAAGATAGTTCATTTTGAATCAGTTACTAAGCATTTATGAGGGTTATGTACTATGCAGTATGCTAAGTGTTGGGGAATAGTACAAAAGGCAAACAAACAAAAACAGTCTCTAGCCTTAAGAAACTCCCAGTCTAATACACAGTTTATTTGTACATTATCTAAGAAACTAGAAGCTCCCCTGAGGCAGGGATAAATGCCATTTTAAAGTCTTCATGTTCGGAAGCCCCATCAGGTAGTTTGTGAAAGAAAAGTTGCTTAATAAATGGAGTATCCTGAGTTTTAGTGCCTTTTTAAGTTTTAATAGTTTTATTAGGTTAAAATGGCACTAAGATACTTAGGACACTGCATTTGTTGACTGGATTTCATTGAATCTCATTTCTATTAGCAGACAAATCAATCGGAGTAACACAGTACAATGCAAGTAATGGTGGCTATTACAAATCAAAGACCTGGGTTTGCTTATTGACTTGGATACATTCTCTAGATAATCCTGGTCAAATAAATTAAAGTTTCTGAACCTCAGTCTCCTTATTGGTAAAATGTGGATAATAATACTTGCTTCCCTAGCATCACAGGGTTCTTCATGTGGGCAAAATATTTCATACATCTTAAAGTGCTACAGAAAGTTATATCTATGAAAGGTGAAAGATCTCAGAGTTACAAAGAGAAATTCCATTTAAAGTAACTATTGATAATATAAAATATTTAGGAATCTATCTGCCAAGGGAAAATCAGAAACTTTATGAGCAAAATTACAGACCACTTTTCACACAAATTAAGTCTGATCTAACCAATTGGAAAAATATTAAATGCTCTTGGATAGGGCGAGCAAATATAATAAAGATGACAATATTACCTAAACTAATCTATTTATTTAGCGCTATACCAATCAGACTCCCAAAAAACTATTTTAATGACCTAGAAAAAATAACAACAAAGTTCATATGGAAAAACAAAAGGTCAAGAATTTCAAGGGAATTAATGAAAAAAAAAATCAAATGATGGTGGCTTAGCTGTACCAGATCTAAAATTATATTATGGAGCAGCAGTTACCAAAACTATTTGGTATTGGCTAAGGAATAGATTAGTTGATCAGTGGAATAGATTAGGTTCAAGGGATAAAACAGTCAACAAATATAGTAACCTAGTCTTTGACAAACCCAAAGATCCCAGCTTTTGGGATAAGAACTTACTGTTTGATAAAAATTGCTGGGAAAATTGGAAACTAATATGGCAGAAACTAGGCATTGATCCATACTTAACGCCGTACACCAAGATAAGGTCAAAATGGGTTCATGACCTAGGCATAAAGAATGAAATTATTAATAAATTAGAGGAACATAGGATAGTTTACCTCTCAGACCTGTGGAAGGGGAAGGTCTTTATGACCAAAGCAGAACTAGAGATCATTACTGATCACAAAATAGAAAATTTCGATTATACCAAACTGAAAAGTTTTTGTACAAACAAAACTAATGCAGACAAGATTAGAAGGGAAGCAATAAACTGGGAAAATATTTTTACAGTCAAAGGTTCTGATAAAGGCCTCATTTCCAAAATATATAGAGAATTAACTCTAATTTATAAAAAATCAAGCCATTCTCCAATTGAAAAATGGTCAAAGGATATGAACAGACAATTCTCAGATGAAGAAATTGAAACTATTTCTAGTCATATGAAAAGATGCTCCAAGTCATTATTAATCAGAGAAATGCAAATTAAGACAACTCTAAGATACCACTACACACCTGTCAGATTGGCTAAGATGACAGGAAAAAATAATGATGATTGTTGGAGGGGATGTGGGAAAACTGGGACATTGATGCATTGTTGGTGGAGTTGTGAACGAATCCAACCATTTTGGAGAGTAGTTTGGAACTATGCTCAAAAAGTTATCAAACTGTGCATACCCTTTGATCCAGCAGTGTTACTACTGGGATTATATCCCAAAGAGATTATAAAGAAGGGAAAGGGACCTGTATGTGCACGAATGTTTGTGGCAGCCCTTTTTGTAGTGGCTAGAAACTGGAAACTGAATGGATGTCCATCAGTTGGAGAATGGCTGAATAAATTGTGGTATATGAAAATTATGGAATATTACTGTTCTGTAAGAAATGACCAACAGGATGATTTCAGAAAGGCCTGGAGAGATTTACACGAACTGATGCTGAGTGAAATGAGCAGGACCAGGAGATCATTATATACTTCAACAACAATACTATATGATGACCAGTTCTGATGGACCAGGCCATCCTCAGCAACGAGATCAACCAAATCATTTCTAATGGAGCAGTTATGAACTGAACTAGCTATGCCCAGAAAAAGAACTCTGGGAGATGACTAAAAACCATTACATTGAATTCCTAATCCCTATATTTATGCACACCTGCATTTTTGATTTCCTTCACAAGCTAATTGTACAATATTTCAGAATCTGATTCTTTTTCTACAGCAAAATAATGTTTTGGTCAGATATACTTATTGTGTATCTAATTTATATTTTAATATATTTAACATCTACTGGTCATCCTGCCATCTAGGGGAGGGGTGGGGGGGGGGTAAGAGATGAAAAATTGGAACAAGAGGTTTGGCAATTGTTAATGCTGTAAAGTTACCCATGTATATATCCTGTAAATAAAAGGCTATTAAATTAAAAAAAAATAAAAGAATATATTTTTATCCAAAAAAAAATAAAACAAATAAAACAAATAGTAACAACAATCAAAAAAAAAAAATGAAAGGTGAAAGAAGCTTGAAAAATATTTGAATCTAACAAAACATTATCTTCCTTCCATTACTAAGCATAATAAAATAAATATAAAATAGAACATAATATAATACATGGAATATAAATTTTAATGTAATATAAAATGGAACCTTAGAAGGGCAAACCCAAAACAGCTGGGCTATATTTTAAAAAAGCATAACAGGAAATCCCCAGGCCTAACTTAAAATGAATATTTTATGCAAAGAAATATAAAGGAAAACAAGCAACAGCTCCTTCTTTTTTTTTTATCAATTAAAAAGAATCCTCAGAATACAAATGTGTTCTAATTTCACTACCACATATTTGGAAAACATTTTAACAAACTGAAATTCATGTCAGTATTTTGCAGGCAATGTGCTAAGCTGTGGGAACATAGTTTCCCAGTATTTTTTTTTTTTTGGCTATCAGTTTTTTATAGACTGTATCTAGAGATCTGATATTAAAAATATGATATAAGGACTATCAAAAATTGTGGGGAGGGGGAAGGGGAGGTTTTTTTCTTACTAGGATAAGAACATTATTGAAACAGGACCAAAGGGTCCAGGAGTAGGTGTCCTGCTGACTTAGAACAGTACCTGGCATATAGTAAGCACTTAATAAATGTTGATTGATGAACTCTGAAGGACTTGGAAAACACATAGATCAGCTTTGACAATGAGTAGTGGGTTTTTACTAAAGACTGTACAGCAGCTCAGTATAATACCTACAATTGTAAAAAACAAATTCCAGAGAGGAGTGAGGAATGAGATTGATGGTGGAAGACCTTGGCTAAGTGGAAACTCCAATAAATAAATAAGCTTGTTGGTTCATGGCCATAGATAGCCGTATTGTCTGGACCATACTTCTGTCCTAACCTAGAGGTCATCAGACTCAAGATTCTCTTCCCCAGAGCCATAGAAAGAATTAAATAAACTGTAATGATTATCCTCATCATACCCTTAGCCCTCAAAGCTAATCTTGCTTTACAGTGCCAGGAACTAATGTGACCCAAAGGGAAAACTAGGTACTGGCAATAATCAGAGCTAGATAACTATAGATAACATTTATATTCTTCTTTAAACTTTGCAAATTCCTTTTCGAATTTTGTCCCCTTTTGATCCTAATAATAACCCTGTGAGGAAGATACCTGATATTATATCCATTTTAGAGATGAGGAACCTGAGGCTCATAAAAGTTAAGGAACTTGCTCAGGAACATTTATCTAATAAGCATATACAACAAGATTCGAACTGAGTTTTTTCTGATTCTTAAGTCTATAAGTAAAAAAAAAAATATTTGTTAAGTACTATGTTCTAATCACAATGCTAAGCTCTGGGGATACAAATTTAAACAAAAAGAAAGACAGGGTTCTGTTCTCAATTAGACTATATTCCTATGAAGAAATCAACACATTATAAGAAAGTTGAAAAGGTGATGGAAGGAGAGGTGCCTGAAAAAAGACAAGATGATGATGATGTAGTTTGGAAAATGAGGGATGAGAGGTCTATGACTCTTTTCCAAAGTGGAGGCTTTGGGAAGAAGTCATCAATGGGAAAATAGGTCTGAAGATTTGTGTTTGGAGGCAGCTGAGACATGGTGTTATATTCAGAAAAATGAGGAATAACTGGCCTCTAAACCAACTTGATGACAGATGGTTTTAATTAATCTGAAGGAATACCTTGAGAAGATGATTAATGCTAATTATAAATGCATATTGTACTTTCTGCCCCCACCCTATCCTTTCCACTGAAATTTTCAGCATGAAAATGTTTTTAATTTTAACCTTTTTGTATATAAAAACATTTCATATATATATTTGAAAAAAATTGAGAGATTAAAACATCAGAGAGTCAGGAAAAAAATTCAAAACAAAAACAGCATATGGGAGGAGTTAGGTGGTACACTCAAATCTTGGGTCAGAAGCTGTTTTCTTTCTGCCCTGTTTATCTGGCCTACTCCAAGTATGAAGTCTTGGACCCTCAGGCATTCCTTATAGCCAGAAGGAGGTCAGATGCCTGCAGGTGAGTTCTGTCCCCATTTGAGAAAGAAGCAGATATACTTGGATTGCCTGTTCTTCTCCATGGACTATTTGCTGCATATTAATCCTGAGGGAAGATGTCTGAAAAATCTCAAGAAAAATGTGCTCCACTGGGCTAGTGAAGGATTTCCAAAAGTAGATTTATATAGCAGAGTCATATTCCTAAAATCATTGTGCTCCCTATGAGCTTGGATTAAAGCTGAAGAGAATGAAAGTGGGGAATATAGCCATCTGAAAAGTGTGGGGACTTCTTTTCAATAATAATAATAACAGTAATAGTAACAACAATAATAACTAGCATTTACAGGTCACTTTAAATGTTTATGTGCAATTTTCAGATGATGAAATTGAAACTCTTTCTACTCATATGAAAAGATGCCGCAAAATCATTATTGATTAGAGAAATGCAAATTAAGACAACTTTGAGATACCACTACACACCTCTCAGATTGGCTGATGATAGGAAAAGATGATGATGAATGTTGGAGGGGATGTGGGAAAACTGGGACACTGATGCATTGTCGGTGGAGTTGTGAATGGATCTAACCATTCTGAAGAGTAATTTGGAACTATGCTCAAAAAGTTATCAAACTATGCATACCCTTTGATCCAGCAGTGTTACTACTGGGCTTATATCCCAAAGAGATCTTAAAGGAGGGAAAGGGACCCACAGGTGCAAAAATGTTTGTGGCAGCCCTCTTTGTAGTGGCAAGAAACTGGAAACTGAATGGATGCCCATCAGTTGGAGAATGGCTGAATAAATTGTGGTATATAAATGTTATGGAATATTATTGTTCTATAAGAAGTGACAAGGATGAATACAGAGAGGATTGGAGAGACTTACATGAACTCATGCTGAATGAAATGAGCAGAACCAAGAGATCATTAAACATGGCAACAACAATATTATATGAGGATCAATTCTGATGGAAGTGGCTCTCTTCGGCAATGGGAGGATCCAAATCAGTTCCAATTGATCAGTAATGAACAGAACCAGCTACACCCAACTAAAGAACACTGGGAAATGAGTGTGGACCACAACATAGCGTTTACACTCTTTCTGTCATTGTTTGCTAGCATTTTGTTATTCTTCCTAGGTTATTTTTACCTTATTTCTAAATCTGATTTTTCTTATGTAACAAGATAACTGTATATGTATGCATATATTGTATTTAACATATACTTTAATCTGGGGAGGGGGTGGGGGAAAGGAGGGGAAAAGTTGGAACAGAAGTTTTTCCAAGGGTCAATGTTGACAAATTACCCTTGCTTATGTTTTGTCAATAAAAAGCTATAATAATAAAAATGTTTATGTGTACCATATCATTTGGTTACCACAACAATTCTGTGAGGTAGGTGCTTTTAATATTCTCATTTCATAGATGAGCAAACCAAGGTCCTGAGAAATTCAGTGACTTAACACAGATATTTGAACAGGTATTTAAGATAGATTTTTATCTGAAGCAAAATTTGGAATTTAGTTTTCCAAATTTTTAAAAACATTACTTTTTCTTCTGAGCTACTCAATTGCTTCACTGAGCAGGTTATATTTTTAATACCAACATTATTGTTATATGATTGAATACTAGAACATTACAGTCTTAGGGGGAAAAAGAATTGCCAGGAGCTCCAAATATAATGGAAATATGTATACCTTGTATATCAAGCGGCTACAAGATATTGCCCTTGATGGCTTCTTTGAAGGAAATAAAATCAAAAAAATCAAGAATAGACATGGCCACACAGAGAGATAGGCGTTATATCAAGAGTATAGGATAAGATTTGTAGCTCGGGAATCGCAGTGTCCATGAAGTAAAAGAACCTGAGGAAGACCTTTACTAGCACTGTGAATGAGTACATGGTTTAATAGAAGATTCTGCAGAGAATTTCAGAGGTAAAAGAGACTAGAGTAGCTGTTTGGTCATTTTAGTCAGGAATGACTAATCGGGTTTTCCTGATAAAGATAGTGGACTGTGGCAAAGGTAGATTACCACAGTTGATCATTACATAACATTCCTTGCTCCAGCTCATTTTACAGGTGAGGAAACTAAGCCAAACAGGGCTAAGCATTTGGTCAGGTTCATAGACTTGTGTCTGAGGCTGGATTTGATTTCAGGCCCTGTGATTTATCTAATGTGCAGTCCTTGATAGGACCTTAGAAGCAATTTAACTTAAGGTCAGCCGAGACAAGAATGTCTTCTATGATATCCCTAGATGTGTGAATAGAAGATAGACTTAGATAATGGATCATTCTAAAAAATGAAAAAGTGTCCCACATCAGAAGGTGTGACCCAAAACTTTGCCTTTGCCCTGTTTGTTTAGCACATTCATCAGTGAATTGGATGAAGGCATAAAAATCACATGGTCATCAAATTGGAAGATAAGGTGATACAAGAAGGGGTATTTGCTCCATTGGAGCTTAGACTTGGTATTTAAGGATTTTGACAGGTGGGAATGGTAGCCAGAAACTAACAAGATGCAATTTCATGGCATTTTATTTAATGTCCTGCACTTGGATTCAAAATATTAACTTTATATAGTATTAGTTGTAAAGGGAAGTTGTGAGCAGAAAGTGACTAGATCATAGTTTGTGGAGAAAAGACCTAAGAATTTTACTGATCCACAAGCCCAGGATTGGTGATCATATCAATAGTGAGATGCAGTGAGCAAAAGAGCTAATGTGACATTTGGCAGCATCAACAGAAATATTACATCGAAGAGTTCCAAAACTCGTTTTGTTTCATGGATGACCCCCAATGGTAGTCAGTCTACTGGAATCTATAAATCCCATCCCAGAATGATGTTTTTAAATGAATAAAATTAAATTTATAGGATTATATAAGAAATCTTAGGTTACCAAGTGAAAAAGTCCTGGGCCAGTTGCTAGTAATATGATCCTAAGCAAGTCCCAATTTCTATCTTTCAGTTTTTCCATTTGTAAAATGAGTATAATAATAAACATCTACCTCTCAGGATTATAGTGGGGATGAAATGAGGCAAAGGTGCTTATAAAGTGCTTAAAACAGTGATTGACATATAATGAGTTTACTAAATGTTTATTCTGTTTCAAATAGAGATATCAATGTATAAAAGGAAGGGAATAAGCATTTATATTACTCTTATTATTTACCAGGCACTGTATTAAGTAATTTTTACCTTTTTTTTTTTATTTATGGAATAAAGCAAATGTTTCTAGAGAGTATAATCATAAAAAGTCATGATTGCATATTATAAATATATCATTAGATCCTCATAACAACCTTGGGAGGTAGGTGCCATTATTTTCCTTATTTTAAATTTGAGATAACTGTGGCAAAAAGGTACATAACTATTAAATTTTTGAGATTGGTTTTAATAAAGCTCTTTCTAATACTGACTAGTGGTCTACATGTTGTACTAACAACTACTTCTATTATATTAAAAAACAAGTCCACAGGCCCTGGATTAAGCTAATGTCAATTAATTTGTCTTCCTCAGACCACCCTAGTAACACTGTGCATGATCCCCATCTTGATCATTTTATTTAATCCTAGATGATATATTTTTGGAGAGCAATGAACATAAATGTGACTGATAATTTGGAGTCATGTCTGGAGAACAAATGGGTGAAAGGACAAGATACAATGCCATAAAAAGGATTGCTGCAAGGAAACAGACATATTTAACTCAGACTTGATTTGGAGATGAATATATGGAAAATGATATTTGCCTTCAAGGTTTTAGGACACTGTTATGTCACTGAGAAATTCAATTCATTCTTTGTAGCCTTAGTCAGTTCAATTGATAACACTAGTGAGAATTTACAGGAAGTATATCTTGGCTTTACTGAAAGGAAAGCTTCTTACTAAGTAAAACTATTCAAAAATGAAATGGACTTATCATAAAGTAGTGAGGCCCTACCGTGAGAGGTGATTGAGAAAAAGTTGAATATTCTCCTTAACAGTTACTCTGTAAACCAGCCACAATTCACTTTGCACTTGAACCACTGAGCTCAAATCAAGACAGCAAGCATTTTTAAATTTTTATTTTTAATAGTATTTTATTTTTTCTAAATACATGTGAAGATAGTTTTTTTAACATTCACTTTTGCAAAAGGTGTTCCAAAATTTTCTCCTTCTTTGCTCCTCCCCACTCCATAACAGCAAGCAATCCAATATATGCTAAACATGTGCAATTCTTCTAAATATATCACCATGTTTGTCATGCTGCACAAGAAAAATCAGATCAAAAAAGAAAAAAAAATAACAAAAAAAAAAAACTAGCAAACAAATACCACCACCTCCTAAAGGTAAAAATGCTTTGCTTTGATCCACGTTTAACCTCCATAGTTCTTTCTGTGGATGTAGATAGCACTTTCCATCATAAGTCTATTGGAATTGCTTTGAATCACCTCACAATTGAAAAGAGTCAAGTCCATCACAGTTGATCATTACATAATCTTATTATTGCTATATATAATGTTCTCTTGATTCTGCTCATTTCACTCAGCATCAGCTCATGTAAGTCTTTCCAGGTTTTTCTGAAATCAGCCTGCTCATCATTTCTTATTGAACAACAATGCTCCATTATGTTCATATTCCATAACTTATTCAGCCATTTCTTAAAAATTCAATTTCCAAATCCTTACCACTACAGAAAGGGCTGCTTTTTGCACATGTGGGTTTTCTTCCTTTTTTTATGATCCCTTTGGGATACAGATCTAGTACTTATGTTGCTGGGTCAAGGGATATGCACAGTTTGATAGACCTTTGGGTGTAGTTCCAAATTCAGCAAGCATTTTTAAGTACTTACACTGTACTAAGTTATGAGAATAAAATGAAAGGCAAAACCACAGTTCCTGACCTCGAGGAGCTCATAGTCTAATGAAAGAAAGATAGCTTGCAAAGCAGTATTTAAATAAAAGCTGCATACAGAAGTGATATAAAGCACTCTGAGAGGGGAGAGCTTTATTAGGTGGAGAAACATTATAGAGATTTCTTGAAGTAGGTGAGTATGAAATCAGTCATGAAGGAAGTAAGGGCATCTAAGAGGTGAAATTGAAGGCTAATGCATTCCACACATAAAGAATAATGTGCCAAAATATGGAAATAGGGAATGGAGTATTATGTTTGGAAAACTACAACCATATCAATATTACTATATTATAGGAGGAGGATTAAATATCGGGATATTGGAAAAGTATAAAGGGCAGAGGGTATGAAGATCTTTGAGTCCACAACAAAGGAGCTTATATTGTTCCTGAAGCAACTGGGAGACATTGGAGCAGTAAGATAAGGGGAGTACCTAGAGAGAGCAATGTCATGAAAACCCAAAGGGGAGGAAAATCCAGTAAATAGTCGAAGATGTTAAACATTATGATAAGGTCAAGAAAATTCAGAATTAAGAGAAGAGCACTGGATCAACTCTAAATTTACATGGTTCTAAACTGCAGAATGCCATGTAAGTATAAAATATAACCACCCTATCAACAAGCATTTATTAAGTATCTAAGATTTCCTAGGCACTCTTAGGTACTGAAGACAAAAACATAAAGCTAAATTTCTCTTCCCTCACATAATTTACCTTCACTAAAAGTACATTTCATTATCACTGGAAATGATGATAGTAAAGGTGAAGAAGAAAAAATACTTTCTTTTACCCTTAAACTCCCCTATCCTTACATCCCAGGTATAAACCCAGAGACTTTCCACCTCTATGCAATTGGTCATACTATTTATTTCCTTTTCCTGGAATATTCTATTCCTTACTTCCCACCTGTTTGAATCAATACTTTCTTTAAAGACCTAATTAATATCCTACTTTCCCTCTTATACTTTCTTTAATCAACACATCCTATAATTCTTTCTCTGAGCTTCCCTCTTTCTTCAAGAATGATTTTATTTATTTTTTTATTTTTTGAGGGAAGAAGCTACATTTTATGCTCTGTGCCCAACATATACATAGAACACAGCATCATACCCACTTGGAGGAATCAAATAAATACATATTCATCATTTCATTGAGCCAGGAGGGCGTGATTATTTACCCTATGTTATCCTGAATTAATAAGTTACAATATGTTCTATATTAAGGCCTGACGAGATATCTGGGGTGCATTAGAAACCAGGAAGCCACAAAATTATAGAATGTTAGTGCTAGAGGAGATCTCAAATACCATCTAGTCTAATGCTGTCATTTTAAGTTTGAAGAAACTGAGGCCTCAGGAGGTAGAACAATTTTCCCCAATGTTGCATATATTTTAAAGAGTGATATACCCAGGATTTAGTTCAAGATTTAAGGTCTGTTACTTTTCTTATCCAATACAATGCCTCTTTTTTTAACCTGTGGCTAGATTAGGGGATAAAATGTCATGACTGTAGATTAGTAGTTTATATAATTCTCTAGGAAGCTCCCATGGAAAAGATTTTAGTGTAACTAAGATGGATGGTGCAGTAATGTATGTGGCAGATAGAGATGATTATACTTTATTTAAGGAAATATTAAAAACAATGAGTCATATGGGATATTTACATTAACTTTTCCCACTAGAATGGCTATTAATTCTTAATCAAAGAGAAAAAGTTGTTTCTTTATCATGCCTGAGCCACAACATTTGGGGAGGTCATTTTGGGGGGAATGTTAATTTTCCATAAATATAAAAAATCTCTATGTATTCTAAACTATTTTATGTTTTTAAAGAATCTCTAAGGGTTGATTGTTTTGCTTATTGAGGGTTTTTAAAATTACTTTTTCAAAAACTTATGGTGTCATTAATAATTACAGCTTGTTCTTACACAATTTCCTCCCTCATAATAACCCCCTGCAATTTGTGGTGAAATTATTATTATCCTTTTTAGATGAAGAACCAGCAGTTGAAAAAGGTGAAATATGACATACATTATAGAAGCTAGACTTTGAACCCCAAACTTCTGACTAAACGTAATGCTATTTCCATTATATCTGGTCTTATTGTGGCTCATTCTGTCCTAAGACATACAAAACAATCAAGTGTGACCTGACTTCCCTAATAGATTATAATGATACTATGTTTTGCGAATGGCAAGCCCCTCAAAGGGAAATTTTTAAAATTTGATTCTATTTTAGAGCTATGGAACTGACTTTAATGGAAAATGGAAAAAAAACCCAATTCCCCAAATGGTACATCTAACCATTTGGCATCTTTAAACAGCATTGCATAGGAAAATAAGACATCTTTGTGAATTACACTATTTAGCTTGTGAATATCATGAATCAATTCTGAAATCCCTTAAATGTTAGTCCAGTATGCTTGAAGCCTATTATTAAGGATGTAAAAAAATAGCCAACATATATTTCATTTCAGATAAAAATACAGCAAATAACGTACTTTGCATTGCTGAGAGGAAAAGAAAATCTGGATTCTGAATCAGATGGTAAACAACAGAATTCTAAATTTTGCTTCATTCTTTATTGGAGTTCAGTTAAAGAACTTTATTGCTGTAAATTCTCTTTTCCTTGGCCTCCTCAAGTTCTACGAGTTTTCCCTTTGGTTGAATAGAAACTGATAAATGCTGTATAAATAAGTTCTGTATGTAGTACAGAGCTGTTTGAATTACAGAAGCCTTAAATTTGCTTTTATGCCAAGCTAATAACTTTAAATGGCAAGAAGAATGAATATAGGGCCTGAATAATGCAATGAGAGATTTTTTTTGCACTTCTCTTTGCTCAGAAGACATCAAAACTCTTAACACATCATTATCTAATTAATCCTCCGAACAGCCCAGTTGGGTATGAAGGTGGCCAAGCTGTTAGCTTTTATTTTACTGATGATAAAACTGAAGCTGAAAGTTGATTCATGTTTGAGCTTCAGCTTTGCAGAAGAACTAACAAAATATAGATGAAAGTCTTTAAAATTAAACTATACAGTCAGCAGATGATGCCAAGGGCAGACTACACTTTAGTAGCATCAATCTCCAAATATTATCACAGTGAGACACATGCCTGCACAAGAAGAAAAGCTCACTTTTCTCAACTTGAAATTCCTTTCCAGCAACTGTGAGACAAGTATCTTCAATAAGGATAATCATCTAAGCTATTCACCCTTACTTCAACCTCTGGAACTGGAGGTGCTTCCTAACAATTAAAGTTGTCTTAAAATGAAATGAGCTGCCTCAGAAGGTACTGGCTCTCCCCTCAATGGAGGTTTTTTTGGAAAGACTAGATGACAATTTGTTAGAGACGCTGCCAATTTAAATCTATTTCAAGTGCAGTTTGAGTTAAATGGCCTCAGGTGTCTTCTAATATCTTTGGGATTCTATGATCCATTTTTATATTTTGATTTCCGCACATTTTCATTTCCCATTCTCCTTTTCAAGCAAGAAATATTCTCTCCCTCTACTGAATCCTCATAGAAATTTGTTTTTCTTATTCAATTCAACTTGTACTGAGCATGTTTTTGGCAAAGGACAGTCTTCTAATCACATGGGAAGATAAATTTTGAATAACAATGTTCGTTTATTCATGCAGAAATTTCTTTATAATAATCATGGCTAATTGTAATTATTTTTATTCATTTTAATTTGTATTCATATAGTTCTTCAAGATTTACAAAGCACTTTACTTATAAAAATTCCTTTGAATTTCACAATAATCCCAAAGGCAAGTTACATAGTCAATATTATTTTGTAAATGAAGAAAGTGAACCAAAGAGGGGTTCCTTAATTCACCCAATGTCAGTTGCTGAAACCTGGAGCATGATTTGACACTGTTTCTAATGATTTCTAGTGCAGTGCTCTTTCCATGAAAATCATATGGAAAATTATAGAATTTTGGACCTAGGTATCCAGTTCAAAAAACCATTTCATCTTAGAAATGAGGAAAATAAGGCACCAAAGTAATTTATCTTGCCCATTGAGGATAAGGATGGTGATGATTGATGAAAAAGCATTGAACTTGGGTTGGAAAAGTCATTTGACTGACCTCTTGAAGCTTTCATTTACACATAATAATAATGGGACATAATAATAATAATATTGGGATATCTCTACTGTATAAATTCTGAGGGACATAATGAGGGAAAAAACACTTCATGAACATCTTAGCATTGTGTATTTATTAGCAGCTGGTCCTATTTTTGCCAATACTACCACTATTACTGTTGATTCTTCTGCTATGAAGAAGGTGGGAATCAGAAGATCTAGATTCTGATCCCGATATGAGAACTATTTTTGCTGTGTAATTTTGAGTAAATCACTTCATCTCTTTTACTCAGTTTTTTCCTACGTTAAAATAAAAAATGCTTAATTAATTGATTTTCTCCATCTCTTATTCTTTTTCTAGTTGTAAGAATATTAATGACAAAGGTGGTTGGCATTTTATTTGGTACTTTAAAGTTTGAAAAAATGTTCACTTCAAAGTAGGAACAAGTAATCTTATTATCATCATTTTACAGATGGGCATATTGAGGTTCAGAGCAATTCCATGAATTGTCCAGCTAGTAAGTGTTGAGAGTGAGATCCCAGAGTTTCTTGAGTTCAAGTTTTCTGTCTACATACTAGAAATTGATGGATTTAGCCCAGGTCATAATGATGAATACTTAGCACTAACTGAAATTCCACAATATCAAATTCAGTTTTCTTTTTGGCCTTCAATATTTTATTCTCATCTTCTTTCCTCCATTGATTAAGTGCTACTCAGCAAACATATAGGAAGACTCCATCTTCCAGGATTTGTAGATATAAATACATATAAAAAATGAAATGATTCTTATAAGGACTTTATATTCTATTGGCAAAGACAGCACATACAAATAATTCATTCGTTCACTCAGTAAGCATTGATAAAGCACTAGTTGAGAGGAAAGGTCCTGAATGTAGGTGGATTCTATGTGAGCAGAGACAAGCACTGTTGCCATATATTATGGTAAGCATGGGATTACAAAGTAAGAAAAAAAACCGATCCCTAGCATGAGCAAGGAACTCATAGCCTAATGGGAGAAACAAGAAAACTAGTATGTAGAAATAAGATACATACAGGCTAAATGGGAAATAATTAACAGAGGAAAAAGTAACACTATAAGGGAGCAAGGAAAGCTTTTCTTAGAAGATGTGATTTTATTTAGAATTTGAAGGAATACAGGAAAACCAAGAAGTTGAGATGAGTAGAAAGAGAATTCCAGATATGGGAGACAGGAAAAATGCCTGGAGTTGGGAGGTGCTATGTCTTATACAAAGAACAACAAGGAGTCCAGTATGGGTATAGGGGATAATGGAGAAATTAAGATATAAGAATGGGAAGCATAAGCAAATATAGGTTTATAAGGGAAAATGCATAAATACAAATATGTAAAAAGTAAGTAAATAAAAGCTACTTTGAGAGGGGAGGACAACAGCAGTTGGGGGGAACAGGAAAGCATTCATATAGAAAGTAGTGTCTTAGTTATGAAACTATTCTATGAAATAGAGGTGAGGAAGAAGGGCATCTGAAAATAGCAGGAGAAGCAGTTAAAAGACCTAAAGGAACTGGAGTATCATGTAAGAAATAAAGAAGGTTGACATGACTGACTACACAATGAGATATGACTGACTACAGAAGGAGGAGTCCACTAGCCAATGTGACTGAAAAGATAAATTGGGACCAAATTGTAAAGGGATTTTTAAAAAAGGAACAGAGGAGCTTTTAATGGACACTAGAGACAATACAGAGCCATTGGATTTGAGTAGGACAATGACATAGTAAGATCTATGCTTAAGTTAAATCAATTTAGCAACACTATGTAGAATGGACTGGAGTGTTTAGAAATATGAGGAAGAATTATAGGAGGCTATTTCAATAGTTTAGTTGAGAGGAAAGAGCCTGAATGTAGGTGGATTCTATGTGAGCAGAAAAAAAGCAGTCAAATATAAGAGAGAATTGTAGAAGTACTGACAGAAAGATTTGGTAATTTCTTATATATATTGGGTGAGGCAGAATAGGGAGTTGCAGATAATGCCAACATTATGAATGTGAGACTTGAAGAATAATGGTTCCTTTGATGGAAATAGGGAAGATTGAGAAAAGGAAGGTTTTTGTGGGAAAGATAAATTCAGCTTTGGACATGTCTATTTTGAGATATCTCAGTGACATCCTTTTCAAAATATATAATAGGCACTAGATAATGTGGAATGGAAGCTGAAGGAGTGACCAGGTCTTGATAAATAGATCTGGAAGTTATCTAATAGATACAATAATTAAACCCATGGGAGCTTATGAGGTTAAACAAGAGAGAAAGTATGTAGAAGAAGAGGAGAAAGCCTAAAGCAGATTCTTAGGAAAGCACTTACAATTAAGAATGGAAAAGGAATAATTAGGAAAGAAGATGGAAAATGACTGATGAGAATAACAAGAGAATTAGGAAAAAAACAGTGTCTGTCATAAAAAAAAATAGAAGAAAGAGAATCTATCAGGAGAAGATAGGAAATAGTGTTAAAGATGTTGGATTGATAAATAGTAATAAGTGCTGGCAAAAGGCCATCAGATTTGGGGGAATTAAGAACCCCTTGACAACTGTGGAGAAAAAGGTTTCAGTTATGTGAATGTCAGAGGCCAGATTACAAAGGGATAGGGAATGAGTTAAGGGAGAAGCAGAAGATATAAGTGCAGACAGTTTTTATCAAGAAATTTATCTCCCCATTTTACTCATACCACTTCCTTCTATTGCAAGGCATCCTTCTCCGTCAGTCCTTTATCTCACCATCCTAGATGCCAGCTCCCAACTTCTCTGTACCTCCAAACCCATGTCAGAGTCTGGTCATTCAGAAACACATAATAATCTTCACAACATATATCTGCTACAAATTACAAAGAAACAACAGATGCTTCCACTCTTCCCTGCCTCCCTCTTCCCCCAGTGTATCCCTTTATTGGATAACATTTTTTTTCCCACAGGCAACACTGAAAATTACTTGTGGGAGAAGAGGTATGTTTTTGCCTGGACTGGTGCTGTGTGATTGATCCTATTTTTTTTTTTTTAAATTTGGTTCAGCTGCCCCAGGAGGATGTGCAGCCCCTTAGTAATTAATTATTTGGCTATGCAAATTTTATTTAGGGCTTTTTATTTTGCTTCTTCCTTCTCTTCCCTGCCCACCATTCTATAGGGACTCTGCATCACCATTGGATAAATTGAATCTGTGTCAGTCAACAAAACCTGTTTTTCATTATATGTTCATGCTGCATGATTGCACTTACGATACAGGCTGCTTTCGGCCAAAGCAAAATAGGCAAGCATAACACTTATATTACGATAAGCCAAACAGAGAGTGTGAAAGTGGGATTTTTGCTGACCCACAGCTGTTTCTGGTTGAGATTTGTGAGTTATGGAGTATCAGGCTCTGAAAACCCAGGGCTGGATCAGATGACAGTAAGGACATATTTCAGGGTGATTGCTGAGTAAAATTCAACTGCGGTGGCTACCCCAGAACTTTGGTTTTTAGCCTTTCCTGGCCGAGACAACCCAGCGGTAACTTTGGTGAAGGAATGTTCCACTAAAAACTGGAGGCATTTTCAAGGAATTTGGACGGCCGATTTGAGGAGAGAAAATAAATGTGTCTTCCTGTTAGAGTCACATGAGCCGGGTGGAAGGGAAGGATCAGTGAACAAAGGAAACATGAACTCCACAGAGGCAAATAACTTGTCCTTGCTACAAGAGAAAGGAAAAGAACCGGGTGTGGAAGCCCTTTCCCATGGAGACGTGCATCAAAAAAGGTGCTCATTGGCCATGCAAAAGGAAAACAACCAAGATTTTAGCCAACCAAAGTGGCCAGGCCTTCTTACACTGTTCAGATGGCGCCAGACTCTGGAGGGAAGTGTTCGGAGGAAGCACAAACGTAGCTCAAGTGGCTCTCAGGTAATGTGAGCTTTGGCACTGTTAGGACTGTTATAGTGAGATGCGACATAAAGACATTTTAAGTGCAGGAAACATGAGACTTATAGTAATAATGACTTAGTTTTCTATGGGTTGTAAGATTTACAATTTTTTGTTCACAGCTTCACTGAGAAGTAGGCAGTAAGACTTTTTTTTAATCCTCATTGTACAGCATATGAAACTGAGGCAGTATCAAAGAGAGCTTGAACCCAGGTCTCTTGGATTCTAGCCTAACATTTTGTCCACGAGATCATTTTTGGCTAAAATCTCATCACTGACATACGTTACAAAAAGCAGAAGAGGAAATGTTAGTGACATTTGTCAACAAGGAATGGCTTTTTAAAGTTTCCTATTAATTATTGTTGCTAATTACATATATATTTATTAAAATATTTGTTATTTTAATTTATTGACTAATACTTGTATTTTTCTTAATATATAAAGATTTCACTCCTCATTCTGTCCTGTAATTTTCTGCCTATTCAATGATGTTTTAAAAGTCCAACTAAGGAGTGGATTGGTTATAGGAAACTTGAAATATATGCACAATCTGACAACAAGGAAAATAGGATTATGCCACTCGACTTTTCTTACTCATTAAAGATTTTAGTTTTCCTCCCTTACTCCAAATATTCCTCACTATTGCTTTTGATATATTTTTCTTTTCTTTTCTTTTTGTGTGATTGCTTTTAAGGAATCACCAAAAAGATATCACCCTTATTAGAAGTCATCCTCCAGGAATTATGCTATTTGCATAAATATTTGTGTGTATATTGTATTCCCCTCCAGGATCCCTTCTCTACCCTGTAAGTTTCTCGAGGAGATAGACTGTTCTTTGCTCAGAGTAGGCATTTAATAAAGGATTATTAAATTCAATTGACTAAAATTATTTTCTAAGTATTTTATTTTATATGTATATTATACAGTGTTCTCAGAGATAAGTTTTTTCTATTTCAGAAGAGTTGTGAATAAAAAGGCATTTTAGTTCAAATCTCCTTAGTATTTAATTGTAGTCCTGGGATTTGTACTATTTTTTGAAGTTTATATAAGGTATGGCTAATCACAGAAATCCTCTTGCCTTATATTTGGAATTTTTCCCATTTTATTCATATTGTGTTAAATGCTCCATTTGTTACTGAAAGTTTACATGCAAGGATGCTTTTTGAGTTCTTCTTTAACAATGTGAAATGACTCCCTCTGAAAAATATCTAGCAATATATAAATGTTGGAGAAATTGGGCAAGGAATGCTCAGAAAAGCTCACCCATTGATTTTTTTTCCTCTTCTCCTTTCTGATCCCCCACTTTCACCAAATGAATTTCATTTTCTCCATCTCCAGTAGCATTTAGCATGAGAGGCTGGATTAGATGTGAGGAAATGCCTTCTCTTAATTAAAGTAGAATCAATTCTGCCCTGAGTACTGATTTCTCATTGAGAAATAAGAAATTTCTTATTTCTCTGGGTATTTCTGTTATTTTTAAGGAGGGGGGATAAGGGAAGGTTATTTTGAATGAAAAACAAAAGTCTTCCAAGAATAATTTTATCTGCCTTTAGGTGATAGGTAGAGGAAGAAAAAGGAAAAAAAAACATGCTTTTTTTGGTCCAATCATTTCAGTTTTATCTAATTCATAGTGATCCCATTTGGAGTTTTCTTGAGAGAGATACTAGACAGTAGTTTTCCATTTCCTTCTCCATCTCATTTTACAAATGAAGAAATTGAGTCAAGCAGTATTCAGTGACTTATCCAGGGTCATACAGTTAGTAGTGTCTGAGACTGGATTTGAATTCAGGAAGCTGAATCATTCCGATTTCAGGCTTGGTACACTATGAACTTTGCCATCCAGCTGCTGCTCAAGTCTGTATCTCCTATTATCACTGTTACTGAATTGTTGTGGTTGTTCAACTCCCCAACATCCCCATTTAGGATTTTCCTGGCAGGGATACTGGAATAATTTGCCATATCCTTTTCTAAAACAGTTTACAAATAAGAAAATTGAGGCAAATAGGGTTAAGTGACTTACCCAGGATCAAACAGCTAGTAAGTGTCTGAAAGTAAGTCTTCATGACTTCAAATCCAATGCTCTATCTACTGAGTTACCTAGAGGCCCCTAAAAAGATGCTAGTTGAGGAAAATAAACATTGGAGGAAAACAGAGCAAAGAATAGAAAAGTCACCATTAAGATGACCTAAATATCATTTTTCAAAAAATACAGTAGGTAATAGAGTATATTTAATTTTACATATGTGTATTAAATCTATCTGTGGTGACTATATAATACCATGTGTAGAATGTTGAACTTGGACTCAATATTGATCTAAGTTAACACTTAACCTATCTTTCTTCTTTCTTCATCTGTAGAATATAGATTATTCCCATCTGTAGAATGGGAATATGAATGGCACCTATGACCTGCCCTGGATTATTATGAAGATTAAATGAGATGATGTAGTTTCAAAATGATATAATAGAGCCAGTATTTCCATCTTTTTTGATGGAGTTCAGCTTGAAGTAATCCTGAGACAAGTCACTATCCTGCTGTGATTCTTTCATATTTAGTGTTCTGTAAATTATTATATATGTGGAAAAAAGAACTTCTTTATGCAATTCATTAAATTATTGAAAAAAAGCTCATCCTTTTTAGGGTCACTAAAAGGCTCTCTCATGACAATTCTACTAGCAAACAGAATGATGATGATGACTTTCTTATTCTGTTCCTAATTTTTTTACTTTTTCTAAGTTCTTATATTTTGAATATGTACTCAAATAGCTTAAAGTTCATCATTATTTGAGATGTTCAATATGTATTTAAAACATTAACTTTTCATGGTTCAATGTTATATCTGCATGATTATTGGTGAAATTTTTTCTCTAGTAATTTTCAAATTTCAGGATAACTTTTTTTTCTTAAATTCTCAAGAATCTTTTGAAGTCTCTATTTGTAACATGTGGATTTTTTTATCTAATAAGTTTATGGAAGATAGCAGGATTCAGATATATAAATCTAACTATCAGGTTATGTCTTAGCAAACACTAAATTTTAGCAACTTGTAGTGATGGGCTGCTGAACTTTTTCCACTGTGGAATCTTCATTGATCAATGAATACAAGTACCTCAGTGACAACCTCCAATAATCTCTGATGGTTATGAGTTGATCTTGAATGATTATCACAAAACTCCCTGTTCCCACAAAGTCCACGTAGTTCCTCTTTTTGACTCGGTTTGGTTGAAGTCATATGCCTGTCACCCATGGATTTGCCTTTTGATTCTCTACTTGGATATTAACTAATCCATATCCAACTCCAATAGAAAGAACTTCTTGTCAGAGTTTACATTCGGTTGGTGTATTGATGCTACATTGTTCCAAAAGTATTTCTGTATGTTTTTAAACTCATGTGTTATAAGAACATTCTTCCTCACTTTTTAAAATATTCTCTTAAGTGTTGTAGGAAACTTTATATACCATCATTTTAAAATAATTATATATATATATATATTTATATTATACTTTGTAATTTCAAATTCTTTACATATAAATTATTTCAATGGATCCTGATAACACAGTGAATTAAACAGGAAATAGATTAATTAATAGACCAAGATATTTTTATGTGTCTTTGGAAAACCAGTGGAAATATTCAAACAAACATGCAAACAATCAAAATCAGACAACTGTAGGCTATAGGGTGACCTATTGATTTTAAAGGCAAGAAAATAAAAGCTCTTGTTGGGCACAATTTGGTCTATTCTTTTGTCTTGTCAACTTCCTGTTTTCTGTTGACCAAATGGCCTAATATTTCAACTTTTAGTCCATGTTCTTGTGACGTCACTATAGTGATTTTCTCTGGTTGATTTCCTTTTTTTCAGCCATGACAACTGATTACCACTAAAATAGTTTGACTGGTACATGATCAATCACTACAATAAATAACTGTCATTGCAAATTACCAGACATTAGGGACATTGTTCTACTTAGCCTTTTTTTCATCCATTTATTCATTCCTTTATTCATCAATCACCTCATTTAAGAATCTTCTGAATGTTCAGCATTAAATTAGGGAACTCTTTTCTATTCTGAACTTTACAATTATAAAGGGATTCAGAGAAGTAAAAAAATTCAAGAAATACATAGCATATATGATTAGGGGGTTGAATCATGAAATATTACTTTAAAAGATTAAAGCTATTGGAAGCTACAAAAAGTTTAATAAGTGATTGAACACAGCAACAATGAGATTTTACAATGACCAGTTCTGATGGATGTAGCTCTTTTCAACAGCAAGGTGATTCAGGCCAGTTCCAGTGGTCTTGTGACAGAGAGAGCCATCTGCACTCTGAGAGAGCACTGTGGAGACTGAGTATGGATCACTATATAGTATTTTCATTTTTTGTTGTTGTTGCTTGTTTTCTTTCTCATTTTTTTTCTTTTTGATTTAATTTTTCTTCTGTGACATGATAATTTTGGCAATACATATTGAAAAATTGCACATCTTTAACATATATTGGATTACTTGCCATCTCAGGGAGGAGGTGATAGGAAGGGAGGGACAAAAAATATATTGGAACAGAAGGTTTTGCAAGGGTGAATGTTGAAAACTATCTATGCGTATGTTTTTAAAATAAAAAGTTTTATAAAAAAGTGAATTATTGATTATAGAAGAACTATGTAGTTTAAATTTAAATAAGAGAATGAAAGAAATCAGATTGTGGTGCCCACTAAAAGAGGAATAAGTTTGAATGCTACCTTTTTCCTAATGTCCCATAAAATGCTACTCTGGTGACTTCTGCTATTCTATCTTGATCTTATCATCTATGTGCCATCTATCTATCTATCTATCTATCTATCTTTATAACTATAACAATATCTCTATAAATATCTGTACCTGTATATATAAAGTTGACAGACCCTAGAATAAAAATTGTTCCATAAAAATATCCCCAAAGGATCCTCATTTATTCAAGAAATGAAGAGGAGTTGGCTTAGACCTCTCTTTCTAGTCCTTTCTTTGTTTTTAGTTTTCCTTAATTCCATAAACAAAAAACATAGTCAAAGACCTGGATCTGAATCCTAACTTTGTTCATTTTTAGCCATGTTACCTTGAGTAAGTCAGATTATTGTATGTGAATACAATGAAAAGTATGGTGTCTCTGGGATCAGATGACAGGTTCAAGTCATGGTTAAATAATATAACATTTTTGATCTTCAGTTTCCTTCCACATAATATTCAGATATTGTAATCAATGGCATCAAAGTAGGTAGAAGATCCCTTCCAGCTCACAATATCTGATTCTGTGATCCTGTAATTAAATTAAAAAAAAAAAAAAACAGAGGATATTTTCAAAGCATTGATAGTAGTAGCTGGAGAAAATACAAGTTTTAGATAAAAACTCAGTTCCTGCCCTCATTTAATTTGAAGTCCTTTAGAGAGGAGCAATCAAATGATGGTAAAGCCACATGATGATGATAATTTTTTGTAAGATAGTGCTTTTCCATGTACTTTCTTCTTAGCAAATTCTGCTTTTAGATGAGGGGTTCTTAAACTATGGTTTTAAACTTTAAAAACATTGTGGTAATTATTCCAATATAGTTGATTTCCTTTGGCAATCCTATGTGCTTTATTTTCTGCATTTTAAAACATTATCCAGATAAATTCCCCCTAATTTCCCTTCTACTGTCAGAATGGTCATCGACGCATACAAAGTTATAAGAACTTCTGTTCTGAATAATAGAATATTACTTTAGTTAGAAAAAATAAAAAGTCTGCCCCTTCAAGCTGACTTTGTTTATAATTCAAGATCTCCATTCTCTCCGAATGGAAAGAAGAGAAATGGATTTGCTTTCTGCACTGGACCTTCAGTAGAATTATATCATGTCATCACAGTGAAGATGTCTGGTGGAGAGAAGCCATACTGGTGGCATGAATATCCTATTAACATTCTATCCCCCATTTTGATTTCATTAGAATTAAATGTTTTCATCATTTCACTCAGTCCTTGGAAGATACATTTTTAAGGAGAAAAAGAGCTGGCAAAACCCTTTATTTTCTGACATTTGCTTATTTACTGTGCACTACTGATATTGAGTTATTCTCAGATTATCACTTATTATTTACTATGTTAAATATATTATAATTTCTTATATTCTTTGTGGGAAATAATTCTGTATGATAGTTAAACTGTTATAGATGTAATCTCACTTATAAATGACCTTCTTAAAATGAAGTGCTCAGAAATGCACACAATGATCTAGGTAAATATGGAGTGACCCATGCAGTATATAATAGATTTGTCATTTCTCTTTTTCAGAACAATATGCTTCCATGAATTAAATATCTGAAGAATTCATATAGCATTGATTTGTGAACTTGAAGGACCTTAAAACCCTTAAATTTGTGTTTAATTAAAATTCCATTCATGCTTGTCCAATTGTTTTTTTGAATGCCAGATGAAGACTTTACATTTTTTCCACATTAAATATAATCTTGTTAGACTTGGCTCATTGATCCAATGAATCAAGATCATATTCAATTTCTTTGAGGACAGATACATTTTCTGCTTTTCTTTGTATCCTAGAATTTAGCACATATCCTACTATGCCATAAAAATTTAATTGATATTGGTTGACTGATTAATTGAATCCTGATTCTGATTCAAATGTGTTGTCTATTCCTCCCAATATTGTATCATCTGCAAATCTGATATACAAGCCACTAAGTATGCCTTAATTCAAGTCACTGGTAAAAATGTTAACAAAAGCAATGACAAGACTGTGAAATGTGGCCTCCCCCTCTCTGATTTTACCTCCATCCATCAACTAATCCTCCTGGCATGGCTATTCAACCTGTTTTGAATTCACTTATGCATACTATTACCCAGTCTTCATTTATCTGTGTTAATAAGGATGTCATGATGTACTTTGTCAAATGCCTTGCCAAAATCCAGGCACACATTCCCCTCTCCCCCCTCCTTCATACTAACAAATTAGAACAAAAAACCCGGAAAATATTGCTAGTTTAAATAGGCTCTTAGTAAAGAACTTAACCTACTGAGGGTTTTTTTTTTATCCTAAAATGGGGGATATTTATACTTTCCCAACATAGCAGTTTTTTGAAGATTGAATGAAGAAATACTTGTAAAAGCATTGTAAGTCATAGCACAGATGTGTGAATTTGTATATTCCCCATAAATGAGGGGAAATATTTGTATCTGGATAGAAAAATCTGGTGACCATCTTGTTATATTGGATAATAGATCTAAAACTAGGAAAAAAAACCTTGAAATTTATCAAGTCAAATAATTTCATTTAACAGCTGTGTAAAATCATATTCAGAGAGCTATAGTAGCAGAGGTTGATTTGGAACCTACTTCTCTGACTTTAGATCCAACACTGGTTGTGTATCTTTTCCAAATATGAAACATATCTGTTAATAACTTATTTGAGTAATTTTGAAAAAAGAATCAACTAGTTTTATATATTTTCTCCTTCTAACACAATTTATTTCCTGTAGCATGAGATGGTAGAAAGAACACTGGCTTTGAGTAAGAGGCTCCAAATCCAAATTCTTGTTTTGCTAATTGCTCTTTTGTTGTTGTCATTATTGTTCATTCATTAAGTCACATCCAATTCTTTGGGACCCTCTAGTCTGTAGCAAGCAAGGATCTTCTATTCTCCTCTATCTCTTGAAGTCTGTCCAAATTCATATTTATTATTTCCATGATGCTATCTATCCATCACATCCTTTACTTGCCCCCTTTCCTTTTATTTTCAATTCTTCCTAACATCAGGGTCTTCTTAACAAGAGATTGATTTAATATATGGAAAAAGTATTTAAACTCTGTTGAGATCCTGAGTACTCTATAATCTTCAAAAATTTTTTAACCTTTCTGGGCCTCAGTTTTCTCATCAGTAAAATCAAGGAGATCGATCTACATAACTTCAAAGAACCCTTCCAGTTCTAAATCTACAATTTCTATGATCCATATCCTGGTACTGATCTCTTTTTGCCAACATGCTCTCTTCTTTTCCTCCATTCCATTGCCACCTAAAATGATGGGAATATGTCATCATCAATTAAGTCCATTCTACAGTTTGTCACCATCACGTAAGTCAGAAACACTAAACCTACTATTTTTCTTCTTTTTGAGTTATCACTTCTTGGGTAGCTTTAGTGAAGAACATTGAAATATAGTTAATTATTTTTCCCTTCCATTTCAAGGTAAAAAGAATACTGAATTAGCATGTTTGTTTAAAAAGAATATCACATGATGGTGAGGTTCCCTGGGAGGAATTGCAGGATCTGTCATTTCAGGGACATGACTTTTTTGCCAGGATATGTTGGTTTTCAGACAATGAAATTACAATTTTCTAGTTAATAAAATTGCAATATTTACTAGATTGTGAATCATTAAGTCTGAATATATGCAGGCTAATAGAGTATTAGAATTGAAAGGAACTTTAGAGATCAACCTCATTTACCCATGCTTGAAGTCCTTTTCTCCAGTTTCTCTAAATGAATACTTAAATGGTATCAAATCAAGTCATATGCATTTATTTTTAAGAAAATGTGAGGATACCAAAAGTGGCAGACATTTATCTATGCTTTGGAACCCATACAAAAGAATGGTTTATTTTTGCAGACTGGAAATTTTGATGAAATTCAGACTATGCAACAAATTTTTCATTTTGTAGGCATGGTTCATCACGTGTAGTAGGTAACCAGTCTTTATCTTGATTGGGTAGAGGAAGACAGTATGATACATAACATTTAGTATTTTAGGGTTCTCTTTGTGAAAAATAATTCCCCTGATTACCCTCATTTTCTCCTCCATGGGAAAATGATGGGATAATCTAGGGTAATTTAATCATCAGCAATAAGCAAAGGTTAGAGGGAAGGATATGTTCACAGGGGGCTGCTTTGACTGTTTCCATGTGAGAAGAGATCATGAAAACTGGGGAAAAGGATTAAGATCTGGAAAGAACTGAACAGATAATTTAATTTTGTCCCTACCCTTAGGATTATCCTTCAAAAGAACCCTGAACCCAACTAAGATCATTGAACCTCCTGGGAATGCCTATGGAGACAAGGAATCATTATTTCCTGAAATAGTTAATGCCTTCTTTGGAGAACTCTGCTTGTTTAGAAGTTTTAAAAATATGTTTTGTTGTTTTTCCCCTTTTGAAATCAGTTTAACACTATGATATATATACTCTTTTCCCTTGTAGAAAAAAGTTACAATAAAGCAAAACTAATGATTTCATCAATCATCTCTGGTAATGTATACCAATTCTATATGCATAGAGTACCCCCTTTCTGTGTAGAGACATGAAGCATTCTTCAAAATCAAAACCTCTTACATCATAAATGGTCAGAGTTTTACAAATTTTTCTTTAAACTCAACCACATTCTGCTTTTCTGTAACTTTATGGAATTCATGAATGAGGGGAACCTTAGAGATCATCTATTCAAAATCTTATTTTATACTGAATAAAACTGAAGCCCAAAGATATTAAGGGACTTTCTCATGATTCTATAGGTAATAGGTAGCTAGATGATACAGTGGATAGAAAACTGGGCTTGGAATCAGGAAGACTCATCTTCCTGTTCAAATACTTACTAGCTGTGTGACCCTAGGCAAATCACTTAATCTTGTTTGCCTCATTTCCTAATCTCAAATTAAACTGTGTAAAGAAATCACAAGTTATTCCAGTATCCTTACCAAGAAAATCCTTAAATGGAGCCAAATAACCAACAAAGCAATAACAATGGGTAATAGTTTTCTGAATGGTGATTTCAATCCCAATTATCTCACTGTAACTTTAATGCTTCCTTTCCCACTTGTTCCTATTTAAACAGTGTACATAGTAATAATTATAATGTAAATGCAGTCAACCCTAAAAGGCATCATTATTCAGATGAAGTGCTGTGACCAGTCTTAATAATACACTACAGATGATCAAAAACTCTTCCTTCTTTCATTAGAGTTGGTAGACTGGAGGTATAGTATATTACATATTTGTCAGATGCAGTAATTTCCATTTGACTTTCCTTATTTTTTTCATTGTAATAACAGTGTAAGGCCAAGAAGCCAAGAGTATTAAATATATTTCCTATTTTCCATGAGAGCCTTTCATTATTTGATGAGAATGATCAAGTCTTCTTACCCCCCACAGGCCTAAAAGCTTTTTCTTATCAAGTCTGAACTTCAGATTTTCTTTAATGAATCAATGTATGATATGGCTGTTTCCTCTTGTAGCTCCTTCTGAAGAGGTATTGCTCCAATCTTTGATTATTTATTGCTTATACCTAGGATAATGCCTGCCACAAAGTAACAGTTTAATAAATGCCTGTTGAAGGGTTGATTAATGGTTGCCTATATCCGGAAGGTATTTTCTGGGGAAGAAGGAAACCCTGAAGGGATACAGCTGGCTCCTATTAGCTAACAGATCTCACTGATGAAACATATATAAACCCCTGACCAAATAGGAACTTCAACCAGTCAAGGGAATAGTAGGAATGGTCAAGAGTAACAACTGTAGTGAAAAATGAAGCCAAATGAGAGACACAGAACTTGGATCAGAACTCAAATTCTGCCTCTCAATGGTTTGGTGATTGTACATCATGATAAGTCTCTGTTACTCATTATAAAATGAGGTGATGGGACCAATGCATTCTAAAGTTATTATCAGCAGCTGAAACTGTTACATATTCTCACTCTTATCTTAATAAGATCACAGAATGGCTTACTTTTCTCCTTTTTTCAATACTTTGTATAGGACCTGGTACATTATAGATCAGTTTGGTTCTGTCACTTTTCAGTTCAATCCAATTCCTTAGCCCTTTTGGGATTTTCTTGGCAAAAATGCTATAGTAGCTTGCATTTCCTTTTCTAGCTCATTTTAGAGAGGAAAACTGAGGCAAATGGTTAAGTGATTTTCCTAGGGCTACACAGTAGTAAATGTCTAAGATACCTTGTACCTTGTAAGAGCTTAATAAATGCTTTATTCACTCATTCACTCAGTAATTCATTCATTTAGCATTCATTTAGTCATCATCAGTAATAACAATAACTCTCCTGTCTCTCAGTAACTAACCTAATCGTCATAGTCAATTCAAAAATACATTCTAATGGCAGGATTATGTTTTACTTCTGGTCCAGATTCCATTTGGCACATGTTCCTTTTTCTTGTTTGAGGGGTTGTGGTGGAGAGCATTATCTGAAATCTTCCTCTTATTCTTAATGCTTTCCCTTGTCAAATATACTTTCACAGAATGGATAGAGGTAAACACCAAAATTCAGAGTTCCATTACCATAAAAATCTCAGTACAATAATGTTTAAGGTAATTTTAAATTCTAACTAATCTGCTTTGTTTCTTTCAAACTATCTATCCATCCATGTACACATACATATATGTATGTGTATATATATATATATATATATATATATATAAGTATATGTACATGTGCTTATATAGGTGTATGAGTTTTTGTGTGTATATGTGTGTGTATAAGATTCTATTGCTATATGGTGATCCCAGTGAGAAAATCTCTACCAAGGTAATACCTGATTTGTAATATAGAGTCTTAGAGAATGAGCTGGGCTACTGGGAAGTTAAGTAAATGACCTAGGTCAGTATGTTGCACTAACAGCAATATAATTTATATCTCCCTAACTCCAAAGCCAGATGTCTACATATTATGCAACATTGGCTCTTCAAGGATTATTAAATATAGAAATAATTCAGTTTGGGAAAATAATATTATAATTCCTTGGAGTTCCATACACATGGGATTTTAAGAGAACTTTTCATGCAATTTCTATGACCATATCAATATAATGCTGTTACCATCATCATCATCATCATCATTATAATCTAGAAAGTTTTCCAGCAATCATTGTTGCTTAATATTAAAATTTCTTTTGAAAGAGTTCCCATTATAATCTCTAAGACATCTTTGTTTTTAAATGTTAATTGTGCATGTGAAAGGCATTAGAATTGGAGTCAGTGGTCTTAAATTCAAATTCTGACTCTACTCCTTATAATTGACTTTGTGCAAATAATACTATTTTTCTCATCTGTAAAATTAAAGAATTAAATTAGATAACCTTTAAGAACACTAAATTAGGTATCCTATGGAAATTCCCTCCATTGCATAAATATATCACCTTGACTCATGACATCCTACAACTTGATTGTATACTCATAAGCAGACCAAATTGTAATTCTAGATCATCATGTAATTCAAGGTTGAACTTGACAAAAGAGAAGGAGCACTGACAAAAATATTAGCAATTGTGCTCCCTCATGAAATGTATATCCAAAGAACTAAAGTCAAAGGCAAAAAATCCTTCTTTTATAGAGAATCTTAGATCTAAGATTAGAAAACAGCTGAGAAGTCATCTAGACCAACTCTTTTATTTTCTTGGTTCCTTCACACAGAGGGGACTCATTAGGCTAATCTTTTCTAATCCTTCAGGTCACTATGATTATGTTTTCTATCTTCTTTATTTCTCTGTATTTGTTTCTATAACCTTATTTTTTTTCTCCTAACATAATATTTGTATTATGATTAGTGACAAAAACTCTTTTAATCCTCTTTATCCTGTAGGGGATAATTTGAATAATCACGTATTTGTCCAGTAATAACTTTATGTGACACCCAAAGGAAAAAAATGACTGCCTTATGGAGTTTCATTGCAGCAAATTTTAAGAATCTTTAAATAAGAGATTGTTGATGCCACCACAGAATAATGATTTGATGAGAGTAAGCCTCCATGTGATCAGTCTGATGATTCCCCCTGTCTTATTTGTTATTTTAGCAACTTGAAGATGAAATTGAGACATCAAGGTGGTGTGCCTGGCTCATGTAATAAGCAAATAGGTCAAGCTAGTATGAAGTAGCAATTATGAGAATAATGACATGCCAGCCACTGAACAAGATTTAATTAATTAGGTTGTGCCCAAAGATAGAGTTTGTATTAATGTGGTTAACAGCCAAGAAAAGCAAATTCCATGTAGGAGAAAATGTAATTAAATGGATTTAACTCTGAACAGATAAATGCAATATGAAATAGCAATGGGAAAATGAGAGTTACTTGTGGTTCTTGGGGGTCAAAAATAATCTGATTATCAGTTTTTAAAATATAGTTTTATGAAAGAGGTCACTTTATTTTACTTCCAAATCTACTAGTTACTATTGAATTGGAATGGAGAAGCTAAGATCAACTGGGTAACAGTATATAGATTATCAGATGGAGAGTCAGGAAAACATGTTAAAATCCTGCTCTAGACACTAACTGTGCACCTAGAACAAGTTACTTAGTGTTTGCTTCTCAGTATTTTCACCTATAAAGTAATGATAATAATACTACCTGCCTAACAGTACTCATGTGAGAATCAAATGAGATAACATATATGCAATCTGCAAATGTTAAAATACTAAATAAATGCTAGCTATTATGCTACCATTGATGATGATACCAGTAAACCAGTACAACTGGTGTTCAATGAGCCAATGAGAGAAGGAGAGAGCTAATTACTAAGACATCCATTTCATTGTACCATCCTTCTTTCCAAAGACTACCACACTATAGTCAGTTAAAGTTTATAAAATAACACATTAAGCATTTAAAATAAGATTTTTTTATTTCAGAAATAAAAGGTAGTAAATTAAATACTGAGGCTTTGGTACAATGCTTATTCCAAATAAAGGATCAGTTTTCTGAGCTTTGGAGAATTATTGAAGCCATCCATGGGGGAAAGCTTATTAACATAGACTAAATGTATTCTTCTCTAGCAGCTAAAGCTCAAAGGGTCTTTTGATGTACATTTCCATGATGCTGAATAGACAAAGTTAATATCCTTTCGATTTTTTTTTTTTGGTTTCATCTTCTACAAGATTGGGCCTAGGGTCATGTTTGATCTTAATCATCTATGTTTAAAGGGAGGGTAGTTTGGCACTAAAATCTAAAACAAATTATGAGAAGGGAGAAAGTTTCATGATAAATTTTTAAAGTTATTTTGGAAGATGTAACTATGTACTAGAAGAGAGTATTGACTTGGGAATTTATACATCTAGTTCAAACTCTACCAATAACTCCCTATGAGACCTTAAGGAAATCCCTTAACATCTCTGCATATTTGTGTCCTCTCTTCTGTAAAATAGCATTGGACTAAAAGAACTTGAGGGCATTTGTAGCTCTAAAATGCTTTAATTCTAAAGTGGAACTAAGCTTTTTCACCTTTACCAGTTTTCTCTAAGTCCTTGCCCAAGGTATCCTCTCCCTTACTTTATATTTCAAGGGATCCACATGCCTTCGCATTTTCTGTTATTTTTTAATTTGTTCTCTCATTAACATCTCCACATATTATCCACTCATACGCTAAAGCCCTTCCTCTATTTTTTTTAAACTAATGAGGATCAGTGTTCATGAGATCTTGGATTAACAATGCACATAAGGAAAATGAATGAAAAATACCTAGTGTTCAGAAAATGATATCATGGGATGACTGCTCTGTTGAGTTAGTTCATCAATATGTATAAACATTCAAATGGACAATGATTCAGACCCAAGACTGGATAGGACTAAGAAAACAGTAAACTTTTTGGAAAGTTGCCTAGCAACCTTGACTCCAGATTAACATTTATCTTTTTCTATAATTACTATTCTATCAGGGATACTCTGTGATTACAAATCTTCTAGTATCATAGTCTGAAAAATTTAATTTACTTTCTAGTACAGAAATAACATCTGGATAGTCCAAGCCCTGATCTGATGAACCTATAGTGCTAAAAAAATTTCTTGATAGTTAATATGTGATAATGCTGTTTCTTCAGTAACTTTCCTCTTTCTCTAACTAGACATTAAACACAAATAAGGCAGACACTATGTGTTAACGCAACTTTGTGCCTTCCCAGGATCTAATACAGTGTGTCATCTGCTATGGGTAGCAGGTAAATATTTTTAAAGGAGTTCAAACAGTTTTAATTGTTTTGTGTTAATATTTTGGTGAATCCTGAATAGAGTAGAAAGGAATAGATAAACAGGGCATCTAGACAAATAGATGGATAGATGGATGAATAGATGAATAGTCCAAATTCATGATTTAATATATGTTGTTGACCCTCAGGAAAGAAATTCCATTTATCCAGTTCAGATAAACAAACTTTCTGCAACTTACATTCTTAAATTTTTATATTGCACTGAGACCTTAAATAATGTTTCCCATATAATTATTTGCCAAAATGTTCAAGAAAAAAACAACTAAACCTAGATCTTGCTGATATAATTTTTGTGTATGTACATATATGTATATCTTCATTAGAGAATATGTATAAGAAGTGTCAAAATTAGCTATTTGAATAATTTTGTAATTGTCTAGTTTTCTCATAATCCTAATGAACTGAAAGCCCCATGAGGGCAAAACTTGCATCTTATTATACCTTACAACTCCCCAGCATCTAATACAATATACTGATCAAAATAAATGTCATAATTGAGTATAGAAAGAAGTAAGTTTTAAATTAGGGGACTGAGGTTCTAATTTCTTCTTTCCTACTTATTAACTTTTGGCTTTAGGAAAGTTAATTCACCATCCTTGTTCTCTAATTCCTCATTATTTAAATGAGTAAGTTGAATTAGAGCACCTCAAAATTCTCTTTCAATGCTAGAAATTGTGCGTTGACTCATTATTGGTATTATTTAAACATTGTAGGATGATTTTTGTTATTAACTATGTACAATTTGAGCCTTGTACAATGTTAAATGTATAATGTAAGCTCTCTGAGTTTGCTGAACATTTCTTTGATAAGCATGATGGCCCAGTGAATATTTAATATTATTGATATGGGTGTTCTTACAGGAAAACAAATCACAACCCAGTCATGCTTGAGCATCCTGAGTAACTCTAGTCCATTTCCTGCCCAGAATTTATCACATAAAATCCACTTAAATAAGGGAATATTCCCTTGAATGATATTGACATTGAATGATATTGATTTCCATAATGATAACTATCTATCAAACAACTATAAATAATTAGCTAGAATTTATTAATCACTTACTATATTCTAGGTATTATTCTAGGTCCTGGAGATAAAAATAATAGTAAAAAATATTCAATCTATTAAAGAGGATGTTTTTAGAAATATTCTTCAAAGGATAACAAAAATATACAAATATAGACATATAGAAGTAGATACTGAACTGGATTGTTTTTGTATAATACACTTATGGGTAGGAAAATTTCCTCTAACAATTCACACTTGAATATTCTTTGTGACTTATAGTTTTAGAAAGTTGTCGAGAGAAGTGAGAGGCTGTCACACACACACTAAGTGCTTGGGACAAAACTTGAATATAGCTTATCTTATATCTGAGGTCAGTTTTTATCCACTCTGGGTATATATAATTATATTATTATAAAGTAAATCAATAAATATTTATTAAGCTCTTAGTTAGCTTGTGCCAAGTTCTGGGGATACAAAAAGAGGAAAAGGACAGTACTTGTTCTCAAGGATTTTACAATCTAATTGGGATGGAGAAAATGCAAATAAATTTATATAATGTATATTAATTATATGCAGGATAAATGGGAAATAATTAACAGAGGTAAGGGATTAGAATTAAATGGAGTTGGGAAAAATTTCCAGCAAGTTATAAGGTTATAGTTGGAACTTGAAGGAAACCAGAAAAGTCAGTAGAAATATTTGGATTATTCTTTGATTTTTTTGAAGCAATTACAGTTAAATGACTTGCCTAGTGTCACACAGGTAGAATGTATTAAATGTGTGAGGTATTATTTGAACTCAGGTCATCCTAATTTCTTTTTTTTTAATTTTATGGGTAATTTTTCAACATTGACCCTTGCAAATCCTTCTGTTCCAAATTATCCCCTCCTTCTCCCACCCTCTCCCCAAATGGCAGGTAGTCCAATACATGTTAAATTTGTTAAACTATATAAATCCAATATATGTATACATATTTATAAGTTATCTTGCTGCACAAGAAAAATAAGATCAATAAGGGAAAAAAACTGGGAAAGAAAACAAAATGCAAACAAACAACAACAGAAAGAGTGAGAATGCTATGTTGTGGTCCACACTCAGCTCCCATGGTCCTTTCTTTGAATGTAGATGGCTCTCTTCATCACTGCACAATTGGGACTGGTTTGAATCATCTCATTGTTGAAGAGAGCAACATCCATCAGAATTGATCATCATATAGTCTTGTTCTTGCCATGTATAATGATCTCCTGGTTCTGCTCATTTCATTAGCATCAGTTCATGTAAGTCTCCCCAGGCCTTTCTGAAATCATTCTGCTGCTTGTTTTTTACAGAAAAATAATATTCCATAACATTCATATACCATAACTTATTCAGCCATTCTCCTGATGAGTATCCACTCAGTTTCCAGTTTCTTAGGTCCTCCTAATTTCACCTAGTGCTCGATCCACAGCACCATCTGACTGCCCCAGTAAATAGAATTTGGGAGAGGGACTGTGCCAGACATGGAGAAAAGACAGAAAAGATACTCGAGCTTAGTAATAGAGTATCTTGTTTGTGAAACAGCTGGAGGAGGCCATTGGCACTTGCAGAAGAGTAATACATATTATAATGTAACAATAAAGCATATACTATATACTGTATATGTATATATATATATATATATATACTTGTGTATATACACAATTTCATATTATATTTATATGTGTATATATGTACATTTAGATGTTTATATATACATATATCTGTTTCAAGAAATACACAAACACATTTGTGTGACTTGAGGAGGGAGATCAATTAAACAGATATTTCAAGAGTATAGATGAAAAGAGATAAAATCTTGAAACAGAATAGTAGTTGTATGAATAGACAGTAAAGGGTGAATGTCAGAGATGTTATGAAGGTAAACATGTCAAGATCTGGTAAATGAATGGATACATCTGGTGTGAGAGAAATTAAGAAGGTGAAGATAATACTAATATGATGAACCTAGCTGACAGATAGGTTGTTGATATGTTCAACAATTCTAGAAACACTCACAAGAAGAGTAAATTTGAAGGAAAACTGAGTCTTTTTCTGGACTTGCTGTGTTGAATATGTCAATAAATCAAGAGGCATTTATTAAGTGCCTTATCAACTCATCATGCAACTAATAATCTGCAAGTATTTATGAAAATCAGCTATTGTGTGCAAAACCTTGTTCTAGGCCCTCGAGACGCAAAGTTAAAGTGAAAGTATCCTGTTACTTCAATTAGTTTATATTCTCCCAGAGAGAATTGTTGTTCTGTCATTTTAGTAGTGTTTGGCTCTTCATGACCCCATTTGGTTTCCGTGGCAAAAATACTGGAGTGGTTTGCCATTTCCTTTACCAAATCATTTTACAGATGAGGAGACTGAGATAAACAAAGTTAAGTGACAAATGTCTGAGGCCAGTTTTGAACTCAGGAAAGATGTCTTCCTGACTCCAGACCTAGCACTCCATTCACCATGCTCACTAGGTTCCTACACATAGACATAGAGAGAAAGGGCAGAGCCCTTTGACGTCATTGGTCTAGGAAGCTCCCAGACTGTCCCAGGAAGTATGCTAAGCTTTCGGAATCGAAGTCCAAAGAAGAAAACAATTGCTAAATGAGCTTGCATCCTAATAGAGGAGACAACAAGTACATCTAAAACTATACACAGCATCAATGTAACATCAATACACATGAGAAGAGAGAGACATAGAGTGTGAAATTTCCTCAGTAGGTCAGGAATGGTATTCAGGAGAGAAACTGAAGTAAAATATAAACATCTGGGAATGATTTGTAAAGAAAGACAACTTAACTCCATGGGAGTTGCTGAGATCCCAGAAATTAATGGAAGAGATAAAAGAAGAGAATCCCCAGTGCATTCTTGGGGTATACCCACTTTTAGGAGATACCCCATGGATGATAATCCAGAAAAAGAGAGTGAAAAAAAGTGGTCAGGCAGGTAGAACATGATAAACACAATTATTAAGTGATCTTCAGTCTTTTTCTTCTCAGTTTTGCTACTTCAGGTTTGTTGATAAAGTGATAGATTAGAGTCCTACAGGTACTAAGTACTACATAGATTGTAGTCAATAAGTATGAACTTACTTGTTATTGCAAATATGAAATGAAGCGAGAACAAATAAAAGATGTAAGGTAGTGACAAAGATCATATTGAATTAGAAACTTCAATTAAGTCCGATGACCCTAAATCATGTTGGATAGATTTCAATCAATAATTATGAGTCACCATGCATTAACCTTTTCTGGTACTAGGTAAAAAGTGTGATAGATGGTCAATAATACTTACTGAATGTCAGACTATAAAGAAAACAAAAAGCTACATATCAAAGAACCCCATATATTCATAAGGAAGAAGATTCTCTGAGTTGACTTAGCAAGAATTCATCTGTGTGTTTGGGACAGTGTAGAAGATCACTTATTGTAACCTGATTAAGCATAGGGTTGCCTTAGACCCAAACTATAAAATCTGGCTAGACTTGAAGCATCTGGAAACAATCAGTTCTGTGGTTAAAACGTTTCTAAGCAACCACAAATTGTAGCTCTGCAAGGATAGTTCACGGGAAGTTAAAACTGTAATTTTCAGATTTCCATAGCCTTGGATCTGCTGTGGAGAATGAGGCCCAGTGAACAGATTTAAGCCTCCCGTCTTGTCATATTAATCACAGATTTTCTGTGATAGCAAATCATGGCTTTCTGTAAGCATATGGAATTTTTAGGAGCTCTCCATTAAGCCTTATTTTACATGCAAATTCACATCTGAATTTTGTAGAACAGCATAATTACTTTTTAAAATAATAGCAATACCAAAATGATGGTACTTGTAGTAGTAGTGGTGGTGGTATAAATCTGTACCTTTGCTAAAGCACTTCAGAAGCTTTCTCATTTTTTAAAATTCAAATTGAGTTGAGTTTAATCATGATGAAATAATACTCCAATAGAGATTATTCTCCTGCTGAAGGAAGACAGGTATAAGAGCTGAATGCAATTCATAGGTTTTTTTCCCTCTATTTAAGAAGTTCCCATTAGCATTTCATCAAATTAATTTACATTTAAATGTACTTTATAAAATCACTTCTTTAAAATGGACTAAGATATATGCTCTTTTTCTGCTGACTAGACCTAAGTGAGCAACAAAGCTAGAAAAAGCATGCCTTCTTGATAGGAGGGAGGTAATTTTCCAGTCCCATTCCACCTTGTTCACATCATACCTGGAGTGATATGTGCAGTTTTTGATGCTTCCTTTTAAGGGGCATATTGATAATGGAGAGCACATCTAGAAATAGCGTGACTAGGATTGTGAAAATATTTAATCAAGAAATAGATGAAGGAACTTGAAAGACTTATGGCTAAGCGTGGGGAGATGCATGATGGCTGCTTTCAACTATTTGGAAGACTTTTATGTAGAAGGATTAAGCTTGCCCAATTTGTTCCCAGAGAATAGAATTTGGACTAATGTTTAGAAATCTCAAGGAGATACATTTGGACTCAACATGAGGAAATTATTTCTTTTAGAGCTATAGAAAAACAAAATGAGTTTTATGCATGAAGTAGAGTAAATACTTTTCCACTGAAGGTGTTGAGACAGAGGCTAGGGCCCACTTTAGGGAAATTTTGGGAAAAGGGTTAAGAACATCAAGTGGTCATCATACAGAATGACCTTCATTGTCTCTTTCAACTAAGAGATTCTATACGGACTTTTTGATATTTTCAATGAAACATGAAATAATTTTTAAGATGGTAATGTTACAAAAACAGATGTTCATTTCCTTGACAGAACACAGAAAGAAGCTTTGAACAATATGTGTAACAGGAACATCTGAGGAAAAAAAGTTTCAATCCCTTTGAAATACCAGGTGGAAAAGATACTGTTGCCATATAGATTTTTAAAAAATTATCCTTAAATATTAGAATGTTGTGGTTGTGTTATTTCCTTAGTAAGAATTCATTCTTTGATGAGCTGTTCCATGCCTTATTGTTCTCTGCAATCCTTGTCCTTTTATTTCCATAAATTCTTTATAGATTATCCACTTAATGTCCCAGAGTCCTTCCTTTAAGTGTTTTTAATATCTCAGGTGCCAGTACAGAACTCAGATTAGCTGATATTGTTTTTTTGATGACATAATCAAACTACATCATTTTCTGGTGATACATGTCCATGTCAATAATTTTTTTCCAAGTCATTACAATTAATGTCTTGCTCTCTATTTATATCCTCCATACACTGCCCCATTGTTCTGAAGTTATTTGTAATTTTAATGTGCATGATAATAATGTCCCCTAATTTACACTTTCAAGATAAGATTGGAAGAAAGATGGTTTTAAAATGCTAACTACAGAAAACAGACTCTTCAGAAAACTTCAGAAAACAGATGCTGATCTTTAACCCCCATATCTTAGCAGAGAGATGTATGAAAAATTTTTTTGGCATGGCCAATGTATTGAATTGGTTTATTGTACTAAACTTATTTGTAACAAAGACTTCTTTTATGTAAGTGAATGTATTAGTGATAGAATTGTTAAAAAAGAAAGAAAAGAACACATCAATATAGCATTAAAACACCTGAATAAGTAAAAGTTACATAATAATTTGCATATTACATAAATGTGTCTACAAAAACATTTATCACACCACCAAATGGGGAACTCTGAGTGTGTAAACTCCATCTACAAGGAACTTTTTTGTAAGTTATAATTTTATAGAGTTTCCTGAGACACTGAGACATTTACCAATGCACCTAATTACATAGTTAGAATATGTTAGAAATAGGTGCTGAATTCGTTTCCTGCATATACACCCAGGTCTTTGCCATGCTTACTTTTAGGTGTGTATATATTCATGTATGGAATAATTTTATAGATTGTTCATTGTAGATGCAGGTCATAGTCCAGGGAATATACATTTTGTTATTTCATACATGTTATTGTTGGTTTTTTTTACTATGTATATGGTTATACCTATTCACCATTTGCATGGGTTTCTTTGAGAAGAATTTTAGTGGTTCAGAACTGAATATACCACATGTAAAGTTATGTAAATAATTATATATGAACTTTCATTAATAAGGTATTTTTCCTTTATTTTGTATAGTGAACCCTCGCTTTATTGATCACCAATAACCTTGTTAAAATATCACTTGATTTTAGCTATAAGTGATTCATTGAACCTTCATTCTCAGTCAAATCTGTGTTTGAGTGTTCTATGATTTTGTTACACTGTTAGGCAAATTATTGCCTAAGGGAAATATTAGAGGTTGCATAATCTCTCTAGATGAATGTGTAAATAAATATGCAAGATATAATTATGACAGTATTGGAAATCCTGTGTATGAAAACTCCCTATAACAAAACAAATCATGATACATGTATGATTTAGTAGATAATTATCTAGATAATTGTCTCAGGCACAAAAAACGGCATCCAATTCACCCAAAATCATACAGCTAATAAGGGTTAAAAGTTGTGACATATGCCTAGGTATTGTTGAAACAAAATCTATCATTCTATGAACTATGTTTCCCTATTCTGCTCTACATAAAAGAATAAATAATTTTAGGAGAAGCTAAAAAAGAATGAAATGTTTTCAAAAATGGATGCAGATTGAGCTCTCCTTGAGAAATATAAACACAGTGTTCATTTTGTCAGGAAGAAAATATGTCCATTCAATATTTTAAAATTTGTTGCTTGCCCTTACTACTAGGAGGCAGTCAATTCTGACCAACACAGTAATTGAGGTTTTCTGTGCTGACATATGGAATTTCTCATGCTACTCCCATTATTTCTCTCTGTGAACAGTACTCTGCTTTTTGAATTTTTTATATAAAAGAAATGAAGTAGGTCAAATTAAAAGCATAAAATGGGGGGGAAAAGTTTTATCCTCAATGGGGCAAGGCAAGAGTTAAAGAAGAAACAGCAGAAATTTATAAGTCCTGCCTCACTATGTCCCTTAACAACACTATGAAATGGCCTTGGTATTTTGGATATAAGTGGGCCAGCTTTCATTGGAAGGATTTATAGAGCACTGTATTCTGTGCCACTGAGGATAGACCCATAGATTCATGGAACAAAAGTGCAAGACAGACTTAGAGTTCCTCTCATTTATGGACAAGCCAACTGAATCCCAAAAAAGGAAAATGATTTACCCCTCATACTGAAGCTAGTTTTGTAAAACAGGATTATTCAATTCCCAGTTCAGTTCTCTTTCCATTGGAACCCTTCATTTTAGAATTTGGATACTTGTATGTCTCCATTTTTCACAAATGCCCTTTGAAGGTATTACTGGTGATTGCTATCATCGATTTTTTTATTTATTTTAGTGGCTTAAAGGGAAACCTATTAAGATTTTCTTCAATGATATCTTTTTATATTTTTCAATCTGAACAATGGTCATGCTTTACTTCTTTCCTCTGTGTATGTGTATGATTTCCCCCTCATTTCTTATTTGTCTTTGGTTTATGGAAGTAGAGAATCTTATATTTTAAAGGTCATCTAGTTTATGAACTCTGAAAATTTTTTTTGAAAAGTGATAATCTGGACCCTTTGAATACTTCCAGTGACAAGGGAATCAATATTTTCAATGTAGTCCATTCCATTTTTGGACAGCTTTAATTATTAGGCAGTGTTTCTTACATCGTGTTGAAATCTGTCTTTCTGCAACTTCTAACCCTATGAGTTTTGTTCTGCCCTCTGGGTCTAGGAATAATAAGTAAAATGCTTTTTTTTTCCCAAATGGCAGCCTTTCAATTATTTGAAGATAGTTATACTATTTTTCTCACTCAGCCAAGCCTTCCCTTTTCAAGGCCAAATAATGCTGGTCCTTTTAACAATTCATATACATCATAGTTTCAATCCTTCATTAAATCATTCAATTATTTCTGCTTTTACACTCTTGTAATGTTTTCTAGCCTTCTCTACTTTTCCCACTGACTCTCATGATAGGTTTTGTTGTATCACTGAAGTCAAGATGTTCTACTCTATTTTTTAAAGGGAGAAATTACTTTGACATAACTTAACTGAACCCATGATGTCTCTTAGTGATCCATTTTTCCTTTTCTATATATTTTACAAATGCTGTAGTTTCATAATTAATCGTGATCCTAGATTTCTTTCAGGGATTGATGTCAAATTAGCTAGTCCATATTTTCTTGAATATAAATAGGTAATTTCTGAAAAGTAGTACAGTATATCCTCATCTCTCATCTTTTCTATAATTCCATCACATTTGTTGAAAATTATCTTATTGTATCTACAAGTATTTGTAATGACCTAGTTTATAATAATAATCTTAGTGATAGTTTACTTGGTTTGGTTGCTATTCTGCTATGTTTATACCTAACTTATTCATCAATTGCCTCCTCAGATATACATTGCCATATTTTAGTTGAACATAATTTTTTTGGATAATATGATAGAAAATATTGAATAGTATTTTTTTACATTCACATCATTCTGTCTTTCATAAAGAGGGGAATTTTTCTTGTCTATCTTTAATCAAATATAATTTTGTTCATGCTGTTCACTATTACTAGAATGTCTTCTCTCCTTGTATTTTGTCTAATGAATTCCATCATATTATTATGATTGTCTTAAATTCTCCTTCCTCCACAAAATTTTCGGTGAGCCCTTAATAACTAGTGTTTTTTTTAACACTGAGACTTTTGATGTGATTTCTGCTCTTTGTTAAAAATATTTTCTCTAATCTTTTTTTCCTGATAAATTTATTCATTTTTAATACACATAATTTTATGAATCATATTGGGAGAGAAAAATCAGAGCAAAGGGAAAAACCATGGGAAAGATTATAAAAACAAAAACAGAAAAAAAGAGTGGATATAGGATGTATTGAATTACATGTTCTTTTTTTTGGATGCAGATGGCATTTCCATGCAGTCTGGATCTCTGAACCACTGAGAAGAACCAATAGTTGATCATAGAACATCCTTGCTGTTATTGTGTACAGTGTATACCTGGTTCTGCTTGTTTCACACAGCATCAGTTCATGTGAATCTTTCTAGGACTTTCTAAAATCAATTATTCATCATTTTTATAGAACAATATTATCCCATTATCGTCATATACCACAACTTGTTCAGCCATTCCCCAATTGATGGGCATCTACTCATTTTCCAATTCTTTGCTACCACAAAAAGAGCTATTATAAATATTTTTGCACCTGTGGGTTCTTTTTTATTTCCTTTATGATTCCACAGACTCAGTAATGGCACTGCTGTGTCAAAGAGTTTGCACAGTTTTATAGCTCTTTGGGTATAGTTTCAGATTGCTCTCCAAAATGGTTGGATCATTTTACATTTTACAATTCATTAGTGTCCCAGTTTTCCCAAATATCTCCAACATCTATCATTATCTTTTCCTGTCATCTTAGCCATTCTGAGAAGTGAGAGGTTGTCCCCAGAGTTGTTTTAATTTGCATTTCTCTAATCAAGTGATTTAGAACATTTTTCATATTACTATAGATGGCTTTAATTTCATCATCTGAAAATTATCTGTTTATAGCCTTTGACAATTTATTAATTGGGGAATGATTTTTATTCTTATAAATTTGACCGTTCTTTATATGTTTTAGAAATGAGACCTTTATCAGAAATACTGGCTATAAAATTTTTTCCCTAGCTTTTTACTTCCCTTTTGATATTGTTTCTATTAGTTTTGTTTGTACAAAATTTTTTTTAATTTAATGTAATCAGAGTTGTCCATTTTGCTTGTCATAATGTTCTCTACTTCTTCTTTGGTCATAAATTCCTACCTTCTCCAAAGATCTGATAGGTAAATTATCTCTGGTTTTCCTAATTTTTTTATGGTATCATGCTTTATGCTGAAATCCTGTATTCATTTTGACCTTTTTGTATAGGATGTGAGATGTAGGTCTATACCCAGTTTCTGGAATATTATTTTCCAGTTTTCCTAGCAATTTTTATCAAATAATGAGTTCTTATTCCAAAAGCTGGAGGTTGGGATTTATCAAATACTAAATTGCTATTAGCCTTGACTATTGTGTAGTGTGTATCTAATCTATTCCACTGATCTACCTCTCTATTTCTTAGCCAGGATCAAATAGCTTTGATGACTGCTGCTTTATAATATAGTTTTATATGTGCTCCTGCTAAGCCACCATCCTTTGTAGTTTTTCATTAATTACTTTGATTTTTATCATTTTCTTTTCCTGTCATCTTAGCCAATCGGAGAGGTGTGAGGTGGTACCTCAGAGTTGTTTTAATTTGCATTTCTCTAATCAGTAGTGATTTTGAACATTTTTTTCATATAACTATAGATGTTTTTAATTTTATCTTCTAAAAATTGCCTGCTCATTTCCTTTGACCTTTTGTAAATTGGGGAATAACTTGCATTCTTATAAGTTTGATATAGGTCTTTATATATTTTAGAAATGAGACCTTTATCAGAAATACTGGCCATAAAGATTTTTCCCAGTCTTGTACTTTTCTTTTAATATTTTTTTCTGTTGGTTTTGTTTGTGCAAAATTTTAATTTGATGTAATAAAAGTTGTCCATTTTGCCTTTCATATATTATAATATATTTTTATTATATATTTATATAATATTCATGTTTTATATTATATATTTATATAATATTCATATACTTTATTAATTCAGAAGTAAGCAGGGAGCCTTCTTTGAATCTACAATTTTATAAACTACCTCCCACAATTAAAAATTCTGAGGCTTTTTATTACTCTGATGTTCATTTTTAGGGTTCATGTCTATTTACACTAGATTTTAGTGATGTTCCTTGGTGGAGTAAAATATGTTCCTCTAAAAAATATTCCTTATTTAAAATGCTTTATTATTTGTTAAGAAATTTTCACCAGGGGCAGCTAGTTGGTACAGTGGATAGAACACCAGCTCTGAAGTCAGGAGGATCTGAGTTCAAATTTGAACTCAGACACTTAACACTTCCTAGCTGTGTGACCCTGAGCAATTCACTTAAACCCAGTTGCCTCAGCAAAAAATATTGCATTGGAAGCTCTTTGATCCACCATATTTCTAAGTCCTTAAGGACACGCATGGTTATTTAACGGTGTTTTTAAGGTATTTGTGGAAACTGGAGCACAGTTTTTTCTCCTGTTATTAGTTCTTAAGTCCAGGAAGTTGCCCCAAAAAAGGACAATCCAGTTCCCACAGAAGAAACTACAGAAACAAACAGTCCCTATATTATCCAGAAGAGGCTGTGTCAGGGTCCAATCCCTTCTCCTGCCACAATAGCAATGTTTTGTACCTTCTCTAACCACTAGTAAATGTTTCAAGAAACCAGATACTCACCACCTCTGAATAGTGCTTTCACTATAGATAGATAAATATAAATATAGATATATGATATGGAGCTATATGAGACCATTAGAGGGGATTTTATTTTAATCCCTTCTATTTTAGTGAGATGGATGCTGAGGTTAAGAAAGAAAAAAGTCACAAAGACTTGCCCCAGATTCAAATGTAGGTCCTTTGATTCCAAATCTATCATTCTTTCCACTATACTTGCCTACTACCATTTTTATTCTTCCATCATCTTTTGTTTCTGGCTAGAATCCTGTGGAATGAAAAAGGAAATAAGTAACTCCCATACATATACCCAAATGAGTAAAGATTATTTCTGCACGATAATAATAGTCCTAGGCAAATTTGGATGATTTTTCTTACTTGTTTATCTAAAAAGAAATTGACCATTTTTATTTATTTGTAACCTTTTTTAAGGATTGTAAGGTAATAGGAAAAAAATAACTGTATGTATGAAAACAGTTTAAGTTTTTTTCCCCCTCATTTGGCACATATTGGCTGCGTGATCTTGGAGATGTCACTTAGAATCTCCATTTTCTGTGCAGTTCCTTAAGATTATATTGCACAGAAGAAGCCTGTTCCTTTTCCTCTCCTTTAAATTGCAGAGTTTCAAGGGCTTACTGGTATTAATTTCAGGCCTTAAGCAAGAAAAGGATGTCAGTCACTGTCTTCAACAATTTAAATATCCCCCTGATGTCTTGTTTATATAACTAATTTGCACAATTCTTGACAGCAAACAGGAGCTGTCTAAGGTGCTGAATCAGTCAGAGAAAAACATCCACTGTCTTGAAGCTGATGATAATAGTATGTGCTGATTGAATGTAAACAAACATGTCATCTCTGGCCAGTGAGCAATATAACTTGCCCTGTTTTTCTTGTCTTGTGAATCTGTGGGCTCTGTTTTGGTATAATTTTTTTTTTCCTTTTTCCCCTGTTCCACTTTTCCCAGGAGAATAAATACTATTTATAGGAAGGGACTGATTGTTTATGTTTGTCTATGTGGGTTTCAGATTCCTGTAAGGAATTTCTAAATGAATTAAATGAACAATAGGTGACTCTGATGACATTATTGGGCTGCATACTATCCAATTCTCAGTTTTCTTGTCTTCTGCTATTGACATCTCACCCAAATTCACCACTAGAGGGAGGAATCCAGAGGCAACAGCCTAACTTGCTCAAAATTTCGAAAGAAATCTTCTTAAACAAAAATAAACTTCCTCCCAGCCTCAATTAATTATACATTCCGGATTAAGGGAGTCTGAATAATAATAATAGGGTTTTGTCATTGAGACAAATCTTGATTTTCAAAAGTTAATCCCTGTTTATCGAATCTCTATTCTGTATAAAATCCTATTCTGGAGATCTAGAGACAAAAAATCATAGCCCTTGTCCTCAGGGAATTCACAGTCTAGTTTGAGCGACAAAGCTCATTGTGAGCATAATAAAGTTTTTAAAAACAAGTAAAATAAAATTGGGAGATAACAACAAAGGAAATATTACAAGGCAGTATTAGTAACTTGTATCTAATTAGATCTATGAAATTCATAAAGCAACCTTTTACAGTAGCCTCTGGGAGGTCATAATTGATCAAAAAATCAGTCAACAAATATTTACTAAACTCTATGATGGAACATTAAGCATTATGTCCTGGGCATAGACAGACAAAAATGAAGCAATTCCTCCCTGCAAGATGCTTATATTATATCAGAAGAAAAGAAATGTACATAAATGATGGAAACCATATGTAACAGGAACAGAAGAACATATTAGAGCCAACCTATGAAGTTCTTTAAATATCAGAGAAATTTATATATGATCACGAAATATTAAATACCTTATTGAGGGAGCTTGTGACACAGTCAGACTTGTATAGTAGGCAAATCATTTAACATTTCTGCAAAGGATAATTTGGAGAAAGAAGATATTTGGAGCAGGGAGATGACAGGATTTTTCAGAGGCATTAAGTGTCTATGGAGGTGGCTTTTAAGTAGAGAGAATGAAAGATATAGCAGAAATGTTACTGAGGTGATGTAAGTACTCAATACAACAAATATTTATGAAAATACTATTATTTGTAAATCATTGTGCAAAGTTCTGAGATTAAATTTTCAAAATGAAAAAAGGTCCTTAGTTCAAGTATCTCACCTTTTTCAGGACATGGGGGGGAGGGACAGAACATATGCATAGGTAAGTATTTAGAAGATAAATTAAGTAGGGTAGGTGCGCTAATGCCTAATGGAATTGGGGAAAGTATTCTGTGTATAGTAACAGCAGTATCATTTTCCTCTTTGTACAAGTGGATAAACTGAGGCTCAGAGAATTGGTGACTTCTTGAGAATTATAGATAAAATGCATGATATTCTAGATCTGAACCTAAAGCAACTGGCTCCTAATCCAGTATTTATCCAGTATTAAACTCTGTCATTCTGCTTAGTAGAATTTCCAATGTGTTTTATGAAATAAAAAGCACTGAAAAAAACCTAGGAAACTAGGGGATCAGTTAACAATGGAGTATTTAGAAAATGTTTTATGTTTATATAGAAAATGTTTATGAGGAAGGAGAACTTGCTAATGGGCCTTAAAAGAACTGAAATTGTAGATTGAAGAACAAGGCAGAAATTTATGACCAGTTAATAAATGCTTGTATTACCTTGGATAAATTATTCCACTATTATAGGTCAATTTTTTCTATTTTTAAAACACATTAGGTAGAAATTGATTACAGTAAACTCTTATCTTATATGATCATAGGAAAGACAGAAGGAGGGGAGACATTCTACAAAAGGGGAGTGTATCTTTTCAAATATTTATTTAAAACTAAATACAAAATAAGAAAAAAACAAAATAGAAAAAGACAGAAAAAGGAAAAAGAATGCCATGTGTCAAGCAGAATATCACAAAGGATCAAACTATGTAACAATAAATTTCCATTTCAAGAAAGCATATATAATAGAAGACATTATATCTATGACTGTCCAGCTTCTCTTTGCTTTCTTGTAGGTTATTTTTTTGTTTTCTGCTATGTATTTTTACTTTATTCTTTTTTTTTCTCTTTTTAATTCTTCCATATCCCTCAATGCAACCACTTCTAGACCTGGGAGGAAGAGAGAGAATAGTTCCTCTCCTTTCACTTTATCTTTCCCCTTTGACCTAGACCCCTAATCAAAAACTCCACCCTCCTGCAAGTACTTGTGCCAATAAAGTCATTTTCCCAGTGTGCTGGTTTCTTCTTGCCCAGGGCAGCATCTCTGCAACACAACTGGTCTTGGCATTCCTTACCAAGAGAGCTTCCCTCAATCTTTCCAGCCTTAGCCACCCCTTCCCCTCTCCCCCAGTCCCACTCTCCTGGCTATCCAGGATGAGAAAGTTCCTGTGAAGCTCCTTCTGAAATGAAATGGCCTCAGGCTCCTCACTTGCTTTTTCTGCAAATGTAGCCTGCAGGTGTTTACACTTCACAAGATGAAACCTTCATCCTGGGATCTTTCTTTGGGTCTTTTCAGATTATCCCAAAAGGACCCTGTTAGACACTCCTTTTATTTGTTTGTTTGTTTGTTTTTCACTTGTCTATGTTTGCCTTGAGGCTCAGTTTTGTTTTGTCTATGGGGAAAATCTGGAGAACTTGGAATTTTCTGATCTACTCTGCCACCTTCCCAGAATGCACCTTGGAAATGTATTCTTAAAAACATTTTTCCATAGGAGTTTGTCTATGGGGACCATGGAGAACTGATATTTTGCTGTGAGTTTTAGTAATGAATTTTTTCTTCCTGCTGGTAAGGTTAATCAGCATATAATGTGTAGCTTAGTAGTTGGTAGAAGGACAAAGGAGATAAATTGCTGGCCAGTACCAACAGCCTATCTCCTTTTTACCTTTTTTACCACTGTTCTTTGAGAGTGGTGATCATGTCAGGCCTGACATGGGTACCCACTCAAATTAATCTCCAATTTTACTAAGTACTTGTTATGTGTCAAGGATATTTACTAAGCACTTTGTAGAACAGATTCAGATTTCAGATAAGGATATTGGACAAACTGATCTTTGAGATCGATCTTTGAGATCCATTTGCATTGTGAGTCAGTGATTTTAAATTTACTAATTTGAAATTCTGTATTTGAAAATTTTCTTTATCCTTGTGTCCCCCTTCATAGCAAGATCCTGAATGAGAAGATTAAACGGGCAGTACAAACTCAAAGCATTGTTTCTTAATTAGAAATATCAACAATATTTGTTGATTACCATAAAAATAGACTTCTAAGCAATTAAAAATGTCCAACATGGTATATTTCCTCTGTCCTTGGTAGAATGAAATATACCATTGGGCAGATGTGATTATGAAGAAAGGGTTTCATTATCATATATTTAGATTTTTATAAAGACCTTAAAGACCACCCAGTTCAACCCACAATTTTACAGAGTAGGAAACTGATGTTAAGAGTGATGAAGTAATTTGTCCAAGGCCACAAAGATAATTGAAACAAGCAAGAATCTACCAGCATTACTACTATTTTCTTAAACTTTTTCTTTGAATAAAAAAGCAGCATTGGGTATGGGAGGAAAGTAGCAGATTTTGACTGGAAGTCAATTCGATTGCAACATAAGTAAAGTACTGAATTTGGAGTCATGAAGACTTAATTAAAATCCTATTTCAGACTTTAATGAGTTATGTAACTCTATATGGATGCAATACATTATGCAAATCAATTACCCAATTTTTACCTGTTTCCTCAATTAGAAAGTAAGTTCAACAAGAATTCCTTCTCACTCTAAATCTTTACTTCTATGATTCTATATGGCAGGATGCTATGTACTTAAACCTTAAAAAATGTTTCTATAAAGTAATTCAGGGACAAGCCTTGCAATAGTTAAGACCTAGGTTGAAGTTTTGCCACCTGCATGTATTGACTTCATGAATGTAAACATTTATCCAGATGACTGTTAACAATTTACAATGAAATTTCAGATCTGCATTTTTAGAGATCTTCTCATACTTACTGAACAGCTAAACAGCAACAAAAGGCATATGTATGCAAAATCGTGTGGCAGAACTCAAGCCAGAGTCTAGCTCTTATAGTTGTAGGTCTGATATCTTTTCTTTTTTAGGATGGTAGGAGGATTTGAAAGGCCATGAAACTTACCTTATAGTAGGATTGTTGTTTCTGCTGTTGTTTCTAAACAAGTAGAAGATTATAGGATATTTGAAAATGCTCAAGATATTATCAAGTGCCTTATCCCTAGAAATTAGATAAGAATTATTTTCCAGAGATCCATAGTGAGGAATTACTATTATAGAGCTTCTACCATAAGGTTCCCTGGGATTTAATTCCAAGGGTGAGTTAACTATGAATGGAGTATCATTTTAAACATAATATCTGATTATGTTGGGTGGAAAGTAGAGGTATGGAAACTGGTATTACTTGATAATCATAATAAGTAACACACACTCTAAAAGGGAAAGATACAAGTTTGCTCTTTGATAATTGCAGAAGCATAAGAGAATAGTGTCCTTCCTGAGCTCAGCAGCATCTGATACTGGCTCTAAGCAGTGCCAAGTCGTAATGGGAGTGGAATTAAGTAAAATCCTTTGGTCAGCTTTTATCAAGGCCACTGTAAAGGAGATGTATGAGGAGGGGATCCAAAAGGAGAAGCTTTTTGAGACAATGGGATACATGGTTTTCAGTTTGATGACACAGTTTCAATCCTAGTTCTTCAATTTACCACTTATGTATCCTTTGGCAAGATATTTCACCACTCTGTGACTCAGTTTCCTTATTTTGTAAATAAGGTGTTGGAATATAGAGTCTCAGTTATGCCTTTCAGCAGATAAATAGACTGATTAAAAAAATTAACTAAAGCATCTACCACACACTTATTAAGTATCAGTCACTGTGAGACATTGGAGATATAAAGTTAAAAATGAAAAAAAGATGAATTCCAAATAGCAATTTACATTCTAAGGGTGAAAAGAAGAATATCACATATGTGTCTGTGTCCATGTATATACACACATAACTAGTATATCAATCGAAACTAAATGAACCAATGTGTAATGTTGAAATCAGTAGAATGGAGTTAGAAGAATTTGGTAAGGATATTCTGAACAACACTAACACATTTCCTCAGAAAGTTTCCTGGGGCAGTGAGAAATATTTTAATACTTTTGTTTAGTTTTTTTTGTTTTGTTTTGTTTTTACATTAGCTAAATTTGTCTTTTAACTTACCTTACCTTTCCCAGAGACTTACAGCAAAAAGGAAGATGTATAGATAAAATTAATTCATTAAAATAAGTAAATAAATAGCTATAACAGATATTATATAGACACTTGAACCCCCACTTCTGAAAATGAAAGAGGGGAAAGGTATCAACTCAATTCTCTTATTTCTGTCTAACCCTGTTCTTAATAATTTTGCCACAAAAAATTGTAGTTGAGCAAATTAAAAATAATGAAGAAAATGGAAACGTACTACTAAAAGAAAACAACTTGTATTTTGTAACAAAACTAGGTTCCATCTTAACAGAGGGCAGAAAGTAATTAAAGTTGCATTTTCTTCATTGTTCATTTCATATCAAAGATATACTGAGTTCTTATTTTGTAGAAGATACTGTTTCCAAATTTTTCTACCAAAGAAGCATGATTATGGAGCCAACTTTTCTTCCGTTTCAGATGTATTACTAAGTCAAATGGATGCAGAAGAAATTGGGTTTCTTGAAAAATTACATAATGACTCACAAAATGAATAATTAAGATAGTGGGAATTATAAAGGGAAGGGGTGTAGGAAAACCTTTGTTTAAACTCTATTATGTGTTATATTAATAAACTACTAAGTATAATTTAATACAGTTATTATTATTATCCTTTTTTTTGCTGAGGCAGTTGGGGTTAAGTGACTTGGCCAGGATCACACGGCTAGGTAGTATTAAGTGTCTGAGATCAGATTTGAACTTAGGTCCTCCTGACTTCAGGGCTGGTGCTCTATTCACTGCACCACCTAGCTTCCCCAATATAGTTAAATTTTAAAAATTATACACTAGTCAAAATATAGAATATCTTTGAATATAAAGAGTAAAGTAAGTTTAAAGAGTAAAATTTTAAGAGTTAATTTAAAAAAAAATAACTTTAGTAATAGATACCTTCCCCTGACTCCAACACACACAAATGCCCACACACATATATGCATGTGCACATACACATATAAACACTTTTTATTTTAATCCAGATTTGGAAGAAAGAAATGTATGATTTTTATGTTAATATGACAACTAAAGAAATTGGTTAATAAAACTCTTTAATGATGCTAGGAACATCCCCCCTTTGCTTATTTTTTTCTCTGCTGAATTCCTTCCTGTTTTTTAAAGCTCAAATCAGCTGCCATACATTCTAAGAAACAATGAAAAATATGGATGAATGATTAAGAAATTCATTAATAATGATATTTTAGCCTTAGACTTCTTTTCATCAATAGCTGCTATATTATTTTTGCTATCACTGTCTTTGAGAATCCACTCTAAGGCAGTAAGAATGAGTGAATCATTGAATAAATGAGTGAATTGATGAAACTCATTAATTCTGAATTAATCTCTTTTAACCAATAGCTGCCATAATGTTAAATTATGATTATATTTTATATTTTTCAATATAATTTCCAGTAGAATATTTTCACTAGAATGGGCGCTTCCTCTTTCCTTGCATTTTTCATTAACTCTAAAGTCTTAGGAGATAATACTCATGAGTTGCTAGAAACAACAAAAATTAATTCTCTACCACAGCATTCTGGTGATAGCCTTTCTGCATTTTACTACACATTTTGTCAATTGCTGATATTGTAAAATTTTCAAAACAAGATAAAATATACTAGTTAGTACAAAAAATCATTCTTTACATCATCCCTCTCCTCCAACTCTTCCTCATTTATCCATTCTAATTAGAATTAGAATCTCAATGTGCTGAGCCAAGGTGTTTTGGTTAACTCTTCTCATTCTGCCAAGAGGCACAATCACCACTTTTCCAGTACTACCAGCAAATGAATCTTTGTGCTGATAGTCCATTTATTGTAATTGCACATTCCTTAAGAGCACACTTAAGGAAAATAATGAATGTGACTGTCAAGAGGAAAGAGTTTTCTTGCTTGTCCTTGTCCTGTTGAACCTTTTGAAAATAATTATCACACTAGGATGGAGGTAAAATATTAATAACAATAGCACTTTGAGATTTGTAAAGCATTTTGATGAACCTATGAAATTTTTAGATGACATGAAGTAGGCCCATGGCAGGTGTTAGTAGACTGCAACATAGCAGCAAATGAGGAAGTATGAAGAAGCCCAGTTAAGAATGTGATTTATATATATATATATATATATATATATATATATATATATATACAATCAAATAAGAAGAGTGAGTTTAATTTTTTAGTAAGAGCAAGACCTAGTCAGTGAACAACTGATAATTTATATTGGTTTCCTCTTGACATCAGAAGAAATTAATGAAGATCTAGATCTAAATCTAGAGTGAGATCTAAATTCAAATCTTCAGAAACTTACTAGCTGTATGATCCAAGGTAAGTCAATTAATCTAGCTTCACCTCAGTTTCCTCAACTATAAAGCTGGAATAATTATAATCCCAGGATGGTTATGCCTGGAAAATAAGATAACATTTATAAAGTGTATAATGCAGTACCTGGCACATAGTAGATTTTAATTTTATTTCTTTCCTTCCTTCCAAGTATGTTGGTTGAGCCTATGATAGACCTATTGAAAGGACATGGTCAAGTGACTCACATGTTAGGAAAGCATGAGATCACAGTTCTATTTGAAAAATTGAGTGCTGAAAATTAAATTGGAAAGTCTGTAATAGAATGCATGTCATTAAGAAAACCACAGAAGATGTTACAATATATAATGATGCCATCAAAATAATCAAATGAAATTTGGTAATGTTCAAGGTAAAGTCTTGTATTCACATTTAAGATAGATTAGAGTCATATAGATAGGTTGGAAGCTAAGGAATTCATGATGAAGTAATTGTGTTCATGAACTACTGGAGTAATGCTGCTGATTTAGAAGATATTTCAATCTTCATTTTTACAATTCTTTTAAGCAAAGTTCTCCCATTACCTGGATTATGTAAAAGCTTTCATTAAAATTTATTATAATAATTTGTTGGGAAAATGGAGAGATGAGGACTAGAACAGTGTTGTCAAACTCAAATAGAAACAAATCCCTGTGGTCACATTTTGAAGCAGAAAACTCCCATCTAATAATTAATGCATTGCATTTTATTTTTATTTATTCTGTTAAACATTACAATCTGATTGGGAAAAAATACTTAGGAGTTCTGTGGGTAGTTTTCTTTTTACTGGAAATGAGTTTGACAATTCTGGATGAGAAGACAATACAATTGGATGGATTCAGAGACAAGTGAATGGAGCAGTCATTAAAAGTTTAATGTTAATGAGGCGGGAGGTCTTGAGCAGAGTCTCCAGAGGTTCTGTGTCTAGGCACATTTTCATTGGTGACTTGGAGTAAGTCACATATGACATGTACATCAGATTTGCAGACAAGACAAAAATGGAAGAAATAACTGACACACTGCATGGCAGGGTAGACAGATAAGTTATTAGATTAGAATGTTGAAATGAATCTAATAAAATGGAATCAGTAAGGATAATTTAAAATTTTGTGCTTGGGTGCAAAAGGATTCACTTTCACAAATACAAAATTGGCAAAGGTTAGATAGTAGATGCTTTGAAAAAATTCTTTTGGTTATAATGGAAGGAAAGTCTCAATGTGAGTGTGCAGGCTGATGTGCCAGAAGATGAAAAAACTAACTAATGTGAAATTAGGTTGCATCAAGAGAAACTAATCTTCCAGAAAGGGTGAGTTAATAAAGTTATTTTCCCTGCTCTCCTTGATCCTAATCTGGATAAATTTGTTCAGTTTTAGATACTAATAAACTAGACACTGATAAAGTAGGGAATGTCTAGAGGTAAGAAACCAGAATGGTAGAAAACTGTAAGATCATATTGGATGATGCTGTTGAATAAGCTAGGTATATTTAGCCTGGATGAGAGAAGACTTATTGAGCAAATGATAGGCATCTTCATGTTTTGAAGCACTGTTTTATGGAGAAGGGATTCAGTTTGAATTCTTTGACCCCAGATGATCAAAGCAGGATCAATGGGTAGAAGTTGTAAGAAAACACATGTCAACCTGATGTCAGAAAAACTTCCTAAAAATAAGAGCTACTCCACCATGGAATTGGCTGCCTTGCAGTTGATGGATTTCCCCTCATTGGGGTTCTTTGAGATTAGATGACCATTTTTCAGGTATGTTATAGTGGGGATTATATATGTGTTAAGCAAGATGATCACTGAAATCTCTTTTACCTCTCAAATTTGATTATTCTCTGATTCAATTTCTTGCTTTGCCAACCACTAGCATGTGATACTGAGTAAGTCAATTAAGCTATTTAAGTTTTAGTGGGTTCTCATCTGTGAAATAGGTATGCTAATACTTGAACTTCCTACCCCATAAAACTATTGTGAGAATCAAATGAGATAATGTATGTAAAATGCTTTGTAAATTGTGAAGCACTATATAAATGTCATCTAATATTATTAACATATGATGATGTTGAGGTGATTCATTCACTAGTTATGAGGTTGAATTAGATAACCTCCAAAATTTCTGCCAAGTCCAAGATGAAGTGATCCTCTTATTTTAATTAGTTTTAAGCAGCATCACAGTCAGGAAAGGGAGCATCGCAATGGATAATGAGCCAGCTTCAGAGCCAGGAAGACATGGGTTTAAACTACCCCCCTCCTTTGACATATATTGTCAATGTGACCCTTTATAATTCACTTGACGTCATTGATATATTGGCAATTTTAGACATTTCTCAAATTAATTACAGAAAACTATGCTTAACTGCACCTAGTTGTTTTTTCCCAGTTATTTCTGATTCTCTATGACCCCGCTTAGATTTTTTGGGGCAGAATTACTGGAGTAAAATTTGCAATTTCAGATGAGGAGTGGAGACAAATAGGGTTAAGTGACCTGCTCAGTGTCCCAAAGCCAAGCGTCTGAGGCAAGATTTGAACTCATGAAGATAAGTTTTTCTGCTTCCAAGCCCATTGTTTTATCCACTATACTATATAAGGGGGTGAAATCTAGTTCTAATCCTTATCTATGATAGAACCACATAAATTACTAATTAAATTTCATAGAATAAATCTTATTCAAAAAGATTCTGCTTTGTTCCAAAAATTAAGTGCAATTGAGTCAGTATTTATTAGGCAGCTGTGTAATTCAGAATGCTGTTCTAGATACTATGCAAGCAAAAAGGTTAAAATTAGATTGGGCATCTGCCTTCATGGAGTACAATACAATTAGTTAATATGATAGAAAGTTATGGTGCAATTTATCCTTGTTAATTGGTGAAAGGGTGTGTGTGTGTGTGTGTGTGTGTGTGTGTGTGAAAAGTACTATTATAAGGTCTAAGGAGAAAAAAATAAATCTACTCTACATGCAGTAGGGATCAGTGAGTAGACAACATTTGCATTGTGATATAAACAATGAATCAGATTTCTGTGTGGTATTAGATGAAAGTGAGAAGGAAACATCTCAGGCCTAAGGAAATAATTAACAAAAGTGAGGAGACTCAAAACTAGAGGATGCATACAATAAGTGGTAATTAGTCCAATTTGGATAGGATATAAAGTACTAAATTGGAGGGATGAACTATAATGGAAATATGTGAAAGGTTATACAAATACACAAGATAGTCTGCTTATGATCAAATGATTTATTCACAATTGATCTAGGACTTTTAATAGATTTTGCTTGGCTGTTTCTATTGGACCTCAGAGTGCGGAACTAAGAGCAATAAGTAGAAATTGCAGAGAAGCCAAGAGAATAGGCCTGAAAAATTAGAGCAGTCCAAAAGAAAAATGGACTGCTTCAAGAAAAACATATTTGGGTCCTCTTCCCTCAAAATCTTTAAGCGATTCATACCATCCATGATATGTACAAAGGAGTACATTAGTTTAGCAATGGATTAGACTAGATGATCTCTGAAGTTCCACCATGGTTTGGCATTTCTGTGATAATAATTTTTTATAATAATGTATATCACCAGATTGTGAAGGGCCTTGAATGACCTGAGGAGAGATTGTTTCACTTGAATTATTAGGCAATGGAAAGCTATTGGAAAATCTAAAAGCGTGGGAAAAGTTTCAATTAGAAACTATTAATATTGGTAAAAATCTCCTACACATTTTGAACTGTATATGCCATAGACATCTCAAACTCAATGTGTTTAAAATTGAATGTATTATCTTCCCACCCCCAAACCTCATTCCTCTTCTAAGTATCTCATCACCATAGAAGGCATTATCATCTTTCTAAGCACCTGGGTTCACAATTTTTATATCATATTCAAATCTGATCATTTCCTCTAACATATCCCATCAATCACCAAATTTTGTGCTCTATCTCCACTGCATTCCTCATGTATGCCTTTTACTACCTACTCATGGGGACACCACAGGACATACAGAGACACCATTTTAGATCACCTCTCATACTTTCATAATAGCTAATTGTTGTTTCTCTCTCTTCCATTTAATTCTGTTTGTCTCAATTCCTCATCTGAAATTGCAAATTATTCAGTATTTTTGCCCCCCCAAAAAAACTACAGTCCATCCCACATATAACATCTAAAGTGATTTCTAAAACACTTCATCTATTACAAAAAAATCAGTTATTCTCTATTACCTCTCAGTACAAATATAAGCTTTTCTTTTCTTTGACATTTGAAGCTCTTCACAACCTAGCCCATTTGACTTTCTAGCTATCATATACATTATTTTCCTCCAATCATAATTGCTCTTCAATCTATTTCCCTTTTTTTTTTTATCCCTGGTAGTCCTCAAAGCCCAGACTCTTTTTCCTGACCTTCAACTCTGCATATGTGACCTACTTCATGACTCAGTTCAAATGCTACTTTCTATAGAAGCCTTTTTTGATCACCCAGGTACTAGTGTCTTCCCCTATAAAATTACTTTGGTTAGTATCCATCTACCCTATATATATCACACATGTCTATATATACAGACATAACATAATTAACTGTAACCACACATTTGTATACACACAACATACATTAATGTATATAAATTTAGTTTAAATGTACATAATGTCTTTCCTATGGAAAAGGAAGGGATGGAATTAGATGATCTATAAATTTAGCATCTTGCCTGGCACATGGCATATAACAAATATTTATATTTGGTTGATTAGAAGTGCATAGCTATAACAACTTTCCTTAATTTCCTAAAATCACTCAGGTATTTTATCAATTATAGCCAGATAACCCCAAATACTAGGGATACAAGATAAAAGTAGAACCAGTCTCTCCCCTCCAGTAGTTTATACTCTGTTAGGGAATACATATATGTATACACAAAGTCATGTACATATTTAAATGTATACTTATTTTATATACATTTTGCATGCACACACACATGTATTTGTGTATAAATTAGGCACATAGCACTTAAATTCTGGTTGATTGATTGAGATACTCATTAGAGAAGTTCAGACATTAGTATTCCTGTATATAAATTGATACTTCAGATTACTTACCAAAGCAAGATCTGAAAATTTAATTTAATATCTTATATATACTTATACATATATATATATATATATTATATCACATATTATACATATACCTATATATATAAAGAATATAGACATATACTTTAGGCAACTAAAGTACACATAGCAGTGAAATATGTTCTTTATTCCTGTTTGCATTATTATCCAGCTTTATTCAAAGTGGTCTGGAAGGGACCTCAGCAATTTGTTAATTCCATACTGTCTTTTTCCACAGAAAGCAACCAAGGCCAAGAAAAATGAAATGATTTGTCCAAAAGCCCAGAGTAAGTTTAGGAACAGACTTGAAGACTCCTAATTCTTAAGCTCACAAGACCTTAAATTGCTAGCTGAAACTGGCATTAGATGCCATTTTGTCCAATGCCTTCTAGTTCACAATAGAATGCTGAACCTGGAATCAGGAAGTTCAACTTTAACTTCAAGCACTAGCTAGTTCAGTGATTCTGGGTAAGTCACTTAAAAGTTGTTTGCTTTAGTTTCTTCATTAGTAAAATAAAGATTATAGCAACACTTATTTCCTAGGGTTATTATGAGAATTAAATGAGAAAATAATTATAAAGTACAATGCCTGGCATGTAAGTAAGTACTATGTAAGTGGATTTTTTATTTATTATTAATAGAACTGGAACCTGGAAAAACTAAGTGGCTTGCTCAAAGTTATCCAAATATCAAATAGTTCGGATGGAATTTGAACCAAAATACTCCAATTCCAAATGCATTATGCTTTCTCCCTTACAATGCTTCCTCTTTGGTATACTGCTTTTTCTACTATACCATATAATTTATAAGAATTTTGTAACATAAATATATGTGTAGACATTCCACGAAATGACAAGATTATAAGAGACCAGGGAAAAACTATGTAAGAGAAAATGAAATTGGCAGAAATAAGCACTATGTCACCAATCTGACCTCCAACTTGTGATTGTGAACCCAGAGTAGGATAATCATTTGGCTGTTCCTTCTTAGATTTCCTCTACTGTCTGTGATGGGAGAAAATTCCTGTTTTTGGAAATCCATTGCCTTCTCAGAAATCTAAGAAGGTGGAGGGGAACAAATGGGTTTATAGTCAGGAAATAGGGTCAGCAGCTTTAAAAAGTTGAGAATCATCAGTTTTCTGTAAGTATATATTAGATCGTCTCTGTCATTGCTCAATGTTAGCTATAGGCAGTATTTTTTTCTTTTGCTCCATAACATTATTTTTGCATTCTTTAAATATGCCGGTCTCATATATTTCAATGCTTTTTTTTTCTTTTACAATTTACTACACTGATTCTCCAGAGTCAGCATAAAAACTCTTTTGCAAGTCCAAATTTGGAAAGATAATCTATAGGAAAACAAATGCATTGCCCAGTATTAGCTTCCCTTCCCTCTAAAGGCAAGTGCCTGTATCTTCTTCCAAACCTACTTTCTAATGAAATTTGACTCTTCAGTTAGAGTTAGCTCAGGTTCAGCATATCAAATGTTACCAACTCAGCATTATAATTGAATCACAAAATATACAAAGGAGAATGGGGAGGGGGGCTTTTTTTTTTTTTACTGTTTGATTAAATGGGAAAAGGATCTAAACACCTTCACTCTCTTTTTCCATTTAAGCCATTCAACTAGCATCTTCTAAAAAAGATGTGAGACCCTATCCTTTAGGATAGTGGATGGAATAATAAAATGAACTAGGGAGAAGACTGAAGGTGTGAGATCTGCCAAGTTTTATGACTGGCTTTGACTTAGCCATTAGCTAATCTTTCTATTTTCTGCTATGGGCAAATGTTTAGCCATTAATTACTTATTTTGAAAGGTTCCCTATCTTTTAAGGCCAAGCTAGAGGCCATGTCCTCCATCATGTCTTTAAAAGTTTATAACCCAACTAAATATGTGTTCAATGTGAATTTATTGTATTCAAGACAATATGTTATTTCTTTTTTAGTTCTCACCTACAATTTTTTAGATCTACCATGTATATATTTTATTCTAGTTTAAAACAAACACTCATATTTGTAGTATGCTTTATGTTGTTTGCATCTTACTTCATCACTATGACTAGACTATTATATCTTGTTAAGTAATAATAAATTTTTTATCATTCTCATATTGCCTATATCGACTTTGGGAACCCCAATTCCCAATTCATATTCACAGACAGATTGAATCTGCAGGTGACTGCATCTGTCCCTACGTTTTTAGTGGTAAGCCCAAGGAATTAGGATGATTCTACTATTAATAGTATTTCTCTGCCATTCAGTGTATTTATCTGTAAATCACTTGTCCACTGAAAGGCAATATCACTGAAAAAATAATATTCATACTTTGAATTCAATAAGCCAATTTCTCCTCAATATTGATTAACCAATTAATATCAAATAGTTTTTACAAATGGATATATACTTAAATTTATATGTGTTATGTATAGCACAAAAACATCCCTCTATATGATCCATATTCTCTCCCTCCATATTTTTTTCCCTGGTGAGAATGGGCTTAAATATTAATGTAGTAGCAATAAATATATTTCTTATCACAGTTATAACTTCAGGGTACAGGATAGTTAATTGGTAAGTGCATGTTTGCTTGTGAGACATAGTTTCTCAGTTGTCAGATTAATCTATTGCTATACTAAATCAAGCAGATAATTCCTTCCCAGGTCTGGCCATCAAATAGTTATCTTACGTTCATAATAAGTCTTCTAATGATAAAGTGGCCATTGTATAGCTCACTTCATTTTTAGTCAACTCTAAATATCTAAATATCAAAGATTAAAAAAAACTGAAAGGTGCCTCATTACAATGTATATCCATTTGCCTATGTGATCTAAAGTATATGAATGTGCTAGAATACTATTGTGCAATAAAATTTTATGAAGAGGATAGATTCAGAAAAACTTGGGAAGAGTAATATGAATTGATGCAAAATAAAGTGAGCAGAATCCAAAGAACATTTTATATAATAAAAAAATAAATCTTAAAGTCTAAAAAGTTTCAAGACAATGATACATCAAAATTCCAGAGGATTTATTATGAAACAGGCTATTCACTTCCTGACAGAGAGGTGATAGCCTCAAAATGCAAATTGAGACTTTTTCAACATAACAAATATGGGATTTGTTTTGCTTAATTATACATGTTTTATAACACATTTTGTTTTTCTTGCTTTCTCACTGAAGGCAAGGAGAAAGAAGGCAGTGGCTTGGAGAAGATACAGAACTTTGTTTAAAAATTAATTTAAAAGATAAAGTTGAAAATAAAACAATTAGTCCTCATTTTGTCTCTGGGTCCAACTGAAATATTTCTAATATCTTTTCCATATACAAATTCAAAAATACTGGAAGACAATTATTTTTACCTTTTCTCTAAAAGCTGTTCTTCCTTGGACTAAACACTCCCAAGTCTTCATGTGATACAACATAATCCATGTATTTTGCAAATGTTAATGTACTATTTAATAATGTTATTATTGTTGTTTTTTTTTCCAAAGTCATTCCCTTTTAAATACTGCCTATCTTATCAAATACCTTACTATAATGTAACAAAGACAATGATTCTGCAGATGTTTTTTGATCGGGACAGATTACAGATTACTCTCTCCTTCCTAGTTGCACATACTGTGCTTTTTTAGATAATATCAAAGGTCACGAATCTTTTGATTGATATACCAGGTATTGAGACATATTAAGCTTGTAGTTCACAAACACCCTCCAGTCTTTTATCCAAACAAACAAACAAAAAAACTGTCTAAATATAATTTTTCTATCTTGCACTCAGGAAATTGATTTCTTGAACCATATAGGTTGGGTATTATTTTTATTGAATTTCATCTAATTAAATTCGGTTCAACTTTATTTTGTTTATATGTTGGGAAAATCCTGACCTTGACATCCTGAATTTCAACTTTATGTCATCTGCAAAGTTGGTAAGCATATCATCAACTAAGTCATTGATGAAAATGTAAATGAAACAAGTTTCTGTAACTGAGATAAGTGTGACTGTGGATGGACACTATGAAGCTAATGATCTTAATATACCTCATCTATTCAACAGACAAGGTAGGAACAAAGAAGGAGAAGTGCATGAGACAGGGATTGAACAGACAAATTTTTGGAAAGAAAGAAGGCACAGGGACAGAGGTCCTAACTCCTCCCACTTGTCAGTATAAATAGGCTTAAAATTTATGAACTTGGAAACTGCTTCCAGTGTGCTAGAAGATTACTCGTGTCTATTCTTCTACAATCAGCAATAAGAAAGATCAATAGTGCCAATCATCCTGATAGAAGTCCTTTCTTTCATCAGGTTGTAGCAAGTTCAAGAAAGGAAATCAAAACGTCTCTTTCCTTGCCATCCAGTGACATCCTTATCTATTTGCAAGGATGAATTCATTGGTTACTTAGAGCCATTCACTGGAATGTTCCAGAACTTTTGTAATAGTCTTTGGGAAGACAAAACTCCCAATGCAGAGATTTCCTTCCATAACCCAGTGGTCCCAGGTCTCAACCATTAATTTTTATCACAAATATTTTGATATTAGCAGTGATAACTCTTATACCCCAATTAGACCATTTTATACTGTTTTCCCAAAATTGCATTGAACTGAGATCAACAGTCCAATACTTTCCTTCATCCCATATCCTTAATCTGAGTTTTCAACATTTTCTTCATAATCATTGCTTTTATGAATCCTCTCCCTTAAATTGTATTGCGTTCAGATATGGAACAATATGGCACAGAGAGGAAAGAATTAGAGGTATTGAGTTCAAATCTTGGCTCTACCAGTTACTATCTATGTGATTATGGGAAAATCAGTGCTGGCTCATCAATGAATCTCAAGTTCTTCCTCCACCAAATTAAATACTTGGACTGGAAGACCTCTAAATTTATGATCTGAATAGGAGACCCTGGGTTAAATGACTATTTATGCATACCTCCAATTAATTCATTCATCCAGCATCTCAGTTATCTTTTTTCCCCTCTGGTCTACAAACTGTTAAAGAACCAGGACCTGAAATGCTATGGAATTGAGGAAAAGGTATTTTAAAAGCAAACAATGTTCCAGGCAGCAAGTCCTTCCCAGCTGGCCCATCAGCCCTTTTTCAGTCAGCTGTGTTGTTATAAAAATGTAAATGAATGTAACATTCCGGCTGTGGCCAAATTTAGAGAATGGGGGTGATGAGGTTCCGTTTCCTGCTTGCTATTCAGAGCATGGGCAATAAAGAGTATTTAGTTCAGCCCCAGGCCTTTGCCTGCCTCAAGAACTAGGAACTTCAGACTTCAGTACTATATAAAGGTAAAACCCAGCCTAGCACAGATGCTTGGGTCCTGAACCATGCTCTAGCCTGGGCATTTTCCCTAGCATTGTATGATCCATCAACAGCCTCAACTATTTCTTTCTATTTCCTAGAGGTTAGTAGCAGGATTATTCACTCAAGTTGGAAGATACTTTATGGGAAAAGTTTTGGACTTGGAGTCAGAAAGTTTTGTGTTTTAGTCTCACCTCCTCCTCATTATTTTTAAGCATTCTTTAAGTGTTTACAATGTGCCAGTCATTGTGCTAAGCACTAGGTATGCAAAGAAAAGCAAAAACAAACCCTTAAAGGGGCTTGCATTCTAATAGAGATGCATTAAATACAAACACCTATGCATATACAAGACTTGTACAGTTTAAATGGAAAGTAATCTCCCAAGAAATACACAGTAGTAGGGAAATAGGAGAAATAGACTGCAAAAGGCCTCATTCAAAAGAAGAAATATGAGTTCAGTCTTTAAGGAAGCCTATCGGGGAGGAGTATTCACCTTGTTTGTCACAACTGAACTATGTCACTCATGTCAAGACAATATCTGCCTCAGTTTTTTGTATGTAAAATATTGATAATGTTATATAATTGGCAGAGTTGTTTTGAAGATTAAAGATAATGTAAAGTACTTTGCAAAGATAATAAATTATTTAATTTGCTAATCAAATAATAGTTATTATGTATCACACTATGAGATTTTTTATAGATGAAAAAACAAAGTCAAATATTAAACTAAGTTGAATGACTCACCTAAAGTCTTATAGATAAATGCTAATAAATCCTATAAATAATAGAATATAATCAGTCCTGTAGTAAATAATAGTATCAAGATTTGAACTAAGATTTTCTACTGATTGTGCTGCTAGTAATATTGTATATAGAAAAAAAAACTACTGGACCAGAGGTCAATAAATTTGCTTGACAATGATAAGCAAGTGATATTTAACACTATCAGTATCAATATTACCTGCAAGATGAAATTGGACTAAATGGTCTCCTATGGATTAGATGATTTTCTAACTCTCAAATTTTTGGGGGGGATGTTTTGTTTTATTGTTCTTATTTTCCCCATTCCTGTGACCAAGCTGGGCTTGGCAGTTCTCATTCTATGATCTTGGTGCAATCTCCCATGTGTTCCAGTTTTCTATACAGATTGCTTTTTCCCAGAGTTTCCCCACCCCAGCCAATATAATTCTCCTTTCCCTTATTTTCCATAATTTTATGGTAACGTATCTCTTATCTCATGGTAAGATGTGTTGTACAATGTCATTATCAGTCCTGTTGAACTGATAGATTGCTCCCTTTGTCCATTCTGTTAATCTGGTTCATTTAGTTAATACTGCTTTGTGGCTAACAACTAGTTCTTTGAAAAAACCTGGTTTTTTTAGTAGATTACTAACTCAACATGAGCCATCAGTATAACACAGTAGATTAAAGAATTAACCTGAATTTAGGTTGTATTTCCAAAACCATAGTTTCCAAAATAGGAGAGATGATCTTTCCACTGTATTTAGTGTATCACAAAATCTAAGAATTAAAAGGTACTTAGTCCATTGTTTTACCTAAACAAGAAGCTATTTCTTTGCTTCTGTTTAAGTACCTCCATTGCACAGTAATTATCTGATTTCCCTGCCAGACAACTTCATTGTTTAGGAAAGTCTTCTTCTTTATCTCTTCCCCTAGTTAGAATAGCCTAGAATTCATCAAGGCTTTTTCAATGCTCACATGGCTTTAGTGAGATGAGAATAACCAACTCTATTCCTTTAAATGAGGTGAAGGACCACCAGGTCTTGCCATTTATCCTATCTTTGCTTCCTCCTAATTCCTACATCATCCAGGGTCTATCACTTGCCCCATTTCTACATTATACATCTATCTGTCTTCCACTGTCATCAGAACTACTATCATACCCTAAGAATCTCAGCTTTGACCATCTGTTTCACTCCTATAACTTCTAGATTTTTCTCACTGTTGCATAGAAACTTCCTGCTATGTATTTTCTTTTATAACACAAAGTGAGTTCTAAAAGAGCAAGAAACTATGTTTCTATTTGTATCTTTAGGATTTAACATTGTGCTTTTCACATGATTAGTAGTGAATAAATGCTTCTCCTTCTCATCCATTTATCCATCTATCCATCCATCCATTCATTCCATTAATCCTAAATTTGCTTTCTACCAATTGGTCCTTGTGCTTATGATGGGACCAAGAAAAATAAATCTAACCCCAATTTGATTTCATAATATTATAAGTATTTGAAAATGGCTAAGTCCCGCTCTATGTCTCTTCTTCTTTGGGGTAAACATTACCAGTTATTTCAATTGTTCTTCATATGGCCTAGTCTCTAGTCTTCTTCTCATCCTGTTATGGATGTATGGTGGCTTTTCTTCATTGTCTTCATTATGTCTTCATTAAATGTGAACTAAACACAGTTATTTAGAGAGAATATAACCAGGGTATAGGACAGTGGTACTTTCATTTACTTTATTATAAAAACTATAGCCCTTTTAAAGCAGCCTAGAATTTTATTGGCATTTTTCCAGTTACAAAGTCACATTTTCGACTTATATTGAGCTAGCTGCCAATTAAATACCCCACATCTGTTCTGGACCACAAACCACTCTTCCACTGTGTCATTCATTGCTTTGAACCCAAGTCTTGATCTCCATTTTTCCTCTAGAACAATTAATCCTAATACATTGTTGTAGATTGTTAATTTCTTTCACAATCCCAAATTTGTCATCTGACATATGACCTATACCTTTTTGCATAATTTCATCTTTTAATTTAACAAGAATCTATGGCTCCATTCAGATCATTATGGAAAACAAATATGAAATGGCAAAACAAAAAGGGTAAATTGCCAGAATGTTATATTAGAGACACCACCACCACCACCACTACAATAACATTGACTTAGTAATGGGCACAATTTGAATCCATTCATTTTTATCATTTCGAAATCCATTTGATTATATTATAATCTAGGCCAAACACATCCATCTCATTCACAAATATAGCATAAAACATTTTGTTGAAATCTTTTGCTTAAACTTGAGAAAATTATGTCTACCTTATTCCACATATACGAGCCTAATTATTCTGTCAAAAACATAATAAAACACTTGATAAATCCCTGCTCTCTTTTAACTGCCATAGCTTCCCTTTATAAGTGCTAACAAATTTCCCCTCTCCTCCTGCTGGTTAAATGGAGTATTATGACTACTTTGAGACTTTCTATTTCACTAGTATATTGACAATCTCTGGCATAAACCGAAGAAGGAGAACAGAATGATGAGGATATTCTGCTGAGTGAGGAAATGTTGATAATTACCTAGAGAAGAAATTGTGAAATTAGATCATCATACTTAATTAAATACTGGAATATGTTATATGGAGAAGGTATTACACTTCCTTTCTCTGGGATATTAAATGATAGAGCCATTCATACCCTACCACACTGATCCATGAATGTAGAACACATGAATTAAAATTACAGGGAGGGACACCAGTTCAGTATGAAGAACCAACATTCTGACATCTAGAGATAAACAAAAATGTAATGAATTGTAGTTTTCAATAACAAGATCCCTGTCAGTAGGCTTGCTTATAAAGAAGACAGTTATTTAAACATGTAGGAAGGGGAATTCAAATGGAGGTACAGGTTAGATGAGATGGTTTCATAGGTCCCTTGCAATTCTAAAATCTTACCATTCTGTTCAGAAGTCTGCTACTAGCTGAATCTGTGATCCCAGATAAATCGCTTCACCTCTATACAATTTAAGTTTTCCAACCACACTAGGTGTTTTCTGAGGTGCCATATGATTTAAACAATCTCTCATTCTCTGGGGTAGCTGACAATTAAATTAACAGAATCATCTTTTGTCAGAGTTAGAAAACAATTTGAAGATAAAATAATCCAAATTCCTTAATTTCTCAATTAGGAAATTAATTCTAAGATCATAGATTTAGAACCAGAATGCATTTTTAAGACTATAACACAGCCCTCTCATTTTGTGGATAAGAAAAATGAGAAAATGTGTGTCCAAGATCACACAAATAATAAAGATAAGACATAAGATTTGAACTTACATGTCATCTTTCTCTAATTCCAACATAATTTCCATTCCACATCACCAAGACTCCAAAATGTTTTGTTACAATCATTGTTGCATATTGATTTAGTTGCCAAGCCAGGACTAGAACCCAGGGTTGGTTATTTGTTGAAGATATATCCAATTCCTGCCACAAATAAGGATATCCAGGAAATAAAAATGTAGCAGAAAACCCTAATATGAAGTATAATGAAATCCATATAGCTATACCCATAATATGTATAATATAATATACAGAAGTACAAATAGAGCTATAAGACATTGCATGGGGTAAAAATCACTTAGAGCAGTATACTTTTATTACCAGTGGCCTGCAATAGTGATAGAATGCTTTAGCACCATCTTTGGAGGCATATTACTATTGATGGACTGTATTTTCCTTGTAATAAGGAACATTACTTAAAGTATAAGTATTTGGCTCAGACATAATTGACATCATTTCTAAGTAATAGGCAATTTATTGCACTTCATAAATGTACCTTTTTTTGGTTGTTGTTTTCAAGTTAACAGTGCACATTTTAGAATTGAAACAGATTGTTTTTCCTATGGGAAAATCTATACTTGGGCTTATAAATGAATGTAATACATCATAATTTTATTTACCAAGTTAATCAAAAATGAAATGCAATATTCACTTGCACCCAACAGTGTTTCTCTCCACTAATGCATAAATGAAATCCTACGGAAGGCATTCAGGTTAATCTTTCCAATAAATAGTTCTGACCAAATTATTGCCTTACTCAGGGGTAAAAAACAGTTTCTACATATTTCTATTGTTTCATGAATTTGGAACTAGGTCCAAATAATCAGAGATGAAAAGAAGGCTTTTCTGAGAGTGATCTGGTAGATAGAAAGTTCACTTTTTGGTGAAGATGGAACTGAAGGGGAGAAAACATCTCCTTCCATGAAGGTATCAACATAGATCAAGTGAGTAGTAAAGGAAAGACATCTTTTTAAAGTGCTGTCAGTGCCCACTAAATAACCCACTTGTAGCATAACCCTTAAGGGCTATGCACTTACTTACACTATACTTGTACTCAATATTATATACTATACATTTAAGTGCAGATCTCATCATGTCACCTTTAGTAAAATCCACTGCCCCTTTATTATCTCTAAGATCAAGTATAAATCCTTCCTTTTGGCTTTATAAGTCCTTTATAATTGCATCCATCCTTTGGTCTAGGCAGACCGAGAGGCTTTCTGTTCCTAAAATACAATACTCCACCTTCCATTTCTGGACTTTATATTGTGTTCTATGACTTGCTTTCCTTCTCACATCTACCTCATAGACTACTTCTCTGCTTTCCAGATGTAGTTCAACTATGTTCTGCATGAGTCTTCCTGATCCCTCATTTAGTGTTCTTCCTCTCAAACTACCTTGAATTTAACTACTTCACTTATTTGTATCATTCTCCCTATCATTATGTCTCTCTTTGCTTCTGTCTCTTTTTCTTTCTTTCTCCTATGCACATGTGCATCTTTGTTGCCTCATCCTTAATTTAAAATTAATTTTAAATCTACATTTTCATAGTTCTTTTTACCTTTTCCTTAAGATCTTCATGAGTAGGGATTTTTTCTTTCATCATATTTTTTCCTGTACCTAGTGCTTGGTACTTAGTAGTGCTTATTGATTGGCTGGCCCATCCTAATTAAAATGTGTTCCTTGAATTCACTTCCTTTAGTTCTATCTGTTCCTAGATCTTTTTTAAAATTCCAATCTCTTTAAACAAAATCTTTCCTACTTTCTTAAATTAGAAGTTTTCTCTCCTTCCTCAGACATAACATAGCACCTTGCATCTGTCTCTTGTTGCAGTCTCATTTTAATTCAAGAATTATAGTAGTTTATGGATGTGCTTCCTTCTTCCCTAATAGAGAGTGGGTTCTTCAAGGTCAAAGTAATCTTTTACTCATTTTTTTTATTTTCTTAAACTGAATTTACCTAGAATCAATAGATCACTTAACCAACAATTTCATTCCAATACTCTTCATTTTTCTACCCTTTTGTGGACCCATGATCAGCAGCTATACCAGAAAATAGCTGGCTGGCTTTTTAAAGGTAATCTCCAGCAATCACTTTTGTCTCTAATAACTTTTGCAATTATAGTTCATGTTTTCAGCAAAAGAAAGGTACATTGTGTTAAGCTCATTTATCTCAAATTCCAGCTCCATAAATGAAAAGGAAAGTCAAGAGGGAGAAAAAAGAACTACAAGGAACTTACAAGAAAACAGATTTACCACCAAACTCAAAATGACCATACCAATTAATGACTCAGAGATTAACTTAAAACCAAAAGTCCATGGTGGAGAGCATTTAATCTCAATTTAATTTAAAGTATATTTGAGCTTATTCAAGTTCCTAAGCATCTTGTACCTTAGGAATTGCATTTTCAGCCTAAGTGAAATAAAACCACAGCAAACCTTCAAAAGAAGGTACCTCCCTGTAATGGGCTGAAGCTCGAATTGATGCACTGAGGTCCCAAGCATGTGAGGCTAAATAGTAATTGGACCATACTCTATTTATATATATGCTTGGAGAAAGAATGGCCCCCGCCCACTCTTTGTGTAAGTCCTGATGTGTTGTATAGGAAGTGACGATTTTGGTGGGTGGAGGCAGAGAGGGAGAGAGAAAGGCGGAAAGAGACAGCTGGAGGGATCCTGTCGCAGCTGCCCACATTGCTATCGAGATCCCCCTTCATCTCCACAAAGAATAAAGATTGAAGATTTTCCCTTAACCTGAATTCCTAATGCTGGCTGATTTTAAAATACGGGGTCATCATACCTCCCCAGAGACTTGGTTACAAACATGGAAGCATTTTTAGAAACTAAATAGAAATAAGGGTATGACATTGGGTAGAAGATTTTTTTGTCCTGTCTATTTTTAATTAACTGTGTGACATTAGGCAAATCACTTAACTTCTGTGACCAGGGTTCATTTATCTATGAAATGTGAATTTTAGACTAGTGGGCTATATACTTTATTTCTTAACCTTTTTTTGTGTGTGCATATCAGGGATTCATTTGGAAGTCTATGAACTCATTTAATTAATCATATTAATATCATTTTATTTATCATATTAATATCAATTCATTTAACAAAAAACCAAATGTTCAAAAACCAAAAAACCAAAATTATAACTAGAAGGTTAAATACCTTCTAGTTATAATGCTCAATGCTATGTCCAACAAAGAACATACAGAGCTTTTAAGAAAATATGTCCTTATCCAAGTAGCTTGTAGTCTATCAAAGAGACAAAATAAACATACAAAGATATCATGTAAAGTAGACTGTGATTAGCCGTAGAATCATATGATTTAGAGGTGAAAGGGAAGAGAGGTGACAAGGACTTTGAGGAATACATATTCCTGGAATATAGTCCTTCATCACCTGGGGTCCCTTAGAATCTATAACTTCATTTAAGGCTTAGCATCAGCACTAAGTCCAACATAAGATCTGTTCCTACCTTCCATATGTCAATGTTCTCTCCATTTTAAAATTATATTCTATTAAGCTGCATAAATATCTTATTTCCCGAGTAGAAAGTAAGTTTCTTGAGAGAAAATACTGTTGTTGTTTTTCTTTTTACTAATATCAGATGTGAGCATTGTATATCACACTATGATGTGAAGATCTATCCTTGAGAAGTCCTTCTTTGTAGCCCTGCTCAATCTCTACTCCAAATATACTGGGATCTCTCTTTCTCTTAGCTTTTATTGTTCAGTTGCGGTTGCATGGACCATAGCACACAAATGCTGTCCATGGGGTTTTCTTGGCAAAGATACTAGAGTGGTTTGCCATTTCCTTCTCCTGTGAATTAAGGCATACAGAGTTTAAATGAGTTGCCCAGAGTCACCCATTTAACAAGTGTCTGAGGACAGATTTAAATTCAGATCTTCCTCACTCCAGGTCCACTGTTCTATTCAGTGAGCTATGGGGCTACTCCTCAGATTTCCTGTTAATATCACATTTCCTTTTTTATTTCCCTCTAAAAGTACTACAATGGACTTGGAGGTCCCAAGTTTTTTGTAGTAAATTTATTTATTTTTAATACATATTGCTTTATGAATCATGTTGGGAGAGAAAAATAAGAGCAAAAGGGGAAAAAAAAAACATGGGAGAGATTTAAAAAACACAGAAAAAAAGGAAATGAACATAGCATGGGTTGATTTACATTCAGTCTCCTTATTTTTTTTTCTGGATGTAGATGGCATTTTCTATTCAAAATCTATTAGAATTGCTTTGGATCACTGAAACATTGAGAAAAACCAAGTGTTTCACAGTTGATTATTGCATTCTTGCTGTTATTTTGTACAATGTATTCTTGATTCTGCTTGTTTTGCTCAGCATCAGTTCATGTAAATCTTTTTCAGGACTTTCTAAAATCATCTTGTTCATCATTTTTATAGAACAATAATATTCTATTACCTTTACGTACTACAACTTGTTCAACCATTACCCAACTGATGGACATCTACTCCTTTTCCATTTCTTTGCCACCACAAAAAGAGCTGCTACAAACATTTTTGCACATGTGAGTCATTTTCCCTCCTTTATGATTTCCTTGGGATACAGATCCCAGCAATGGCACTGATGGTCAAAGGATATGCACAATATTATAGCTTTTTTGGTACAGTTCCATATTGTTCTCCAGAATGGTTGGATCATGTCACAATGGAGGTCCCAAGTAAAAAAAGTCCCAAGTTAAAATCTTTCCTCAGAAAATTAGTAACTATATGACCAATAGCATATAATTTAATCTGAACCTCAGTTTGAGTTTCTATAAAATGGGGTAAAAGTAGTATCTATCTCAATGTATGGATCAAGTGAGATAACTTATAAAGTAACTTGCAAACTTTAAAATACTATATAATTTCTATTATTAATGTTAACTTTATTATTATTTATTATAATTCCAATCCCATTACAGTTAGATCAAAGCATTTCATTTTGATCATGGGCCCTATCCTTTCCATACCTCAGATTATAGAGCATATTTAGCCATTCATAGCATTGATAGGAGTAGAAAAATCACAAACTATAGTCTTTACAATAAATTGGAAAACCACTAGGTATTTTCATATACCTGTAGCTAAAGACAAATGGATAGGCTGATAGGAGAAAATAGAATAGGAAAAATGGAATAGAACAGAATTAATGTAATATAAAACTTTAATTTAGGCATATATGTATGTATACATGTATGTTTGGATGCTTTATATTCTGCTATTGGACTGTGATTTTCCTAAGAATAGAAAATGCCTTGATTTTTCATTCATAAATGTTCGTTGAATTAAATCTCATGTGGGGAAAAGATTAGGAAAAGTTTCACAGATAAATTGTCATTTTATGTGAGACTTGAAAGATAGGAAGACATTTGGTAGAAAGAATTGTGGCTAGAAGAGTGAATTGGTGGGAAATGGCATTCCTAGTATAGAATATACCATGTACTTCTTAGCTCACAAAAAGACATCAACCACCCTTGTTTCAAAGACTGATTCAGAAGCAAATTGTTGGTCTTCTAGTTGGTTGGACTCGATTAAGTAGGCAGGTATTTAGCTTTAACCATTATGCTTGAATTTCTAGGGAAACAGGGGAGGGTATAAATTCTTTTCATTCTCTACTTTAGAATTCTCTGAAAGAGCTTGGTGATTCTAGTTTATAAGATACAGTGAATAGTGAAAGCCACAGGAGATTTTTAAAAAGAGGGTAGGAGCATAAGTGATCCATTTCAAATGTTTTAGGCAAAAGAATTCCCTCCTACTCTCCTACACCCTTGTTCTCTTCATTCAGGCCTTGAATAGAAGCCTGGTTTGTACTTCTATAATTGGCTTTCTCACTGTTTGGTGCTTCTTGCTAAAGGCAAAGAATTTTGATCCTGAATCATCACTGAAGTTTCTTTTGTAGTCAAGATCTAATTCATTGCTGGATAGATGGATCTGGATGCCTGACTAAAATTCATTCAGGAAGATGTGTAGATGTGCAGAACCCGATCTTCATTTGGTGGATTGACCATTTTCTCCAGGTGGAATAATGTCTAGTGTTGTGCTGTCCCTCCCCATGGAAACAAGCTTCAGAAAGTGCTTGGTAAAAACTGGAAATAAAAATGTTACTCCAAATGTTTCCATCTCATATTAGTAATCACAGAATCTCTGAAGCCCTAATCTGGAAGGAGTAATCATTACCATCATCATCATCATCATCATCATCACCATCATCATTATCATCATGGTCATCATCATCATTGTTGTTGTTGTCATGTTTATCATTGTTATCATAAGTCATCACCCAATAGCTAACATTTATTTAGTACCTACTATATGCCAGGCATCATAATAAGAGATTTACAAATGTAATTTCATTTATTCCTCAACAACATTGGGGGATAGAAGCTGTTATTACTTCCATAATTAGTTCCCCTGCCTTCATTATACAATTGAGGAAATGGAGGCAAAGTGTGATAAATGACTTGAAAAAGGTCATGCAGCTTGTAAGGCCAAGATTGAATCCAGTATTCCTAATTGCAAGGTCAGTGCTCTACTTTCTGCACCACCTAGGTGCATTCTAATAAACCTTTTGTAAACTTCAAATGTATCAAAGTCCTTCAAAAAATGTAGAACAAAAAACACGCCAAAGTTCTCAGAAGACCTAGAATTAGATTTTAATTCAAATTTTTACCATCTATATGACTTTGTACATGTTTTCACTTTTCAGGAGCTCATCTTCTTAATCTGGAAAATGGAGTTAATAATATCTATGCTACAAGGGCAGCTAGATGGCATAATGGATAAAATACCACCCATGGTGTCAGGAGGACCTCAGACACTTAACACTTATTAGCTGTGTAACTCTAGACAAGTCACTTAACCCCAAATGCCTCCCCCAAAAACAAGGAAAGGAAAGAAGAATTATGTTTATGCTTTTTACTTCACTTTATGGATGTTTGGGAAGAGATACATTGGATAAAGAATAATATGAGGGGGTGAGAATTATTGATCATTGAAAGAAGACTAAATGAAGTAGATTATTAGTGTTAGCTTTCAACTACCCAGAATCAGTTCATGTACCCTTTCTGTGTTATTGGTCCCCACCAAAGTGTGTATTTTTAAATATATGAAAGTGTAGTAAGAAATAGGCTGATTCAAAGAAGCCTCCTGGAATCCTTCACCCACAAAGTAGGGAATTATTTAGCAATATGTATAATGATCACTGTCAAAGAGGTAGCATTTCTATGAATTGATAGAAAGCAAAGACAGAGACTCTCTATCAAATGTTTCATATATTCTAGGCACTGGTACCATAAATAAAAGTTTGCTGGACAGTGGGGAACTAGGTGGCACAATGGATAGAATGCTATACCTGGAGTTAGGAAGACTCAAATATAACCTCAGATACTTAAAAAAAAGAGTGACCCTGGATAAGTCACTTAACCATGCTTGCTTCAATTTCTCACCTGCAAAGTGAGCTAGAGAAGTAAATGGCAAACCAGTCTAGTACCTTTGCCAAGAAAACCCCAAATGGGAGTCACAAAGAGTCAACCATACCTGAAATGACTGAACAACAGATTATATTGCTCACAAGGAATTTAAATACTGTTTTTAAAAAGATTAAATGGGAACTGGAGGAGCATTGTTGGGCTCAAGAAATCCAGAGAGAATAATAGAAATCAGTAATTAATCAAAATAAAATTAAATCTGGACCATTAATGCATAGGAAGAGTCCAATTTTCCAGTGGGAAAGAAATAGAGGTGAAGCCCTGAATGAGGTCTGAAGAAATCATATTAGTTTTCAGACAAGAAACTGAACAACAAAATTCACATGGGTTAACAGACCATAGATTTTCATATTTATATTTATCATAGATTGTTTATTTAAGAAATTGAAATAAGATGATATATTAGCATAAATTCAGCAGATCATTTTGAGAAGAGACTCTTTGATGGCAACAAGTTGGGCAAAGAGTGAATTCTTTTTGTTCATTAAATACTGCAAAGTAGTATGACATCAAAGAAATAGAGTTGAGTTCATTTCAGAAAGACAAAGGTTTAAGTCTAGACTCTGACAAATATTCTTTATATGATTGTAGGCAAGTCATTTAACTTTCAATCTCTCTATTATCTACCTACACCAGATAAAATGTGTTAATATGTTATATAGGACAGTAGTTTGCATTAGTTTGGATTGAAATTTTCATATTAGCAATACTGGAGTCCTTTCTATAAGCTATAATTGTGCTGAACTGGTGTTGATAGGTGAGTGGAATTAGTAAGGAAGGTACAAAGCCATATACTTACTTCTTATTCTTGAACAACACATAGAAAATGAAGTGCAACTAGATTCTGAATAGGATAATGAATCCCATCAAGTGGTACTATGTATTTGAATTGCATTATTTGCAATTGTAATTATGTAAAATGTAGTTATTGGTTCCAGCCCAGTGGAAATATATAGTGCAAATTCATATTATGTGACCCAGTTAGGGAAATTATTATTGGCACTAATTGGGACCTGGCTATAACATGAAAGATAAAACAATAGTTCAAGAGTTAAATAGATAGTAATTGACCAGACAGATAAAAAGACAAGACTATATAGTCAAATACTAGTTGATTAGTAGATTCAGTAGTTTCCACAGAAATTACTATGTAGAGAGATAAATAAGGGGCAAGGAGATTCCAGGCTTGGAGGTAGGAATATACATGATTTATTTCAGTGGATGAGAAATAAAAAGGATCATATAAGGAAGTAATAGGAAGTATGGGTTAAAACAAAGGTTTTGGACAGGCTAGAAATATGGACTTGATTCTGTAGATAACAGAGAGCCTTCGAAGGATTTTGTGCATGGCAGTGCACATTGTCATACTTAATACAGTTATGGCATTTACCCCCTATTTCTGAGCATAAGTCATGATGAGGAATATAATTTTATCCCAAATTAGAACAGTCTCAATATAGGACACAAAATCTGTATTATATTTTCTGAGCCCAAGACTGCTCTTCTCTCTGATTTTCTTAGAAAAAGACATAGCTTGTTTGTGTATACACTTGAATGTTTTCATCTCACCATTTGTAATATTGATGGCTATGCCTGGCTCCTTCCCTACCATCTGCAAATATGCCCAAGGCTCTTCATCTTACAAATATTTCACATGATCCTATCATTTCTTCAAAGTATCATTCTATATCTCAACTTTATTTTATGGCATTCTCATAGAAATAGTTGTCTATACATCTCATCCTAGTTCTTTGTAGAAGTGGAGGATTTGTATATATGAAACATAAATATACTCAGGCTTTTGGATGTGTTGAAAAGTCTTGCTAATTCATTTTTATTCTTCTTTTCCCTTTTAAAAATATGTAAGGAGCAACAAGATCAGTGGATACAGAACTGGCTTTGAAGTCAGGAGAACCTGAGTTCAAATCTAGCTTCAGACTCTTTATACTGACTAGCTGTGTGACCCAGAGGAAGTCCCTTGACTCTTGCCAAGAGTTGCCCCCAACTGCCTTGTCAAGACAAAATAAATAAAAATATATATTATAAGGAATAATTCTTTAGGAGCATGGAGAGAAATAAATACCAAGAAAGATTAAAATAATACAGAAGCACAAAAATTAACAGAAAATTATCCCTAAACTTCACTACATCTCTTTGGATATGTTTATCAATTCCTTGCAGTCTGATTTCCAATGTCATCATGTGACTTCTTTGTCCAAAGTACCTGGTGAACCATTAATTTCCAAATCAGAAAATCTTTTCTCAGCCACATCCTTCTTGATTTTACTCTTTTAGTGATGACCTTCTCCTTCTGAATACTCCTAGATATGTAATCACCTAAGTAGTCCTATGGATAGAATGATGGGCCTTGAATCAGAAAGACTTGAGTTTAAATCTTGTATCTCTTACTTATTAGCTATATGACCCTAGGCAAGTCACTTAGCCTCTGTTTGCATCAGTTTCTTCAATTGTAAAATGAAGATTAAACAGTAGTTAGTTTTCAGGGATATTGTGAAGATAAAAATGAGATAATATTTGTAAAAACTAAAAAACCCTTAATACAATGGCAGTAATTGGTACAATAAAGATTATTATTTCCCACTTCCTCTATTATTAATACTCCCTTTCCCTTGGGTTTGTATGACTTTGTTCTCTCCTAGTTTGTGTCCTGGCTGTGTGATTGTTTCTTCTCAGGATGTTTCACCAAATTATAATGAATAATCCATTTCATCCTGAGGCACTGGGGTAGAGTGAAAATAATGTCACATATGGAGTCAAAGGCCCTGAGCTCAAATCCCATCTCTGTCTCATCTGTATTAATTTGGCCAAGCTGTATAGCCTTCTAGGTTCCAATTTTCTTACTTTTAAAATGAGCAGACTAAATAACTATTAAGAATTCTTCTATCCCTAAACATATAATCATATGATCCTTTGTTTCATGTATATATGTGTGTGTATGTTGGTATGTGTTGACCAAGACTATGTCCTAGGTCTTTTTCTCCTATCTGTATATTCTCTTTCTAATGATGATATCTAAGATAGCAATTCTCAATGCTTTGGGTCTAAGGATCTAAACACTGTTTCAGGACATTCTTAAAAAGTTGTTAACAATATTTCTTCAAAAGACTTCTCATTATGCAAGGCGTCTCTATCAACATTTATTATATTATAATTAAAACATCTTGGGAGGGAAAAATCGGAACAGAAGTGAATGCAAGGGATAAAGTTGTAAAAAAAATTACCCTGGCATGGATTCTGTCAATAAAAAGTTACAATAAAAAAAAATAAAGGAAAAAAATCTTAGTAATACAAAAAATTTGTTTTATTGATCTTGTGGCTGCCCTGAAAGGATCTTGGACCCACATGGGCATACTGGATCATACTTTGATGCCCACTATTTAGATTTGAAATAGTTCTCATGTCAACTCATTTTTCTCAATATGTCTTCCTGTATATAATACACATATATATATATTAAATAATAATTGTGATAATGGACAACTTTATTTCACTCCTGATCTTATTAGAATGCGTATAGCTTCTCCCATTTACATATATAATGTTTGCTGATGGTTTTAGATAGATGCTACTTATTGTTTTAAGGAAAATTCCATTTATTCCTACACTCTCTAGTATTTTCAATAGAAATATGTGGTATATTTTGTCAGAAGCCTTTTCTGTATTTATGGAGAAAATCATATGATTTCTGTTAGTCTTGCTAATTATTAAGTCAATTATGCCAATAGTTTTCCTGATATTTAAGGATCCTTACATTCCTGGTATAAATTTCACTTGGTTGTAGTATATCATCCTAGTAATAAATTGTTGCAATCTCTTTGCTAACATTTAATTTTAAATTTTTGCATTAATATTCATAATAATAAAATCCATAATTTTCTTTCTCTTGACTCCTCCTAATTTAGGTATCAGTACCATATCTGTGTCACAAAAGGAATTTGGCAGAACTCCTTCTTTGTTAATTTTTCCAAATAGTTTATGTAGTATTAGAATTAATTTTTCTTTAAATATTTGGTAGAATTAATTTGTAAATCCATCTATCCCTGGAGATTTTTTCTTAGGAAATTCATTGATGGTTTGTTTAATTTCTTTTTTGAAGTCTAACTATTTGTATACAGAAATTTATATTTCTGTAAATGTTCATCCATTTCAATTAGATTGTCAGATTTTTTTGCATAGAATTGAGCAAAATAGCTTCTAATTACTTCTTTAATTTCTTCTTTATTAGTGGTAACTTCACCATTTTTGATACTGGTGATTTGGTTTTCTTCTTTCTAATCAAATTAACCAAAGTTTATCTATTTTTTTTTTTGTTTTATGAAAGCAACTCTTAGTTTTATTTATTTGTTCAAATATTTTCTTACCTTCAGTTTTATTAATCTCTCCTTTGATATTAGCATGTCTAATTTAGTATGTAACAACTACCCAAGAACCTTCAAAGTCAATTTATCTATACCTTTTATTTTTAGATGATTTATCTTTACTTTTTAGCAAGACCATAAAAACCTCAGCCTTTTCGGTAAAATAGTCTTGTCTTATAAATTATAATGATAAATGATACAAAGCAAATAGGTTAGCTTATTGTGGCCAGAGATAAGATTTTAACCTGATTGTCTTAACCTAGTTTTTCCCATCAGATTAATACATTTCCTTACAAGCATTTATTGCTAAATTACTTCAGTCATGTTTGACACCTTGTAAGTCCATTTGGGGTTTTCTTGGCAAAGATATTAGAGTAATTTGGCATTTCTTTCTCCAGCTAATTTTACAGATGAAAAAACAGGCAAACAAGTTTGAATGATTTACCATAGTCATATAGCTAGTAAGTGTCTGAAGTTGGATTTGAACACAAGAAAATATGTCTTCCTTAGTCATGGCACTCTATTCACTGTACCACATAGGTTCTCTACTTCCCTCCAAATTAATCACTACAACAGTTTGGGATCTGATTTGTTAATTAATGGAAAAATATACACACATATATATGTGTGTGTGCACATATATATATATATATATATATATATATATATATAAATGGACTCGATGAAGTTCTTTCATCATCATTGCAATCTATTATCATCTTCATTCTATGGATAAAGAAATAGAAAGAGCAAGACAATTTAGTTATTTGCCCAGAATCAGATCACTAATTAGAGTTAGGTTTCAAACTCATCTTTTGCCACCATATCCAATGCTTCCTCAACTACAACAAGTTGCTTCTAAGACAATTTTTTATTTTTTGTATCAAATGGCCCCTTCCTTTCTCTTATTTTTGTTTTCCCTGTGTGTGTGTATATGTGTGTGTAGAAAAAAGTTAGAATGATCTCCTTTCTCATGCTGGCTATGTATGATAGAAAAAAAATAGAAAAATTTTGCAATATTTGATTCTTGGTGTTTATATCACTAAAATTTTGTCTTGACTGTATGTTAATCATCTTCTCTGTGAAATTTCTCCCCCCCCCACAGAAATATCATTATCCCACTAATACAACCCACTTCTCATTTTTGGGGGGGTATAACTTCTTGCCACAACATTATTTTCACAGACCTTATTCTTCTGACTCGTTTCTGTCTTATAAAATATAGCATGGGGAATGACACGTGCATTATTCCCTTCTCTCTGCCCCCACACTCAAGTTCCCTGCCCCCGGCAACTAGAGAGGAGTCATTAGAACTGTCAGCAAGGAGTCAAGATTACGGTAGGAAGAGAGAAAGAGAGAGCACTTGCCAAGTCTAGATCTGGAACACAGGCTGACTCAAAAGTTAGCGTTTCTCGAAATTGATTGATTTATTTGCTCTTTTGGCCCTAGTTAAAAATTGATCCTATTTAAATTCATTTTCAGATTAGGGTTCTTTCCCCATTGAGATCAAAATACAGACAAATAAATGTTATCTAAATACCTACTCTGTATCCTAAAGAACAAATTGGTTGGGCACTGTTAATTTTTTAAAAAATAAACAGTTTGTTCTAATATTGTTATGACTTTAGATCACACTGCTTCCTAAGTGACATGGATGTTGGTATTCTCATTTTCCAAATTTCACACATTCCTTTTGCATCTTATACTACTGGATATACCAATATCCCTCCCTCCACCATAACAAAGTAAAACAGACTACTGGAATGAACTGGTGCAGCAGTTGCATCTGAGAATATATGCAGCATTCTGTTCTGAAAGTTCCCTATATCTCTTTGGAAGGAAGGAAACAAGCATTTATTAAACAGCTACTGTGTTCCAGACACTAGCCTGAGTGCTTTGCAAATTGTACCAACTTTGATCCTCCCAACATCTTTGGAAGATAACATGCTAACATCATCTCTATTTTCCACTTAAGGAATCTGAGGCAGACAAAAGTTAAGTAACTGTCCCTGACACAGCAAGGATTTGGGGCAGGATTTCAACAAAAGTTTTTCAGACTCTAACTCTGGATTCTATCTAGGGCATTATCTAGTTACTTTTCTCCTGCAAAGAAGAATGAAGTATATTTTATCACCTTTTCTTCAACATCACGATTAGTCACTTCACTCAGTCTGTTTTCACCTTCTTTCTAATGTTTTTATGTTCATCATTGTCATAACCACATTTATTATTCTTAGTCTGCTTTCTTCACTTTGCATTATCTTGTACAGGTCTTTCTACATTTCTTTGAGCCCCTTGTATTTGTCATTTCTTACAACAAAATGGTATTCTATCCTATTCATATAAAACAATTTATTCAGGACTTCTTCAGTAAGTACCTATTTTTTAATCTAAATGTTTGCTACCATGAAAAGTACAGTTATTATATATGCATATATTTAAATATAAACATACTCATATTCACATTATGGGTATGTATACACACAAAATATCTTTCATTCTTTGACCTCCTGGAATCTACTGCCAGAAATATCACTGGACTGAAGAATATGGTCATTTTAGTTAATTTTTTCACCTAACATCAAAATGTAATAAGTTAACTTTGGAGACATCTTTTATTTTGGGACTTTTGTTTATGTGATCTATCTCAACATTTCATTTTCTGTAAAGTAACCTTTATGTTTGAATAGCATCCATGGATTAAAAATTGGAGGTGACTTCAGACATTTTTATTCCCACTGACTAATTTGGCCAATGAGAATATCTGATTTCAAAATCAAGCAGAATGCCTGCCTCTTTCTTGGTTCTATCATTGAATGATGTGGTTCTTTTAGTAAAACTATGTCCTTTCTTTCCTTTTTAATCTCAGTAGAGTAGAAGCTTTATTATCCCTCCACAAAAAGTATAGGATCCAAATAAACGCAACTTCCATGAATGACTATATTGGTAATATTGGCAGAAGCTGCTTTGTTTGATCAGCACTATAAGACTGTTGGCAAGTTTGGTTAAAATGCACTCAACAGTAAGTTATATTTGGCTGCAGCCTATGGTTTCTGCTCACATCAAGTTACAGAAACTTTGAAATTAACTAGACCTTAAAGATCATGCAGTCATATTCCTTTCTCTGAATGATAAGGTTACTGAAACTCAGAGAATGTAAAGAAGTAAAACATTATTCATGAAGTGAAACATTATTCATGAAGTATGTTAGTGGTAGAGCAAGAATTAAAACACAAATCCTAGATGCACTGGGTATGGTTCTTACCATTACCATGGACAGTGCTTTTCAAGTTGAACTTGCCCAGCCCTTAACCAGATTGAAATACACACACACACACACACACACATGAATGTGGAGAGAAAGACACAGAGACAAAAAGAGAGAAAAACACACAGAGACAGAGATAGAGAGACAGAAAGAGAGATAGATACAGAGAGAATCAGAACAATATGAGAATGAGCTCAGTTTTTTTCCTCTGTAAAATTAAAAGATAAGACTGAATCATAATAGCAACACAAGTTTATATAATGATGTATGCTTTGGAGAAATAGAATGCTGAGCCTATATAATACTATATCTTATTTGCTATTTGCAACAACCTTGTGAGTTCACTGCTATTGGTATCCTTATTTTACAAAGGAAGAAACAGACTCAGAGAAGTGGCTTATTCAGGATCACTTAGCAAATAAATGTCCCAAGAAAAATCTTGTTTCTTCCAAATGACAAGTGCAACATTCTAATTTTTTTTGCCATAGTTCCTCTCAAATAAACTACCACATAATGTTTAAAAAAAAACTATTATGTAATATCAAACACAACCCCTTTATAGATTGGCCTTTACCCTATTCCGCCCCAAGGAAGGACAAGTGGGTATGGCTTCACTTTGCAGTTCTATATCCTTTATTTAACCTTTTTTTCCCCTAAGCTCTCATTTTAAGTATGTTTAAGTACAGTTTTGGGAACCTATATGGGCTTGGCTTATGCTTTATTCTCTTCACTTTTGAAAGGCAGATTGAGCCCAAGAGTTACATGAACCCAGGTATCATGAACTAAAAATTTTTCTATACTTATAATGCTATTGTCCCATCAATCACAGAAAGCAGGCTCTATGCAGCTTTAAACAGGGGAAATTGTGTCTCTGGAATCTCACAGCATTTTATGGTTACTTAGTATGTTACTCATGGATACAGAGGGACTTCTGCTCCTGAATCATCTTCCTCCATGCTTTGAGCTATTCTTTCATAATTAATATTTGTATTTCCCATATGCACATGTTGCCCAAAGGATATTTTCTCTGAAAGAAATTCTGAAGAGCACAGTCTTGCACCACAGTTTAGTTAATTGTCTATGCTTATTCTGCTAGTCTATATTATGTAGGAGTATCATTTTAAAAACTTGCTTTTTAAAATTGGTCATTTTTCTTTAGGCAGCCAGTGTCAGGTCAAAGAAAGTTCATTGCCATATATATTGGGAATTTACTACCCTGTATCCCATCTGTCTTTGTTAAATCACTGCGATAAATAGGCATGTTTACTTGCTCACTGCTAATTCTCTTTTGGACAGAATTTCATGTCATCCTCTGGTCTCTATAATGGTCCAATTACAGTTGATAAAATTGGATTATCTTTAATTAGTGGATCTGTCTCCTAGTCCAGCAGTCTGGTTAGACATATTTACCTTTAAACATAATGACCTCAGATTTACAAAGCTAAATGTCACCTCTGAGGAAAAGTACCTTTAAAAAATCCTTTACACCCATGAAAGTACAAAACAATTTCAATATGGTATCATAATGAAGCTTAATTAAAGTTGGCTAAGGACTTTGAGATCTGTGGAGGAGAAGAACAAAAGACAAGTAAAATATTATTTTCATTAAAGACCATATATAGCTGACACACTATGATGATTAAAACAGAAGTCCTCCAGCATTTCATTTCATTTGAAATGAGCACTCCTTTGCAGAAAGAATAAAATATCTTGTGCTAAAAGGCCCAGTAGTTGCACTGTAGGTATAAAGTCTTGTGATGTTGTACATGAGATATGTGTAGAAAATCTTTTCTCAATTTTGCTGCAAGACATACATAACAGTAAAGAATTCTGATTGATTTCTATCAAATGACTTGTATGTGGATGGAGCTTGACTTTTGTGAGAGGGCCTGCAGGAGGAGAGGCTATGTCTTCCTAGTAGATGCCAGTGGCCCTTTGAGCAATGATATCTGCCTTTGAAGAACTGGAGAAATACCCCCTGGCTAAATGGGATTGGAAAGAGCCCAACACATCATTTCATGACATTCTCATTCTGGGAGAGATTGCACTGTCACAGTGCATCGATGTGGGAGGCATCCAGGCATCACAGTGAAGCACTATAAGAGTTGGTGGCTCTCTAAGGCTTAATTTGACCCAGTCATTCCTTCTAGCATTTCTTTCTTGATCTTGGATAAAGGAAAAGAAGGGTGGTTTTCTTTATTGCTCTTCTTGGCTACTGCATGTTGTTCTATTCTCTCAATACTGCTGCCTTCAAATGCTGGCCTTGGTTCCATTCTTCAAAGAAAAAGAATGCTCTCATTGCTGAGTCAGTGGGAGAAAAGAAGTCTTACAAATGAATATTATTGGGGCAAACATCCTTATCCTTCATTTCAGGGCTCTTCAACCTATTTATTATTTTTTTCCTATGAGAATACCTTTACTCTATCAGGGGTCCTCAAACTATGGCCCACGGACCAGATGCAGCAGCTGAGGATGTTTATCCCCCTCACCCAGGACTATGAAGTTTCTTTATTTAAAGGCCCACAAATCAAAGTTTTTGTTTTTACTATAGTCCGGCCCTCCAACAGTCTGAGGGACAGTGAACTGGCCCCCTATTTAAAAAGTTTGAGGAGCCCTGTGATCCTTAAGGTAATCCCCAAATAGGCGTTTGAAGGGAGAATGTGGGGAAAGAAAAAGTTTATCAGAGTTTCTCAACCTAGGAGTATCTTAAAAGCCACTTCATTTATGCTCTGTCCCTTCATTTTTTACATGAGGAAACAGCTTCAGAAAACTAAAATGACCCTGTAAGGTCACTCTGGTCATAAATTGTAGTAAATTTTAGAACTCAGAACTCCAAAGCCAATGTTCTTTCATGGGTATTCAGCCAGATTGAATGCCAGAGTATTTGACATTTAAACAGAGGGGAATAGGAAGCAGGTGGATGTTTGGATGGATGTATTGTTGTGTAGATATATAGTTAGATAGATAGAGATTATAGATGAACAGATAGAAAAACAGATAGACAGGCAGGTAGACAATCACATATATATAGATATGTAACAAGTGAAATATACATACACTTCACGCATTACATATATTTGTTTATATGTGTTTCCATATATACAGTGAAGGAATGTGTGTATGTGTGCATACATATATAATATATACACATATACGTTCATATAGAGAGACATATACATGTGAGTATGGATATGGATATATATATATATATATATACACATACATACATACAAATGCATCTTTGCACAGCAGAGCAACATGACTAGATCTGTTCAGCAGAAAGATTATTCTGGTAGCAGGATTAAAGATGCATTAGTTATGGGGAAGAGTGAAGATGGGAATACTGGAAAGAGAGAACTGCATTTTTTTAGACGAGTAATAATTATGGACTTTTTCTAGAGTAGTGATAGTGGTAGTCATGAGAAAGCAACATACCTAAGCAAGGTTGTAACATATAATTTGACTGGTCTCTGTAACCATTTGGATTTAATGGCAAATGATTTAGACCTGTAAGAGACATTAAAAGCTGTTTAGCTTATACCCCTCATTTGACAGATGAGAAACTGAGATTCAGGCAGGCCAAATGATTGGCTAATCATGTTGGAAATAAAAAAGATAGAAAAGACAGTAGGACATCAAAGTTTTGAATTTAGAAGACTAAATAAATGGCAGTGCCCTTATAAAATGACCAAATTCAGAATAAGGACCACTTTCAGAGGAAAATATAAGTCTTGAACTTGTTCAACATGATGATTTATTTTGAGATTTTAACAAGATATTCTGTGGCTTCTTCCTCTTAAATAATCTCCAAAGTAGGGGCCAGGAGAGTACCCAGGGTAGGATGGCTACGACAGATGTACACAAGGGGATCTAACTTTACCCTATGAGATATGTGATCAATCTCTCAGAGAATTAGAAGATGGGTTGCATCCTGCCTTCTATATGATAAGCAATAAACTAGAAAGTATCCCATAGAAATAAATCTAGTCTTTACTCATTACAGACTAATGCTCCCCATTTCACCACTTACCCTGCTGTGCTAGAAATAAATGTTACCCCTTCCAAGCCAGAAATTGGTTCCTAAAATAAGTTATATTCCAAACCCAACTATGGCAGTTGTGCAGGTGTGATTCAGTAAATTCCATTCTTTCTCCCCCCAACTCACACATACACATTCTCTCTTTCTCTCTCTCTCTCTCTCTCAATAAACCATATTTATAATTGTAGTGATCAAAGTTTGCCAACTATCCCGCTAAATAATTAGAGAAGTAGGTGTGGAGCTCAAAAGAGAAGAGAAAATAGTGGTGAAAATATAAATTTGGGAATTATTTACATAGTAGTGGTCCTTGAAACTATAGTTATAAGTGAATAAAAAAAGAAAGTTCTGAAATTACTTTTCTTCTCATTTACTTTTGTTTAGTTGTGTGCTTAACTTTAAAAATGAATCAAAATAAACTTCAGGTTTGAGTTGGTGAAACTGTGGTTGAGAAGAAATGGAAAGACTTTTTTTTCTTTATTTTTTAAAAAAAATGCTACTATTACTGAAAATGCTATGTGTTCCTCCACATTTAATTTTGCGGTCAGTCCTTTAAAGTGATTCTATCCTGTCTGGAAATCAGTTGCTTTAAATTGGATCAATTTCATGCACTTTTTTGTGAGTTTTGGAATTCTGCATTTGGAAATAAGAAAAGCAGAATGGCAGCGTTTGATGCTTCTCTCACTTCAACGTGCTGTTCCTTGAGCAGAATGAATTTGTTGTGTGGCAAGAAATGGGAAAAGAAATCTTCAGAATGATTCAGAGTGAGGAAAAGTTCTGTTTAAAAAACAGCCAACTCGTCAATTTCAGCTGTTTTGAAAATTGCTCTATTCTAAACCAGAAGGAATTAATCAGCATTTACTACTTGAAGAATTTTGTTTTTATTACAAATCCTCTTCCTGATTGTGTGATCACTGTTTTAAGAAAACAAAACTCCCCAATTATAATTCTTCAGGGGACCCAACAGCAATACTTTTATCCCCCTCACTCTTTTCTGTATATCAGTGATTTCTCAAGCCGAGTAAGGTACAAACTACTTTTACTCAACTCGTTGTGTGCTGTTTCATGTTGGCAACTGACTTTCTGTCAAATTATCTTTGGGGTTCAGAAATACCTATTCAGGTATGTTCCTAATGTTATCCTCTGCTGTTAGCTAAACTGTTGCAGTCTTTGTGCATTATTTCTGGGGAGACGGAGCTCTGGGGAGAATAAGGTCACCGGTTACACGTGCAGTTCTCCTCTACCCCGCCTTCCATGTGGTTCCAGGCTAGAAAAGGCAGGAAACGAAATGACCAATTTCTTCGCATCTCTCTATTGTAGGGCTTTATCAAACAAGGCTTTGCGTGCGCGCACACGCATACACACACGCACACACCACACACCACGGTACAGTCTTTAGCCCAGCTGTGTGGAGCATTGATTGCTTCTGCCTGGAGCAGGGATGCTGTCAAGTTGCTCTGTGAGTTGAGTCATCTATTGACAAAGAGCTACCAGCCAGCAGATAATGCTGTGCTGAGCTGCTGCTCCCTGCTCCCACGATGCACTGCCTGTAGCAGCTGTCAAAGGTACTGAAGGGTCCACGGCAAAGGACTTTGCAGCTGCCTGGAAGAAGGGGGGTTAGGGGATAGGGGGCAAAGGAGGCTCATTTTTCTCGAAAGCTCTCTAAGGAGACTAGTGGGCATCAGTGCCACATGAACGCCTACCTTACTAAACAGCAGAGCTGCTGTGGGGGGTCGGAGGGGATGGACACTGGCAGGACTGTGCCTACTCTGATGAGGGAAGCTCACTGTGCCTGTGGCTGGCAGAGAAACCCACAGGGGCTCGGCTATGGGGCTCAGACCATGCCGTCTTCGGGATCCGGTGGCCAACCCCCAAACAGGACCAAGCTTGTCACCTTGTGGGACAGTGTGCGGAAAAGCCCACAGAAAACGGGGGCTAAGAGCAAAGGGGCATGTGGGGAGCGCTGCGCCTGCCCCCATGGCTGGTTTAGCCCCCCAGCACAGGTGAGCCTCTTCCTTGTGACTTTTAAATGTGCCTTTGGACACATGCTTCGGGAAAGTTGTGTCCTGCTAGTATTGCCTGCAAACTTTCCTTTCCTAAGTATTTTTTGCTCATTATAGAAAGGATGCATTCTTGGGAAATGGGAGAGTGGGGAGTAGCAGCATGTCAGTGCTCCACGTCTCTCCAGATGTCATCTCTGGGTGGTTGGGGGAATCTTTGGATGCTATGAGGCAGAATTTTTGGAGGGAGGGGGTCATTTTTCACCCACCACAACTTCTCTGACACTTTAAAATTTCTTCTAATATTGGTCTTTTATTTAACAGCACAGTGACTTTACAAATATTACCTTATCATTTGGAAGAGCTTAGCTTCATTTCCTTTTTGAACACAGAGAGAAAATAGTTTTAATCAAGCACTTCCTCTTCTCCCCCAACCCAAAACACACATCTACACAGTCATTTTTAAGACAAAAAAAGTTGATTTGATTTCTTATTTCATTTTCAGTTATAATGTTATATACATCCTTCTATTTTGTACAGAAAGATTTGCTTACATTAAATGACATATCATGCTAATTAAAGGCACCATTGAAAACAATCTTATAATACTTATTATTTCACTGAGGATAAAACCAGGGAACATTTCTATTATTCAGAGAGCAGTAAAATAGTTATTAATAATGAACACTTTAATATTACCTATTTATACTAATCCACTTCTGGAACAGATGTTGCAAAAACTCCTGATTTGGATCTTTTCTGCTTTCCTCCAAACTGCTAGCATTTTACCAGAAGGTAGCTCATTCATTTTAACAAGAGTGACTCTCCACACCAATACCTGATTACTCCAAAGGGGAAAAATAAACCTGCTATCTATGATAGAAAAGATAGTATTTTTACATAAATACATAGAAGTATATAGACATATGCATGTGTCAATATGTGTGTGTATGTATACCCCATATATACATGTGTGTTATTATATACTATATATGTGTGTACATGTATATCTATATATAACTATATCTTATACACATAAATACAAAATTATGTTGGATCTGCCCTTTAAAATGACCTGGAAAATAGAATGATAGAATTGTTGGAGAAAAGAATCATTTCTCAATTTTAATATGATTTTAGCATAATAGAGAAAAGTACATATTGATTTTATATAAAATTTTATGGTCTAAAAGCTGGCATGCATTTTAATTCTAACAGTAGCTTCTGAAAAGTGCATCCAAGAGTGTGTCATTGATCACTAGATTTTTGGAATGTACTTAAGTGGCACTAGTTCTTGATTTCCTCTCTTATTATAAGGCTTTCAGAGTGGGTTCTAGTTTTTTAAGCATTTTCCTTGGATTAATATATACTGTTATATATACCTTCAAGATTTTATTTCAATTTAAAATCAAAACAGATCATGTAGTTAAGTGATAGTTATTGAAATCAAAATTATCACAACTCCTTTTAAATGATGGGTGTCTATAATACTGAAAGCATTTCCAATAAACATGTAGATATTTGCCTAGGTATTTAAAAACCACATTTAGCTATATGTATCTGTATCTACTCTGTTTAGAGATATAAATATATACACAGTGATAAAACAGAGATGATTGATTCATGATTTAGAAATAAACTGGTTGAAAAGCTTACATCAGGTGCTGAAATTGAGTTAGTTTTATATACTGCTGTTTGATATAGTAGAGGAAGTGTGCTTCTCTTGATATTGCAATCCTTTTTATACAGGATGTAATATAGTTTTAAATCATGTAATGATTAAATCCTTTTTTTTCTTCAACTAGAGCTTACATTATATTCATGGCACAAATATTTTTCTACTAAAAAATCTTAGTCCACTTTGTCATCAACTGAGGACATCTTTTCTCTTCAATGGTTTAACAAAGTGACCTAATCAATTCAGTTTAATTTATAGCCACTTTATGGCTTTAAATATAAAAATTGACTGTCCATTCTGAGAGTCTTCAAGGATGCAGTGATAACATGAATGAGCAATACATTGAGACAATCCCCTTTCCCAGAGAGTTTAGGGTAAAGGAAGAAGTTGAAGGTGGGATGCTGGAAGGAAAATATGCATAGTTCTAATTTGCTTTTAAAACTCTTTTTTCCCTACATTCATCCATATGTTTCTTTGAGTCCAAATAGTGATTCTCAAATATTTTCACATCATCAACCTTAAATTTTGGTGACGTAAGTTAAAATTGCAGGATGGTATTAAACCTCCATAGCTGTTTCCCAAAACGCATCAAGGAGATGTTGTGTGATAGAAGGAGTACTCATTTGTAGTTTGAGAAGTAGATTCCAATCTCAGAATTCTTTGGCAAAGTCATGTAACTTTCCTGAAATTCCTTTCTCTCTTCTGAAAAATATAAAGATAGAACTAGATTACTAAGGTCTCGTCTAGAGCTAACATATGATTCTTTCTGGATATATATATAAAAGAAATTTAAACTAATTTTGTTTTGGAAATTTGAGTATACTCCTTAGCATAAGCATTTTAACAGTGTTTTTCCCACGTCTAGTGAAGTTTATGGACCCATTCCCAATATAATGTTTTTTTTAAATGCATAATTGAAGGAAATGATAAATTGAATTTAGAGGTTAATGAAAACAAATGAATGTTCCCATTAAATTTCAGGTACTTACATTGTAAATTCTCAAAGACTTAAGAACCCCTGCTTTACGGACTTTTTTATTGGATTTCTCATCTCATTAGATGAGAATAGATTTCATGGTGCTTAATGGCCTGAAATCCACAATGAAGAAAAAAAAGAAGTATTCTTAATAATTTATGAATGTCCAGTAACTTACAAATAATTCCTTGAATCAGACATTTGGATGGATCAAAAGGGTCACCATGAAGTTTGTTGACCTCCTCAAAAATTAGTTGCATCTTGTAAAAATAAGTATGTGTTATACATACCTGAGGAGAGCTGGTCAAGACAGTGCTTTGGGGGCATTTTATGGCTCTACTAAATTCCCAGTATCTGAAGTTCTTGGCACAAGTAGGATTCTTCCAAAAACACTATTTCAGTACCTCTGTGTTGCAATAGAAACTCAAAAATTATCAAGTTTCAGGGCTACTCGACAAACCTGAACTATCTGATTAAGGTCATCCCAACTTAGACTGAAGCCCTTTAGCAACAGATAATTCCTCTTGGAGGTTGCCCATTCTACTGTTATGATAATTATAAGAAAAATTTCCTAAGTAATTAACTGAAATTTATTACTTCTCTCCCTTACCCCCGTTGTTTCTAGTTCTTTCCTCCATAGTTTTTATTAAATTACCTCTTTGCTGATTTGCAAAAACAGCAACATTCTCTCATTGAAAGAAAGGTCTGTTCCATTTGAGCAGACAGAATTTAAATAGTTATATTTATGACCATAATAACAGGCAAGCACATGGAAAATCATCAGGTCCAAAAGACCAGTTGTGGAATAAACATCTGCTCTGAAGAAGAGCCCTCATTTCTATGGGAAAGTGTGCTTTCTTGGCTCACATGGCGCCCTAGCCAATGCAGCTAAAGGTAGGTTGGCAGCAGAATATATTGGAAAGCATTTCACTTAGAGCCTAAGAAACAGAAATGATTTTTGCACTTTCTATTTTGCTATAACAATGTGACAATAGACAAATTATTTTACTTCCCTGAGTCTTAGTTTCTTTATCAGTAAAATGAGAGGATTGTATGCGATGAGGTCTAGGGCTCCTTCTATGACTAACATTCTGTGACTCTGGAATGAATCATAAATCTCTGTGTGTTTTAAATCTAAAGAATTCACTATGTATTACTTTTATTTCTACCATGCTTAACATATATTGAATTACTTGCCATCTAAGGGAGGGGGTGGGGGAAGAAGGGAGAAAATTAAAATACAAGGTTTTACAAGAGTTAATGCTGAAAAATGATCCATGCATATGTTTTGAAAATAAAAAGCTTTAATAAAAAAAAGAATTTACTATCTAAACAGTTAATTATTGCTAATGATGTTTTGCACCAAGTTTTTAGTTTGTATATTGCATCTTTTCAATGTGTTATTTAATATTGCATTTAGTTGGGCCAGGCAACTGTCCAGCAGTTGCCTGCAGAGTATCACATTATGCTGATGTGACATTTTGTCCTTCAGAATTCTCAGAGATTACTAGAACAGAGGCAAAATATGATGGAGAGTTCCTCGGCCCTAGAATCAGAAGACTTGAGTTCTAAGTGTGACTCTCTTCTGACTTGAGGGAAACCTCTTCATTTCTCTGAGCTATATCCTTAAATAGAAAACGAAACATTTCAAATATATGATTTCTAGTTCAAAGCAAGCAATGTGATACAGTAGAAAGAGTTCAAGAGTTGGAGTCAGCGGGTCTGAGTTCAAAGCTTAGCTCTCTTGCTACCTGTATGAATTTACAAAATGATTGCCTCTTAGAGCATATATACATACATATACATATAAAAAGTGTTCCAAAAGTCTTGATGTTCTCTAACATATCAATTCAAAATTGCATTAAGACTTTTGGGACATACTATATAACTTGAAATTTACAGGTTAAAAGATGCCATATACAAACTAGAAACTTAATGTGACATCATGAGCAATTATGTATATAACATATATTGTAATCAATATATTGTATTAATATATATGGATAGATATATATGCATGTATAATATATATGCATACATAAGTGTGTATATGAATGTATATTTACATGTGTTTTATGTGTATATATGTGTGTACATATATATGTATATGTCTACATATTTACACCTCTCTCTATTTCTCTGTCTCTGTCTTTCTGTATATCTATCTATATGTATCTTTCTATGAGGCTATATTTGAACCTACATCATTCTGACTCTCTTGGTCAGTACTCTATCATATGATGCTCTCAACATATAAGGATCTAAGTATTATAGGGGAGTTAATTTTTAGGCTCCATTTGCTCTAAGCAAGAAAGTTCTCTTTCTACATTCAAAAAAGCCCCTCCCTCCAAAAAAGAAATTCCATTCAAGAACACATTAAATTATTGCTTGTGAGGAGAAATGACTTTGTTCTTTTTATCTGTTTCTTACAGTACTTTAAAAATTCTTTATAATGGATTGTTTGATTGATTATAAGGACAAAGGTAAAGATCTATGACTAGGATGGTACAGAAGGGTTAACCATTTACTTATTCTCCAGTGCTTAAAATTTAGCTGTTGTATATGAGTCTCCCCATTATTATCACCTTTCATAAGATTTTGAATCCAAATCCTTTCATTTGATTTTTAGTATTTCTCCTAGCCACATGTGTGATCTTGGCCAAGTCACTTAACTTCCCACAGTTTTGATTTCTTCATCTGTAAAATGAGTGGATTAGACTAGAAGTTCTCTAAGATCTTTTCACTTTACAAATCAAGTCTTTTCATCCTCAAGGCCAATGATATGTGTTGGGAGTTAATAGACTCTCATTACCTAATTGTCTATTATATCAAGAAATCTAGAGGTCTGAGGCTCCTGTGTTTAAAAAGATGAACAATTCTTTGAAAGAACAACAGATTTTTTTTCCTTTCCATAGGGACTCAAGGAGTCCCATTTGAGTCAGAGACCCGATAGTTCTTTTGTCATCAAAGTCAAAAACTTTGTTGATTTGGAAAATGGATTTGATTGGGTTGGAGACTGGATAATTAGCACTCAAAGTAGTTTTCTTCATAAAATTCATAATAACCAAAAAAGCAAATAATAAACATATTATATAAAACCCTCAGAAGTTAAGATGACAGAAATCAGTTATCATTGTTCAAAACATAATTAAATGCATTGGTTCTGTTTCTCCTTCTAGATTTCTTAAATTTTGCTGTCTCTGACTTCCCTCCTTCCCTCTCACATTCTTTCCCTCTCTCCTATATTTTTTTTCTTTCCTTCCTTCCTCATATACAGTTCTCATTTAACTCATCTCACTTTATTTCACCTCATTTAAGTCTTTCCATATTTTTCCTATGCCTCATGTTTAATCATTTTATAGAATCATAATATTCTGTCACATGAATATATGATAATTTATTCATATATTCTCCAGTTATTAGAGACCAATATTTTACATACATATTTTGCTCTTACAAGTAGATCAACTGTGAAATTTCTTCATAAAATCTTATTGTGATATTTTTAGGATAATGTTCTAGGAATGGAATTACTGAATCCTCTAAAGTATTGCAGTCAGATTATGGGTTTTTTTTTTATTTTAAAAATACCTGAGGCCTCAAAAAAAAAAAAAAAAAAAACCAACACACACGCATACACACACACACACACACACACACACACACACACACAAAGTACCTAAAGCTTGGGTACCCTTTGGTCTTTGGAGATCACTGATATGAAGACAGTAACCCTGCTGTGTTGTTATTTTGAAAACCACTCAATTATTTATTATAAATGCCAACTTTTCCTAGTTGTAAAAATATATTTAATGCATATTTTATCTTTCACTGGCACATTGTCCTTTACTTAATCATAGTGAAACCATAGAATCATAGTATTTGGAGCTAAAAGTGATCTTTGAGCATGACCACACTAAACCTCTCATTTTTAAAGAGAGGAATGAAATTAAATTTCTCTGGATTAGGTAGTTTAAACAGGCAATGTGCCCCAAGTGTTCAAATTTGTTTTGGGAGATTATGATGTAGTGGAATGAACATAGGAATCCAAATAATTAGAACAAAATTCAAACTTTGGCTCTGGCATTTAATAGTTGTATGACCCTGATTTATAAAATTTATAATTTCTCCCAATTTATAAAATAGAGTTAAAATATAGTAATTACTAACTCATGGGATAGCTGTGAGAAAAAACATTTGGCTAGATAATGCTAGATAAATATGTAAGTTGATTCATTATTCTCATAAATAACATATCATTAATCACTTAAGTTTTGAATGATGCTACCTTGGTAGACTTTTTAAAAAGGTATAAATAAAAGCATAAAAAAGATAGAGCTCTTTTTGATAGTTGCCAATTAGAGAGGATTATTTATTCCCCCCCAAATGGCTGTTATTTGTATACCCTATGTAAACTTATTTTGTAAGTTTTTTTAGAGTACAAGAGTTACATCTTATATATGACAAGTCATATCTCATAATTCCTGGTATGGCATTTTATATGTAATAAAAACTTGAATAAGGTGTACTGAAACATATATGACTGGCATCCTATTCATTGCTCTTAACCTAAAAAAGTGCCTTTTCTTCTTAGCTGTCACAAAATGGCCATGGCAAGCTCCATGGTGAGTGTATTCTATGAAGCCTTCTCAGACCACTCCAACATGCAATTATCTCTCCATATTCTTAACTCAGAGTTGACATTATCTACATCATTCATTTGCTACTAATTATATACATGGGTTCTGGATTATGGAGTCAGAGGATCTGTGTTCAGAAAGTTGAGTTAAACATTTATATATGTCTCAACTTCAGATACAGATAAGTTTTTATAAATAATATTAAAGAAGATACAAGAATTGGATATTTTAGTCATTTTATTTGCATAATTCCAAATTACTTTCCAAGATGGCAATACAATTCACAGCTCTACTTATAGTGCATTAGTGCATCTATCAATTAACAATCTCTCCAACATGTGACTCTTGTTGTTTCTAATAGTTTGGTCATTTTTTGCCAATTTTCAGAGTGTGAGGTGAAACTTCAGACTGATTTGATTTTGCATTTCTTTTGTAGCTACTATTTAGAGCATTTTATGTAAACAATTTGCAATTTCTTTTTCAAGAATTATTTGGTCACATACTTTATTTTTTTCTGCTGGGGAATAGCTTAGTTATTTCTGTATGTGTGCTATTGATGTTGTTTATATATTTTATATGCCTACCTACCTCTTATTGAGAAATTTGATAGGCAAATTTGCCCCATTTAGCTATTGTCCTTCTTATATGTGCATTTATTTTTTCTATGCTGAAATATTTTGATTTCATGTCATTAAATTTTTTTTAATCTTTTGAAAGTACCTCTATCTCTTGTATAATTAAGAGCACATCTTCTGGAGCAGCTAGGGCAGCCCTGGAGTCAAAAAGATCTCAGTTCAGTTCAAATCTGACTTCAGACAATTACTAGCTATATGACCCTGCGTAAGTCACTTAATCCTTATTGCTTCAAAAAGAAAAAAGAAAAGAAAAGAAAAGAAAACAACACACCTCCTATTCACAGTTGTAAGAAATTTGTGGTCTATTGTCCTTTTGATTTTTTTTTTTTTGGTGTGGTAATATGAGCTTTAATATTAAGGTTACAAATCCAGTGTATGTTAGAATGTGGTATAAGGTTTTAATAAAAACCTAATTTCTATTGGACTGCTTCCCAGTAATAAACACTTTTTTATTCATTTTTAAAAATCATTCTATGACTTTGGATAAGTCGCTTCCTTTTTCTAGTCCTCAATGTGAGTGCAATACCTAAGATGATTTTGTAGGGTCCCTTTCAGACCTAATACTGTCATACTAAGCTTATCTTGGGTCATCTGTCATATATTTATTCATAATTTTATTTGATTCTTGTATTGTTATTTTATTTTGTATGTGACTTCTCTTTCCTTTTTCCACTGTCATTGTCCCTCTCAAAGGAAGCAGTTTTCTCTTTTGCAATGTTGCTGTTCCCTACATAGCACTAAGAATTATGGAATTCCATTAGTGGTGAAGCCATTTTTTTTATTTTTCTCAACCCATCAATAAATTCCTGTTTCATTTTTGAGAATGAGTTAGGTGTGAGGAATATAAAGACAAAAAAATAGCCTGCTCTCAAGGAGCTTCCATTGAAGTAGCAATGAGATGCAATGACAAGTGCACAGTCTATGAAAGCTAAGGTCTGGATTCAAATCCCAACTAAGATACTTAGTAACTTTGAGCAATTTGCAATAATCTTTAAGTTATACTTTTCCCCTGTTTAAAATATAAATAATAATATTTACACTATCTGTCTTAGCTGCTGGAAGACTCAAATGAAAGAATGTGTGTACAGAGTATTGGAAATTTTGGAAATGTGTAAATGGGGATGGTGTTGTCTTATCTCTATCATCTCCTGCAGTACCAATCATAGTATCTAGAATTATAGATTTCAAGCTAAAACATCTAATCCAGCATTTTATAAATGGGAGAACTGAGGCCCAGAAAGAGTGAGTTGTCCAAAGTCACACAGGAAATAACAGAATTAATATTTGAACTTTAGTACTCTGAATCAAATATCATTCCATTACACTTCCCCTCTCTGAAACTCAGCTTCTTCATTTGTAAGATGGATCTGTAAACCCCAGTGATCATTAATGTCACTTCCAAATCAGACTTCTAAGGATTGCTGTTTGGTAAAGGATCATATCTTCTCTGTTCATGGCATTGATTCTCAGTACTTGGTACAGTTGCCTTTTTCCTAGCTAGAGGTCCTTGATTTTGACTGGATGGCTCTAAAAATCACTTTTTGTGTTCTCTTCCATGACAAATCTCACCATGGTAATCAGTGTTCATGAATGTGATGCTGAAATCATTGGGTCCTGCCATTTCATCAATGAAAGGTATTTGATGGGGACAGGTTCAGGAAAAATTGATACACATTTCCATTGTCTAAATTAGTACTCATTCATTCTGCAGGAGATGTGTGATAGTGTGATGAAATGTGATTTTATAATTAGTTTCAGCACTGGCTCCCCAATACTGCCTGACCTTTTCCCCCATTATTTTCATCATTAGATAGAAAATAGTGTGTACTACTCTAGCTGGCAATGCCTCATTAAAAAGTAGTGTCAAACAAGTCTTTCAGTTTCTTCTGATGGGTTTTTGCTGTGTTAGGGCAGTGACCCACATTGTTTGTTGCAGTTTCAATTAAATGCTGATGCCTTAAAAGAAAATAAAAATTCTCTATCAGGAATCTGGTTTCTTGAATTACATTTCAGGCTCATCAGCAAATGTTGAAGATACTTGATATCAAGATTAAGACAAAGTGAGAATTTCTTAATTGGATTTAGATGTGAATATGACCTTAGAAATCCTCTAATCTCTTAGAAGTTATCTAATGAAATTATACTCATCTATCGCCCCTCTTTTTTTTTTTTTTTTTTTTTTTTTTTTTTTTTTTTTTTTTTTTTTTTTACACCTGAAGAAACTGAATTTAGGACAGTAACAAAAACTTGCACAAATATCATTGATAGTGAGATCTGAACATTAATTTCCAATTTTAAACCAGTGTTTTTTCCACTATAATATGTTGTCTCTTGTAATATATATATACATATATATGTATATACATACATACATATATATATCACTATTCAAATAAATTAAGTACCCCTTTTCCCCCTTCTTCCTGGGTAACTCTTAATCTCAATTTAAGGGCCCAGTTTAATAAGATCATATATTTACCACTGGGAGATACCACAATATGACTCTCCTCCCATCCTTCTAATTAGTGATGAGAATAGTAAGACTTCCCCTTATACATCAAAAGAGGGAATTATGTGCCAGGCATTGGGCTAATCCCAGACAATTTAAATTTGAGAAAAAGAAATCAGTTCCTTCCCTTAAGAAGTTTACATTATAATATGAAAAGATAAAGCACAAGAACAAGCTGAATGATAGAGTTAGGAATGGGAAGGTAACCATACTAAAGTATTGTTTGTATGTGCAGAAAGATATAGGGCCAGGAAGAGAATGAGAGCAGACCAGCTGGGCCCTGCCACAAACTGGGGATGTTGGGAGGATTAACAATGAGAGAAGTTGTGGTGGGGTACATAGAGGACTATTTCAAGGTCAATAAGGTATAGACTCTTCTAAGCTGTTCCAGGGTAAGGAGACGCCAGCTCTGAGAGAAGTTCTATAGTAAGCTAGTAGTGGAGCAGTAGAGAAGTTTTAAAGGCCACAAAACTTGGGCCAGGACTGGGAGAAGAATAAAAGTAAGAAAAAATGAAGTAGATTAGAGCACATTTGATATTTTCCATGTTTTCATAAGTCATATATTCTCAGGAAAATATGACCTTGGAATGAAAAGAGTGGAACCTGAGCCTTTGCTGACTCCCATTAGCTGTATAACCCTGAGCAAGTTATGACTTTGAGCCTATGCGTGTCAAATGTTCTATAAAATAGGAATACTGATACTTAAGCTACCTACCCTTGAGGAAGATGGACTCTTGAGAAAATGAAAGGTACCATAAAAATATGATTTAATTGGTATTTCACTTTTTAGATCTTCCTTTTATCTTTTGCCATATTTTATTCCTTTTACTCTTGTTTTAGCAACAGTGAGGAAAAGAACAGACCACATGATCTTTTGATAAAATGATACTACAGCAAAGCTATAACTAGGATGGGGAAACATGTATTTTGCCTCAGTTTAAAATATTTCTAAACCTTCAGTCCAATATGTCCAGTAACCAGTTGGTAATGGCATTCTGGAGGTTAGAAGAGATATTAGGGCTGGATAAATAGAGCTGAAAATTACTTGCATATAGAAGATAATTGGATCTTAAACTCACCAAGAAAAATAGTATTGAGGGAGAAAATAAAAGGGCCTTCAACAGTTCTTTGACTAACACCTATGTTTAGTGAGCATGACCTGAATAAAAATACAGCAAATCTAGCTACCACTCTACAAATCCCAGTCCGAGATTTTGTGTTGTTGTTGACCAGTAGTTTAAATCTGATATGTTTCTTCATGAACTCATTTGGGGTTTTCTTAGCAGAGATACTGGTGTGGGTTTGCCATTTCATTTTCCAGCTCATTTTTATAGTGGAGGACACTGACAGGGATACACACACACACACACACACACACACACACACACACACACGAAACCATGCATCTGAGGTTGGATTTGAACTTAGGTGTTCCCAACTAAAGACCTGGTGCTCTAACCATTGTACCATACCATCACTGTTCTTCAAATACCAGTCCAAGATACATTTTCCAATTATTTTTGGGTTCTTAATAAATTTACTTCCAATGAAATGCAGTGTCAATGAGGAGAAAGCATTATCATGAAAACCTAGAAAAATATGTAGTGCCTAAGATATCTGTGATCAATTTACTACTGATTATTACATTGAATGTTACCAAATATATTGAGAGAAAGAAAGGTAATCTAACTATTAATCCCATTGCATATACAAAAAAGTTAAATAATCTTCTCTAAGTCACACACAACACACATAAATACAGAAAGAGAGACAGAGAAAAGGGGAGAAAGAGAAAGAGACACAGAGAGAAAGAAATGAAGAACAAGAAGGAGGAGGAAGAGGAGGAGCAAAGAAGAGACAGAGAAAAAACAATAAATATCAGAGTCAAGACTCAGGAATAAATCTTCTGACTCCCAAGTGTTCTACTATAGTAACTCAAGTAGTTCATTGGGCAAGTATAATGAAGGCCATCTCCAGTGGTCCTTGTACTCCTGTATCTTGGCACCGAACCCAGATGACTCTGGAGGGGAAAGTGAAGCTAATGATTTTGCCCAGCCCTCCCTCACTTGAATCTAATTCACTTGTATGTCATGGCATTATCTCCCTGATGTCATAGTCCTCTTTGAGAACAAAGGACAAATAGCAATAGAGATTACCATCAAACACTTATTTGAACCTAGACCAACGTTTTCTTGCCAACATTCTGTTATCCCTTCGTGATTCTCTATAACCACTCCTTCTATATGTGATTGACCATTAAAATGAAACAAAATAATATAAATATAGTTATCCCTTCCACATTGCCACTCTCCTTGTTGCAGCTTTAAAATATCAAGGGATGGCAAGAGAAATTAACTGGGAAATTTGGGAGAGTTTTGGAGAAGCTGCAGATGACACACAAAAGCCAGAAGACTACATAGAAAAAATTTTGAAACTCAGAAATGTATAAAATCTATGAAGACTAGTATGCATATCAATACATCTTATCTTTTAATAGATCCTTTAATCTTTTAATAGCATGATATTTCAGACTTAAACACTAGTACAAATGGAAAAATATTTTTTGTAGATTTTCCAGATCATGGGCCATGGTATCCCAAACCTCCATAATGTGAAAGGGATATTTTTATACCCTAATTCTCATAGAATATCTGCCTCGAGTAAGGGAATTAGATGGAATAAGGTGAGATCAAGAAATAAAGGAAAAGTATTAGAGGAGGAATTAGCTGGACTCTACCAAAAAGGAAACAAATTAATTTCATGATTTTCTTTTATTGAAATATGCTTTGGATTCTGATATTTTTATTTTTCTCTTTTTTTAATGGCAGGACCATAGATTGAATGCTGAAATAAAATCCTAAATGCCATCTAATCCCAAAATTATATGGATGTAGAAACAGACTAGGGACATGAAGGAACTTATCTAATGTCATAAAAATAATAAGCGTATTTGGTCCAAGGTATTCTTACTCCAAATCCATTGTTCCTTTCCTTTATGCCATGCCCCAAATTCTAGCCTAAAAGAGAAATCTCAAAAGTGATTTCTTGGGATTTTTATTAAATTGTTTCCAATGAGAAGAAAATCAGCTAGAGCTGAAATTGGTAAAGTCTTAGCTCCTTTGAGACAATGCTGGATTAAAAGGTCTTCAAAAACCTCATGTGGGATCGACATTTTACTCTTTAAAATTGGCTATTTTAGGTGATTAACTATCAATGCATTTTTTCTTTTAAGTTAAAATTCCACATTTCTGAGTCATGTTCTCTTTAAGCCTCAATTGGATTTCAAGCAGGTAGTGAGTTTGTCATGTTTAATGGATAAATCTCACCATTTAGAGTGTCTTTCCTCTGTGTTAGAGACCAATTGACTAAACTGAGGTAGAAATGGGCTTGTCATACTTGGTGAAAATCAGAAATTGACCTTTCCTCAGTTCGAGGGGCTAATGGTTTGGTTGTCATAGCTATCCATTACAGAGAGACATAAAAATAAATATAATCATGAGACTCCATCATAATGCTAGAATTTCAGACAAGTCTAACACTTTCCTTTACATGTACTAAGTGAATTCCAGATCTTTTCTGTACATAACAAGAGATGTAATTTAACCCAGGGCATAACAGAAATGAGAGATGTTATAAAATGGTTCACTGCTAGTGTGTAGTATACATGAGTACAGAAAGAGGCACATTTTATTTTGTTGAGTTATGTTCTATTTATGGGAAGCCAATAACTTTTGTCTCACTCTGTACAGGTCAGAAAACAAACCCTATTTAGGTCATTGCACATCTCTCAAAATAATAACTATGGACACTGCCCTCTATGAATTTAATAGGATGAGGAATGAAATAGAAATAACAATACAGGCTCCAAAGTGCTTGCCCTGGAGGTCATTAAAGAGTTGTTTTTAAAGAACCTAGAATGAGAGTGGGGAAAGGAGGAAATTCATTTTTAATAGATATTAGGATTTTAGAATACAGAAAACAATAATTGCAATCCTAATGGCCAATATTTTTGTTGTGCTTTATGTTACAAATAGTTTTGATATCATTTATTTTGTTAAGTATTCTTATAAGTCAATGAATCAGGTAAATAAATCAGGTGTTATAATTTCAAATTTGCAGATGAAGTAAATAGGAAAATTATTGTATCGTTTCTGGAGAAGTGTTTATTGTAGGTAGTATAATTTAGAAGGAAAATTGACTGAATTCACTAAATTTACTAATGTATTCACTAAAAGGTGATTGCAAGGATGGAGGAAGTCAAATCAATATCACGCAAGGCTTTGGTGAGTAATATGAGTATCTTTAGCCTACAGAAAAGAATGGTGTGAACTAGCATGATTACCATTTCAAAATATTTTTATAATATTTTTCTTATTTATCTAGATTTTATTCTGGAAACATCTATCCTATGTTTCCAGTATGATACCTCATATAGTGAAACATTTAAAAAGAAAACAAAAACAGAAAGAAAAGGAGGGAAATCAGAAAAATTTATGTATATGCCAACAAAGAAAATAAAATATGAATTTACATGCAATGATCCAAACCTGTGAACTTCAACTTTGACAAAGGAGGAGAAAATCTTTTCATATTTCTTCTTTTATAAAACTTGTTCTATGCATTTTTATTTGTTTTGTGATGGATGCTTACATTGTTGTAATCATATATTCTTTTCTTGGCTCTACTTCCTTCAGTTTGCATCAGTTCATTTAAGACTTTACGTACTTTTTTGTAATCATCATATTCTTAATGTCTTCATACCTCAATACTATTCCATTACATTAATTTGCTACAAATTGTTTAGTCATCCACAAAGATGGACATCTACTTTGTTTCCTGTTCCTTGCTAATGCAAAAAGTTCTGCTATAAATATTTTGGAAGATAGCAAGGTTTTGTTTGTTTTTGTAATTTTTGCAGTCACCTCCTTAGAACAGATGCTATAACCTCTGATTTAAGATGTATGAATATTTGAGTCCTTTTTCATAATTTTACCACCAACAATGCATTAGTGTTCCTGTCTTTTGAATAACCTTATATTGATCATTACTGTCTTTGGGTATCTTTACCCATCTTATGAGTATCAGGTGAAATCTCTGGGTTGTTTTGATTTGTCATTCTCTCATTATTAGTAATTTGGATCATTTTAAAAAATTGTTTATAGTTTTCAGTGCTTCTCAAAGTTATTTCTCCATGTCCTTTGACTACTTCTGTGTTGAGGAGAAGTTTGGGGAAATATATTTATGTGAGTCTCAGATCCGTTTTAGATATCATACCCTGATCAGAGATACTAGGTTTTTTTTTCCCCAGTAAGATATTTTACTTTCTATCCTACATAGGTAATCTTTGTGCAACAACCTTTCAATTTCATGCAATCAAAATCATCTGGTTTATCTTTTGAAACTATCTTTATCTCTTTTTGGCTAGGAATTGACACCCTACTCCTAGTCATGCATAGTATATGTCTTTCTAATTGAATGTATTTATTATATAGTTATTAATAACAGAGTTGTGACTTAGTTTAAAGTTATTATAGAATATTAAATAAGCAGTTAATCTTAGCATTGTTTCTTCCTGTTAGTTTTAAAATAATTAATCATATTGATTGTTTTCCTTAATGTTTAATTGCTTGTATCCTTGATATAGATCCAAGTTTGTCATAATGATCAACTTTTGGTTAAATTTCTGTAGATTTTTTTTGCCAAGATTTTACTTAACATTGTAGAATCACCATTCATTAATGATATTGTTCTAATGTTCTCTTTTGCTCTATCCTTTCCTAATTGAGGTTTTATTTTTGTCTCACAAAAGTATTTTGACAGTGTACTTTTCTAATTTTTGAGAATAATTTATTAAGCATAAGAATTAATCATCTAATTTGATAGAATTCTCCTGTCTTTCTATTGGGATCAGAAGATTCTACCCCCCTTCACTTTGGCTCTTCCTTTTAAGATAATTTTACTACCTTTTCTAAGATTAGGGTTACTTTTGGATGTTTTCTTTTATTAGTTTGTATGCTTTGGAAGGTAATCTTTTATTAATTTTCTTTTCTCAGTATCACTGCCATAATAGATTCTAATAATTATTTTTTCTGGTTTTGTTGTGATTTTATCTTATTCATTTTAATTTTGTTGATTTGATTTTATGCCCTGTTATTTTTAATTAGATTGGCAAATAATTTATCATTTTTTTTTTCTTAAAACATGAGATGTTAATTTTTTTATCTTTCTATAGTTTTATTAGTTTCCTATTTATTTATTTAGGATGCTGCTTTTGTGTACTTATTGTATCTATTTTTAAATGCTTGTTCAGTTTATCAATATTCAATTTTGTTAGTGCATATCTTAATGATATATTTTTCCTCTAAGGACTATCTTAACATTAGCACTGAAATTTTCATGTTGTCTCATCATTGTTTTTTCATATAATTGTTAATTGTTTCAATTATATAGTTGTTATTTAGCATTTCATTAAATGCCAAATTGTGTTTTCATATTTAATTTGTCCGATAACTTCTGAAGTTTTTCTTAGTTCTAGTCTTCACCCTTTAAAAGAAGTATTGATAAATGGAGGCAGAAGAATGACAGAAATGATGAAGCACTCAAAGACATGCCATATAAGGCAAATGATCTGAACATGTTTAGTCTGTAAGAGGAAATTTTTGAGTTACAATGCTTGTTATTTTTAATTATTTGATGGTTCTCCATATGGAACCGTGTTTTAAGTAGCCCCAGTGAGAAAAACTAAGACCTATGGGAGAAATGAGAGACATATTTTGATTTAATATAAAGAGAATCCCAGCAATAATGTCATTCAAATATACAGGGGTCTATTTCATAAATTCTTTCAAGAGATCTTCTAATAAAGTCTGAAAGACCACTTATTAGAAATATCATAAAGAGAGATAAGTATAATGAATGGATGAATGAAAGAATGACAAGAAGATTAAGTATTTACTTAGTGTTAAGTACTATGTTAACCTATAGGAATACAAAGAGAGAAACAATAAAAGGATGTTTCTATCAATCATGGAATTGGAATAAATGACAAGCAACATCTAGCATTCTTTCCAATAGTATAAGGTCCTATTAGTATTTGTATGTCAAGAGGTTAAGTTATTACACAAAGTTACATAACATGTCAGTGAGAATTATAAATAAAACGTGGTCTTCTTGCACCAAGTCTAGAACTCTTATCATTATTCCAAAATTAAACCTCTAGTAAATTTAGGACATATTTGGGAAGTGAAATAGTTTCTCAATATATTAGGAAGATTACAATGAATTTTAAACTTATCCAATGACATAAATTATTTAATTCAGATGCTAACTTTGTTTTAAAAGCAAATTTGCCTTCTATCTGAAATGTTAATTAGAGATTTAAACACATTTGAGGAACAAGTTGGACTATGAGGCAAGAGGTTTGTATTCTCTTCTGGACAACTTTGATAACTAGACATGTGATAGTCAAATGACTATCTTCATATTATAATAATAATAATGATTACCATTTATATAGAACCTACATACAATGTGTCAGGCACTATGCTAAGCACTTTCCAATTATTATCTCATTTGATCTTCACAACTCTAGGATGCTGGTGCTATTATTATCTCCATTTTACAGGTAAGGAAGCTCAGGCAGGCAGGTTTAAGAGATTTGCCCAGGTACAGCAAGTAAATATCTGAGATTAGATCCCAAGTCTTTTTTCCTCTAGACCTAGTGCTATATTTGCTGTGCCATCTAGCTATAAAATGGAAATAAAATTACCCTTTCTCTTCCACATTGTGCTGTAATGCTTTACAACCATCTTCTCCTTAAATAGAATATACATGAACTATGAATATAGAGTTTTAAAATTTGCAAAGCATTTTGCATACATCATCTCAAATTACACAGCAAATAGATGAAGCAGGGGTCATATGGACTGTGCCAACAGACCAAATCTGTTGTTATTTTTGTGGCTGTTTAGCCATTTTTCTGTCATGTCTATCTCTTCATGATGCCATTTGGGGTTTTCTTGACAAAGATACTGGAGTGGTTTGCCATTCCTAGGGTTTTTGATTTGTCCAGGGTCACACAGCTTCTAAGTGTCTGAGGCCAGATTTGAACTTATGAACAGGAGTCTTCCTGACTCCAGTTCTGATGCTGTAGCCACAACAACAAAAAATGCTAATAAAATAATAGACTTCTTAATTCAAAACTCCCCTTCAGAGAAAGAAATTAAGTATAAAACTAGTGATGGGACTGTCCTGATAGAGAATAGGCCTAGTTAAGTAAGGAAACATTCATTGTTAGAGAATTAGGCACTGTGTTGTAGAGACCAGTGAGCCTGATTTTTATTGCTGGCAAATTCCTGGGATATTATATTAAAGGAAAAATTATTCAACACCTACAAAAGGGAGTCATGGTCACAAAGAGCCAGCCTGGTTTTTATCAATAACAGGTAAGTCTAGACTAACTTAATGTCCTTATTTGATAAGGATGTTTGAGAATGTTGAAAATATAACTTAATTAGATTTAATTCTTTAAAACTTAAGTTTTGTTTTGACAACAGATGCTACCCAATAAACATTGGATGCACCCCATTTCAAAGCACATTATCTAAAAAATAATTTATTAATAGTTAACCAAAGGTGGTTTATGTCCTTTGATAGTGCAGTAATAGTATTCACCAGGGTAACTTGACTAACATGGTTCCCTATTCAGGGATTCTTTATTTAGTTGTCATTCTGTTGATCTTTTGACTTGCATACCTTTATTCTGCCCAATTCCATACCTATCTTCTGATGTTTTTAGTAATTCTTCAATATATCCTTCATTATAGTATGTTAATATTCTATAACAGTCATATATAAATATGTCATAATTTATTCAGTCATTCCACAGCTGTTGGGGACATATGTTGCTTGTGAATTTTCAATATAAGTTATGTTTCCCTGAAAATGTTATTCTCAATGATCTTTTCTTGCTGACAATAATCTTCTTGTGCTGTAGCTTCAGTACTGTGCTATGTAGTAGAGTTTATCAAAATTCCTGACAAAGTCTTATGTGTTATTTTTATGGAAAATGTGGAGATTTGTGGACTTGTCAGTAGTACAGTAAGGCAGATCTGGAATTGGTTGAATGGTCAGATCGAAACAGTAGTTATTACTGTTCTATATCAACTTGGAAAGATTTTTTTTCTAGTAGAATGCTGTGGGGATGAGTTTTGATGCCTATGCTATCTGAATTTTTTGTCAATGATTCTGACAAAGTTAGAAAGAACACTCTGCACAGCTTCACAGATGACAGGAAACTAGTAGAAACGAATATGAATGATGGCCAGGATTTGAAGAAAAATCTCAATAGGCTACTGTGCTGAACCAAAAATAATAAGATGAAATTTAATAGATATGTCTATAATTTGACTTTAGAAATTCAAATTGTTTAAGTACAAGATAAAGAGCAGTTAAACTTTAAAAAAAGTATCATGGTTTGATTGAATCATTTTATCAAATGTGATTTAACCATAATATTACAGCTCAGAAAGTTATGTGAACTTACTCCATAGTAATATTGGCAAAGTGTTCAGGACTAGGAAGATGAAACTACAATGTATTTGGTACTAGTCAGAACATAATAAAAGAACATTAATAAACTAGAGAGCATCTAGAAGACAGAAATCACAATGGTGAAGGGCTTTTAGTTCATGCTATGTAAAGATAAATTGGATGAACTCTCATGAAAATAAGGTTTGATAGTCAATTACAGTTATTTTCAAGTATTTGGAAGACTGTCACAAGGAAAAGGAATAAAATTTGTCTGTCTTTAAAGATAATGAATCAATATTTATTGTGTAACAATAAATTAAATAAATATAATAAAACATATAATAAAACAATAAATAAAATAAAACAATTATTATTTGTTGCCAGACACTGTGTTAAGTGCTGGAGAGAAAAAAACAAGTCCAAAGGGCTTCTGTCTCTGTGGAGCTTGTAATATCATGGGGGAAACAGAATGCAAAAAATATATGTGCATATATATATATATATATATAGCTGTATACAGGATAAGTAGGAAATAATTTAAAAATTAAGAAATCATGAGAATTAAGAATGGTTAACGAATGCTTCCCATAATAGTTGAGGCTTAAAGGAATCCAGAGAGGACAGTAGTTGGATCAGAGAGAATGATCAGATCTGAGAAATGAAGTGTCTTGTTGAGGATTGGCCAAGAGGCCAGTGTTGCTGGATCAAAAAATATGTATAGGGGATAGAATGTAAGAAATCTGGAAAGGCAGGAAGGGGTAGGTTATGAAAAGCTTTGAATGCTACCCAGAGAATTTTGTATTTTCTCCTGGAGTTAATAGAAAGCCACTAAAGTTTATTGAGTAAGGGGTGTTGCGATTATACCTGTGCTTTAAGAAAGGTCTGCCTGCCTCAAGTCTTTTGTCTTCCAATTCTTTCTTCATTCATCCATTTTTGTATAGAAGAATTGAATATGTTTAACATATAATGAACCTTATAAACCTTTAACATATATTGGAATCTTATGAACCATTGAAATTGTCCCATAATCATTCTGTAGCTAAGTAGTATAGTAGACAGAGCATCATATCTAGAGTCAGTAATACCTTAGTTCAAATCCAGCCTCTGATACTTCCTGACCATGTGTTCCTGGGAAAATAATTTAATTTTTTTTCTGCCTTAGTTTCCCTTAATAATAACACCTGCTTCCTAAGATTACTATGAACATGAAATGAGATAATATTTTAAAAGCAGTTTGCAAACCTTTATGCCAGCCATTATTATCATCATCCTAAGATAGGTAATTGACAGTGTCTTTAGATTTTCAAAGCAGTTTACTTGATTTTTTTTTAATTTGTGGTCATAACAGCCTTGTAAAGTAGATACAACAGGAATCTTTCTCTTTATTTTACAAATAAAGAAATAGGCTCAGAACTATGAAATCCTACCTTCCTAAGGTCATATAGCTGATAATATCAAAGGTGGTATTTGATTTGGAATTGCTCATTCCAGATTCAGTATTCTATCTACTATACCCTCTTCTCATTTTGTACCTTGTCACTACCAAACCCAAGCTTCAGTTTTCATCAGTACAATTCATGTAATCTCTCCTCCATTAAAAAAAATCTATATTATCATTGTTGTTGTTAGTAAAAAAGATATGTATGCATATATATATATATATATATATATATATATATATATATATATTTCTGCCCAACTTCTCTAAAGATCACAAGGGATGTATGATATAACAGAGAAACATTATGTTTAAACCTAAGTTTAGAGATCCCAGATTTCTAAGAGTTCTTTGTTCCTATCTGGAAGATACCTAGGTGGCTCAGTGTATAGTACACTGTAGAGGTTAGTAAGACCTGAATTTAAATCCAGCTTCAGACACTTACTAGCTGTATGACTCTGGATAAGTCATTTAACCTGTTCGCCTTAGTCCACTGGAGAAGGAAACAGCAAATCTTTCAGTAGCTTTTGACAAGAAAGCCTCATGGGCAGTATTGAGTGCTGTGGTGCATGAGATAATAAAAAATGAAGCATGACTGAATGATTGAACAACCACAATCATTTAGAGAATTCAATCTAACCTGACCAGCCAATGTGCAGTTGAAGCAAGTACTGAATGCCCTCTGAATTTACTTCTCTCTCCCATTGTGTTATAGCTCTCTGTACAGGAACCAAATGATGTCCTACCCAGATCCACCCACTAATAGCTGCCACACACAACTTCTCTAGTTCTTACTTTCCACCTCCACACATGGTATCAACTTTTTTTTCTATAAACTCACAAATGTTTCTCATATTTGAGAATGATTCGAGGATGACAGAGTTCTAAGATATTTATTTTCTTCCTCTTAAAGCTGAGGAAAATTCCTAACTTGAAACTACATTTAGCTTTAATTAACAGCTACTATGTTCCAGTCACTGTGCTAACTCTAGAATAGAAAGAAAAGCCAAAAAGGCAGTCATTGAATATTTACTTGTTCAGTCATTTTCAGTAGTGTCCAATATTTTCATGCCCCAATTTGTTGGCAGAAATGCTGTAGTGGTTGACCATTTCCTTCTCCAGCTCACTTTACAAATGAAGAAACTGAGGCAGAGTTAAATGACTTTCCCAGGATCACACAGCTAGTAAGTGTCTGAGGCTGGATTTGAATTTAGGAAGATGAGTCTTCCTGACTCCAGCTAAATCTGATATTCTGTCCAATATGCCACCTAGCTGAATCACTGCACTTATTTCCTAATCATGGAAACTTTTAGAACTGAAGCCATAAATCATGCAAATAAGTTGTTAATGGTTTTCAGAGACGCTCTCAGTTCTAGGCTTATCCTATTTGTTGCATTTTTCTCCTGATCTCAGGAGCCATTATAGCATGTTGTAAAGCATAATAAATTGGGAGTTATGAGACCTGTGTTCTCATCTGTCACTTAATTGTATCATTTACCTCTCTTGGGACTCTACTTTTCTCATCAATAAAAATATTGTATGAATGATGAAACCTCACTATTTCCAGTCAACCTGGACCAAAACATGTCTTTTTGCCCTTGGCGATTTGTGAACTTGTCACATATGAGCCATCTTTTCCCTTTCCACTTTTGCTCTGGAAAATAAATCTATAGTATCAGCTCCTGGAAAAGGAATGCCAGTGGGTAGTGCATTGCCCTCTGTACCAATTCTAGGAAATCTCGGAGCAAACCACCTTTTTTTAGGCCACTCCCCCTTATGTATTGTGTCCCATAGAATAACATAATCTGCTTGAGGTCAGTGATTCCCACTTTTTTATTCATGTCCCTATTAACAAAGTTCCTAGTGTATAGGATGTGCTTGATACATGCCTTTCATTTGTTCATTCATTCATTCATAGAATTAGTTTGGGAGCTAGAAGAGAACTTGAAAGTCACCTAATCCAAATCCTTTGTTATATAAAATGAGAAAAATGAAGGCTAGAAAGATGAATTAATTCATCCAATGTCATACAGATAGTTGGCTACAGAGGAGCTATGATTAGCTAAATTGGAAGTCCTGTCTATCTCTAATATTCTTTGTTTCTAGTTCTATCATTAGATGACTCATGGAACATATCTATTTCTTTGATCTTTCCCTTTAAGTGTTATGCAGATGAAGTCTATTAAACATGAAACTCTCACCTAGATCCTTTTTTGCCTCAACTATTTTGCAAAATTTAGTTACATCAGTTTTGTGAAAATTTGAGACTTGCCCATTGCATAATTCTTTTTTTTTTAAACAAAAAATGGCTATTCCAAATATTTTAATAAGAGTTCCTTGCAAGGCATTTTATAACACCAGTTTGTTGTGATAACTATTGAAAAGAGAATGCAAATCACAGGAAGCTTGAGAGCTGGAAATTTTCTTGATTTGGGGCAAGAACTGAAAGTTCACTGTTTTCCAATTAGCCTTGTGCTGCTCTATAATCTCATATTTTTCTTGTATCAAAAATATCTTCTTCTTTGTGTTTAGGTTTTTGTAGCCTGTTCTTGAAGTAAGCATCAGTAAGATGATTTCTCATTTTTATACCCAAACGTTTAACCTTAGTAGAGGTGGCAATGACAAATTTCTCAGGGGTCCTTTTTAGAGGAACAAGTTGATGATCAGAGATCCAATTATCAGTAGCAAACCACTAGCCAGATGTTTCAGGAAAACCATTTCCTTGTCTTGTGAATCAACGAACATAATCAGAACTGTTCCCAGAGTGATGCTGGCTCAAAGTCTCCTTACCTGCTGACTGAAGGGCTCTTTGCCACAACTTAATAGCTTTCTAGGCAAATCCCCATTAGAGTGATACCTAGGCATTTTGCAAATCTTTACCACTTGAGTTCCTCCATTCGTATCATATCAAACAGGTTTTGAGAAGGTGGCAGTAGCTTTTCTTTATTTATCCTCTCAATCTGGGGTTTTGGCACAGCATATTTCTGCTTGTATATCTATCATTGGGATTATACTGAGGACCATGAATATCTATTGATCCTTTGTGCCGGACCAGCACTTGGTGGTAGATTTCACTTGCAATGCTTTTTTGAGACTTTCTCAGCACATTTCCACATCCTCCTTTTCATTATTCTTTTCTTTCTTGATCATTTTTCCCTTTTGGTCCTTTTGATGTTCTTTGTCTGCCATCTTGAAAAAAGGTAAAGAATGTATTTGTGATTCTTTACCATTTTAAAAATAATATCTGATTTCTAGGTCATCAAACCTTGTAACTTCTGTTTTTGCCATTTAACAATAAGAATTCAGGATAATTTTTTTTTTGGCTGAGGCATTTGGGGTTAAGTGACTTGCCTGGGGTCACGCAGCTAGGAAGTGTTAAGTGTTTGAGGTCATATTTGAATTTAGGTCCTCCTGACTTCAGGGCTGGTACTTTATCCTCTGCACCACCTAGCTGCCCAATTCAGGATAATTTATAGGAAAATTCATACTCAAATTTGTCCACATCTGTAATTTCCAATCGTATGTCTGTTTTGGAAATTATAAAATTTATTACTATATCATTAAGAGGCAATCAATCAGGTGTTTGGTTTGCTTATTGGCTACTAATAATAACAATTCACATTTATATAGTACTTTAAGTTTTTTCAAATACTTTTATCACAATCGTTTTTGAAGTGATAATGAAAATATTATGATCCACTTTTACATAGAAGGACTTTGAGATTTGCTCGATATTGTACTAGTATTAAATTCCTGAAGCAAGAATTGAATCCTCATCCCCTGACCCCACCCCTGACCCACATTCAGTGTTGTACCATGGCAATATATTATTTACCGGAGGAGTTAGAGAAGCCACAAATTACTGATGTTATTGTGTGCTTTTAGGTATTTTTCTAAATTGTACCTATCTTTGATTATGATACAAAATAGCTCATATGGTTTGAGAAAACAAACTGATTTAGTAAGGTTGAGTTGAGGTTTACAAATGAGATTTTGCAGACAATGAAGCTCGTTCTTGGGGATTTTAAATGTCATATCCAATAGCACATAATTAGCAAATGTCAGCTAGAACCAGAACCACGATTCTGGTTTCCATGTTGTTGCTTCTCTGTTATCCAGAATTGCAAAAATCTCTTCCCCTAGATCAAGAGGATGAAATGGACATTAAACTTTCAGGGTTTCACACCTAGAGAAACAGGCTATGTAAATGTATTGTCATGGTTGGTTGTATTTCTTTGTTTTCCAACAGGAACACTGTATTGAGGTCAAGGTAAAGTGTAACCAACTGTGACTGATCAAACCAATATGAGCTCAGAAGGCTCTACCACAAGTCAGGCACAAATAATCCATATGGGCATTTGGAGTAGAGTAATGAATGTTCAAACAGATAAGAAACTATCTTTCTTAGATGGTACATGCTTTACAATGGTAAAGCAAAGTTTAGGGCTTTGTTATTGACTTCTTAATTACTTTTATGAGGACATGTGCATTCTCAACCATTTATAATGTATTAAATTATACACCACAGTAATAGTTTTTAAGTGAGATGGCAGGTTATTTGTCAATGCTAATATTTAATTTTGAGAATTGTATCTTGCCCAATTTGTGTAATTGTGTTGCTAAAATTCATGCTTGCCCTTCCTTCTGTATCTCAACCAAAATTTCCACCTTTTGCCTCATTCTTTTATACTTTATATGAACTTGCTGGTTACTTTTAATTAATTTCTATTCACCATCTGTTAAGTTCCTACTTTTATAAAGGCATTGTGCTCTAGATGGTACAATCACCAGTCCTGATTTGTAGGATTTCTTGACTGTTCTGCTCTCTCTAGTCTATCCTTCATTCAGCTACTAAATTAATCTTCCTAAAGCACAAGTCTGATCATATCAGCCACTTTTAAAGCGCCTTTAATAGCTCCTCATTGCTTTTTTACTATAACATGTGAACTACTTTGGCTGACATTTATGACTCAACAATCTAGCTCAACCTGTTTATTCAGATTTTCTTTGTACTTTTTCCTCTAATACATTCCATATAAAAATGAATAGGATTCAACTTCTCATTGAATCATATTCTATATCACTATCTCCCACTTCTCAGAATTCCTATAGATAGTTCTTTAAGCCTAGAACACACTATCTCTTGAATTTTCATCATTTGAAACTTTCCTTTCTTCAAATCCAAATTGACCAACTTCTTTTTTACAGCTTTTCTTCCCCACTTTCCATTCTCTCCCTCCCTGTCTATTTTTCTGTACATATTATCTCTCTTTCTTTGATCTTTTATTTCTTTCTTTCCTTCCTTCTTCCCCTTTTTGTCTCTTTTTCTCAGTGTGTGTGTGTGTGTGTGTGTGTGTGTGTGTGTGTGAATCTATCTTATGACACTTATTTTTGTACCTGTCATGTACCTATCCCTAGTACTGAGAATGACTTTATGTGATAAACATTTTATAAATATGTGCAACATAGAATTGAGTTTGGCAACTGTGGTTGTGGAAGATGATTTTTAAAAAATCCTGATTAGTGCCCTGGGTTATTATTCTTTGACCTGTTATTACATGTACCAATATGTTGGGAAAACTCTATGCAAAATTTCAACTAGACAGCTCCTTGTAGCTAGTTTTCTCATTCTCTTCCATTTTTAATGAAATAGTAGGAGGGGAGAATCATAAATTAATAGATTTTTAGGTGTGAAAGCATCCCTTTAACAATTTTCAGTCTGATAAGGGCAAGAAGGACAACATTCATTCATTCATTTTCATTTACTCATGCAGTAAGCATTTATTAAGTACCTAACATGTGAAATACACTGTTCATTCATCCTCAGATGTTTGAAGTTTGTTCATGTGGAAGGGCTAAGCTTATTCTATGTGTATCCACAATATAGAATTAATGGGGGCAATTACATGGGGAGAGATTTCAATTGAATAAAAGAAGTACTTTCCCATAAAGAAGAACTGCCTTATCAATGGAATAGACTTTTTCATGCATAAAGCATTGAGTTCCTTTTCACTAGAAGTAATTGAGATTGAATGGCCATTTCGTTGGTATTTTATAAAGTAGATTCCCACACCAAAAATGTCTCTGTTTCTGTCTCTCTCTGCTTTTGCCTCTCTGTTTCTCTATCTGTCCCTCTGTCTCTCTCTCTTATTCTTTCCCTCTCTCATTAATAAACCAATAAGCATTAAATAAAAACTTAGTATGTCAGCCACTGTGCTAAGTACTGAAAATGAAAAGAAAAGACAGTCTCACCTTTAAGAGCTCATATTCTAATGGAAGAATCAACATATATAGAAAAGGTACATATATATATATATAGAGAGAGAGAGATAGATATAGATGGAATGCAATATTTAAAGAGAAGATTGTTGCTATTATGGACACTGGGAAAGGTCACCTTTAGGTTGCCCTTGAGCTAAGTCTTAAAGGAGCAAGAATTCTAAGAGAGGGAGAAGAAGTAGTATTTCAGGCTTTGGAGTAGCCAGTGAACATGTACAAATATAAGAGATGGCTATGATTCTATGCTTTTACATTTATTTTATAGCCCTGCTATAGAAACTGACTTGTTTTTGTTATTTAAAGGCGTTTTTAAAATGAACATCTTTTATAATATTTAAAAGACTTAAAAAGAAATGCCATAATTAACTTTTTAAATTAGATGTGATGATTAAAAACTCTTTATTACAATTTTTCTTTAATTATTAAAAGCACAGTGATAATTACTCTTCACTTTGCACCCACTGAAATATTTTTAAAAGAAATTGTTACTGACTAAAGGGACATCAGAAAAGCACTGGCTATGACTTTTTCTGTGTTGGGGAAATGTTGGCAGATTAAAGGTTCATTTCTATGGACCATTATAATTGGGCTGAAAACTTGTCTCCAGGTCATAGTTCATCTTAAAACTTGACTACAAAATTTCAACTTCATGAAAAGGTTTTGGATTCCAATAGTAATTCACCTCTTCTGTAAAATGGAGGCAGAGGGGTCAGTAATTACTTGAGTCTTACCTACTTGAGGATAACATTTTATAGGAGAATTATAATGCTGACAAAAGAGTTCTGTTCCTAGTTCCATTCCTTATATTGTCTGGCCTTGCATAAGACGTTTATCTTCATCAGATGTCAGTTTTCTTGTATATAAAATGAGGGAATTTTGCAAAATGACTTTTGAGATTGCTTCCAGATCTAAATTTTTGACCCCAAAAGGTTGATGTAAGCCCAATTCTCTGAATGTATTCCTTTTACATTTCTACTTTTTGAAAATGTTTTACTTCCTTCAAAGGTCTTCAAAGGATTCCAACTCTTCCACAAAACTGTAGGATTGATGAACTGATTAATATTTTGTGATTCTATTACTCCCTATTTGAGATGCTACTGGTATTCCTTATAACACCAAGTCTTAAGTGAGACCAGCAGAGTAGCTGGATACTTATGTGATTTTAATTCTTAAGATATTCTGGGAATTCTACTCCAACCACAAAATTTCTTTGCCATTAATGCATAAATTTCCACCATTATAGCTCTATCCATTACTTATACTTTACTCTTTCTTTAAACTCTCCTTTAATACTATGAACATTAGACTTTGAACTTGCAATATCTTTATGTCAATCACTTTATCTGCCAATTTCTTACTGACTGAAAAAAATGGACAAGAAGTAAGGAATGGCAGTGAACAAGGCATATTGGAGGGAAGGGCTGACTGAAAACAATCTTGTATCACTCAAATTGCCCAAGATCACATCTCTAGTAAATGGTAGAGCCAGAGTCAGAATCTGGACATTTGGTTACTAATGAGCAGTTTGAAGGAAGGAATGAAGAGTTTGGGAGGGAAGAAAAAAAATTTAAACATAAGTTTAAGGGAATAAAAAACTTAAGAGTTGAGAAAGTGTGATAGTTAGACAAATAAGGAAAGAAATTGATTAATACACCTGACAGGAGTAAAAGACTATAGATGAAAAGAATATTTTTTAAAAAGGTTGCTTATTTGTTTTTTTGTTTTTTTCTGCTTCATGCCTTATGGAAAATTCAAGACATAAATTCTATGCAGGAAAAGCATTATGACTAGCAGTTTGGATCTCACACAGAGGATACCAGGAAGGATCATCATGGAGAGGAGAAGGGCAGTAACAGTGACAGAAAGTGTCCTGTAGATGAGAGGATGCTAGGGGAACATGATGTTGGAGAATAAATAGAAGGTGGTTGGATTTATTGAGAAAGATGATTCTCCAAGGCCAATAAATAGCCTTTGGACATACACTGAAGCAATATTAAGTCAAATCAGAAACTACAGAATGTCTGTGCAAATTAACACAGAGTAAGCTTTAAAATATCAATATACTTCAGCTCCCTCAGTTAAGGAGAAAGAGGAAAAAAGAGAAATCTGAGGGGGATAGCTTAACAACTTGCCTGTGCATACCTCCTGGCCATATGTGTATACTGATTTCTACCATCTCTATGGAAGAAAACTGAAAAAAAATCTAAGTAAAGCCAGGCTGACATTGATTGTTAAAACAAGCAAGATTGTGTACATTGACAAAATACATAGAGGGGAGTCATTCTTTATATTTATAAATATAAATGGATAGAAAAGGGATAAGGCTGGACATATGATTTTATAAACATAGAGAAAGGCTGATTTCAAAATGGGTGGCTACAAACATTTTTGCACATGTCAATCATTTTCCCTATTTTATGATCCCAGTAGAGACACTGCAAGATCAAAGAGTATGCACCAAGATACATTTGTAAAGCATCTTGCAAACATTGTAGTGTTATATAAATTCAAGTCATTTTCCAATTAATAAAGGTTGAAGAATGTGAATATGAAGTTTTCAAAAGAAAACTAAGGGGAAAGGGAGAGAGAGTATTTGGGACTCAAAATACTTAAAATAAAAAAAAAAAACATGTAATTGAGGAATAAAATAAATGGGTTTTTTGGAAATATATTTATATATATTATATATATATATATGTGTGTGTGTGTGTGTGTGTGTGTATACACACACACACACACACACATACACACACAAACTATTCTCTTTAAAAAAGTCAGTCCTGTGGCTCTTTTCAACAGTGAAGTGAATCAAGCCAGTTCCAATGGTCTGTAGGGACTGAGTGTGGGTCCCAACATAGTATTTTCACTTTTTTGTTGTTGTTTGTTTGCATTTTGTTTTCTTTCTTATTTTTTCCCTTTTTGATCTGATTTTTCTTGCGCAGTGTGACATGCTGTTTCTGTACAGAAGTATATATGTGTAGAATTGTACATGTTTAACATATATTGGAGTACTTACCATCTAGCAGAGGGGTGGGGAGAAGGGAGGGAAAAGAAAATAATCTGGAATGCAAGATTTTACAAGGGTGAATGTTAAAACTATCGATGTATACGTTTTGAAAAGTAAAAGATTTAAAAAGAAAAAGAAAAAAAGTCAGCCAAATGGGCTTACCATTTTCAGAAGTGCCTCCTGGGAAAATGTCCAAATTAATACAGATCAGAAGAGATACTGATTTGTCCTTTTTAAAGTCTATTGATTGTTCATATTTTAACAATGGGGTGGATGGAAGAAACTGGAAACAAGATGTGGAAGGACACCTGATCTCTATGAGGGACCCTACACACAGAGATCCAAAGAGATCTTAAACCTATTTGTTATGATTCTTCGGGGCTTCCAGGTTTAAGATGTGATAAAACACAAAATTTCATGTCAAAGGACTTGGTTTCAAATTCCAATTCCACCATAATTCTGTTTATCTATTCTTGGAAAAAAGTCTTCTCCATTCCCATACTAATTTCTCATAGCTAGATTATTCCTATATATCTTACCTAGTTTTCCTCCTTCTTCTCTTCCCTACCCATCAAGCTCATACTTCATTAGAATATTTTTCCTAAAACATACATTTTATCATCTCACTTCCTTGTTTCTAAATCTATAATGGATCACCACAATTTCAAAGAAGACTTTTTAAACTGTATGTATGAGGGGGAAGGGCTATGTGTACATATACAAATGTGTGTGTATATGTGAGAGAGACATAGAGAGAGAGAGAGAGAGAGAGAGAGAGAGAGAGAGAGAGAGAGAGTGAGTATGTTTGGTAAAGTCAATGTTTTTAAGAACATAAAACAATCACAAAGGAAAGCAGTTATATTGAAATTGACTGATTAAATCATTTTTTAAAAGCAAGTTATGGTTCCCAGATGAAGAACATTGGTAGGGTGAAAGTGAAGTTCCTCATAAATGTCTTGAATACTTTCTCTTATCTCTAGTCTTTCTTTCTCATACTCACCTACACTTCAATTCTGTTGGAACTGTCTCCACACTGGTAAATGAACATGATTTTGAATATGAGCTTATGAGCCTTTGACCTTCTTTCTACCCACCAAGGCTTCTCTATTCTCTTTTATCCTATGCCTTTTTTCAACATTCCTCTTAATTTCTGATGCATGAGCTTGCAAGTGTTAAGAGCAAAGAGTCTTGGATTCAGAGTTATAGGACCTCCTTTTAAATCCCAACTCTGCTATTTTCCTACCTACACCACACCTGTCACCTCTCTTCTCTGGGCCTCAGTTTTCTCATCTTTTAAAGAGATTGAAAGACTATCTCAGTGTTTCCTCTCTGGTTTTCTAGCATTAGACTGTCTTGCAATTTGGGCCAATATTTTGTTTTCTGGAATCTTCTATGCCTGGCACCTTCCATGCTGAAAATTTCCATATCTTAGGCAAGATTTTAGTTATTGACTGTGATATTAGAAGTGGGACTCTAATCATACATGTTACCCTGTACATCCATATAAAAGCACTGGGAATAAATTGTATGGCATAATCCAGAGGCACAGTGGATAGAATGCTGGATCTGGACTCAGATAAACTCATTTTTGTGAGTTCAAATTCAACTTCTGACAGCAATTAGCTGTATGATCCTATGTAAGTTACTTAACCTTTTAAATTTCCTCATCTGTAAAATGAACTGGAGAAAGAAATGGCAAAACACTTCAGTATATTTATCAAGAAAACCCCAAATGAGGTTATGATGTGTCAGATATGACTGAAAAATGATTCAATGATGTAATAAAAATAAATTGTATCCCCAAGCTGTCCTAAAGTGCAGAACTAAGCATATTCACCCCAAACTAGAAATAGTCATGAAAGTCTGGCTTATTCTACATGCTATGTGAGGAGATTATGTCTCAAAAGGTCATTGATTCCCTTTTTCTTGCTATATCCCCAAAATCATGCCTTTCACATCCTACTTTCCCATTGCTGCTGGCAGACTCATGGATGAATTCTTTTCCTCTCTAGAAACTTGGTAATTTACTTGACCTTCCACAGACAACATTCCAGAGGCATTCTTACCTCTTATTTGTCCCTTTCCTCTTACTCTTAGATCTCTCAATTTAAGTCAAAAGATTTCCATTTTGTTAGACATATTATTTTTTATATATTATTTTCTCCTCTAGAGAACTTCTTAAACTCCTTGAAAAAAGAAATCATGTTTTTGCTTTTATTTGTATGCCTAATGTGCAGCACAATGCCTGGCACATAAGATTTTATTAATAAGTGCTTATTAACTGACCGAATTTCAATGTACCTGATAAAGATCTTTTACTTTGAGCATCATTGTCCAAGTCTGCCTTTTCTGTATAAACTAAGTCTCTCAAAGCAACTGCAAAAGAGTCTAACAAGAAAATTGGATTAAATGATTGCTAAAATTTTTTCGTCTTTAAATTCTACCATTTGCCTGAAAGGCAGGTTTCAACTCAATAGAATAATCTGTATAGGTATTAGAACTTTTCAACAATGCAGCAGATTACTTCCTTAGGCAGTAAGTTCCTTTTCCCTTAAGGTCTTTGGGTAATGCTGGGATAACCATTTGTCATAAGGGATTCATGTATTAGGGGGAAAGTTTTAATAGATACCTTCTCAGATCCTTTGTAGCTCTCAGATCTGACACTTTTATGGCTCTGAGTTCATTGTTTTAAATATTAAAATATGTAAGGACTATTTTTCAACCATGGATGCTTTTTGCTATTCACAATCTTTTTGTATAGCTCCTGGGAAAATGTAAACTGTAGAACACGGGAAGCCAAATTGACCTGAGCCTGTAACATAAGACACTGACGGTATTTTACAGTCACTGAAGCTTCTAACTAGTCTTCAGGGAGAGTCACAAATAAATTGTGCTGGAGCAGATAGCCTAGTAATAATAAGGGCAGCAGCAATTAAAGTATCCATCAGAGAGAGCCTGAAAGAAGGTGCAGAAAACATTACTTTCAGATCTTATAACAAAATGTTAAGAGACTTGACATGTGACTAACCACACTCTGTGTATGTAGCTGCCTTATCAGATTGTTACATCATTAACAATAAACTATATAAATATAAATTGTTGTCATTTGTGTTTTTGTATATTTTATCTATGTGTATATAATAAGCATGTATGTACACATGCATATACAGTGTGACATGATTGGCCCCCAAAATAATTAACTTAATCCTAGAATACATTCAGAAAAGTAAAATCCAGAGTGAGATAGATGATCTCCCAGTGTATCATTCACCTGTCAGAATGTGCCTGGAATATTATGCCATATTCTCAGTTCCCCTTTTTTAGGAGTAATGTTGACAAACAGGAACTTGCCCTAAAGAAGAAATCAAAGATTCTGATAGGGCTAAATCATAGCATAAAAGAGAGAGTTGATGAAAATGGAGTAAGAAAGGACATGATCATTTTCTTCAAAAACTTGTAGACTTGTAATAGAATAATTAGATTTCTCCTTATACCTGTAAACATATTTAGAACCACTGAATATGAGTTATAGAAAGGAAAATTCAGGTTCAACATGATGAAGAATTTTCAACCAGTTAAAGCTATACAAAAGTACACAAAGTACAAGATAGTGAGTTTCTTTCTTGTCAATGAATGCACCATTCCATGAATAAAATACTGTAAAAAGTATTCCTGAATCAAGTAAAGACTGAACTAGATAACCTAGTTGATAGTGAAAAGTGAATTGAATTTAGAATCATAATGCTATAGTGTTTAAACATGGTCTAGTTTACCCTCCCCCATCATTTTACAGAAGAGTAAAGAAAAAGGAAAATGATTTGTTCGAAGTTACATGGGCAGCAGTAGGTATGAAATCCCAATCCAACTTCTCTGACTCTTTATCTGGCACTCACAGAAGTTCTACTACTTACTATATATGTGACCCTAAACAAATCCTTTAATTCGTGGAGCCTTAGTTTCATTATCTGTGAAATGAGATTACTACTGTCACTTTCATATTTTGTTGGAGGGAAAGTACTTTATGGACATAAAGCATTAAATAAATTATTATTTCTGGACAGTTAGGTAACCCAGAGGAATCAGGAAGACTCAATCTAAATGAGTTGAACTATAGCCTTAGAAACTCACTAACTATATGACCCTGAGTCACTTAACTCTGTTTGCCTCAATTTCCTCATCTATAAAATGAGCTAGATACAGAAATGGCAAACTGCTTCTATATCTTTGCCAAGAAAACTTCAAATGAGGTCTCCCAGAATCAGACACAACTGAAAAAAATGAACATATACCTAGTTTCTCTATGTAAAAGCCTTGAACACACTGTAATACATGACTTTCTACTATATAAATATGTGTAGGTGCCTTTATTTCATCATGAAATTCTGTTCACTGTCCCCAAGTTCCTCAGTGTCTTCTCTTATGACTTGCTATCCAAATCTTTGGCTAGAAAAATTTCTCACATCTCTCCTCCTACTACCCCTTCTCCCCCACACACTTATGGTATGTGCAGTATTGACAGACCAGCATGCAGACGGCTAGAACATAGATGGCCTTGCTTTTCACAAGTGTGGGAATGAAAAAGCCTTCCCAATGACAACATCTGTCTCATGCCCAGTTATCCCCTGAAAGAAATGCTCTGATTAACTTTTTCAGTCTTAAGATAGCAGTTTGTGTAGCAGATCTAATTAAGAAGTTTATGTAACAGATCTGCAGTCCCTTTTTTTCCCCTCCCCTTTCCACTGGGTTGTTTGAGCTCAGTTAGAGTGGTATCAGCCTTCACCATGGACCGGCCAAATGCTTCCCATGCTGTGGACTATCAGTATTTGTGGGATACTATTGCTTCCTTAAAAAAATGTGAGCAAGCTATGCAGCATGCATTTATACCGGTAAGAAAAATATGACTTTTTTTAACACTTGCTATTTTTTTCCTTTTCCTTTGCTTTGAAATTTAGTCTTTTTTTTTCTTTTTAAATCTATAGAAGTGATCATTGTCTCATAATATAAAAAAAAAATGGGGGGTGGTATTTGTTTGGAGAAAGGGTTTTAGTTTTGATTCAGAGAGGATTTTCATTCTAGAATTTTTCAGTGCATTTGTCAGGGATGAAGAGTTAATAGCAAGATCAGGAAAAGCCAGAGCTGAGTGATTTAGATAATAGACCTTTTGCATTCAGTGGCCCCTTGGAAGGAGAGGTGTTTCTGATATTGATCTAAATCAAGTATCTGTGATTAATATAGCACCTGCCAGACCTATATAATCCACTTTCGTAACAACCTCTCAGTGTGAACCCAAAAGTTGAATAAACTCAGTTATATCCACTCCAAATCATGCTTGACAAAAAGTTGGGAACCTAGAGGAATATTCACAAGTTGTCAGTAAGAGTTTTGTTCTTTACCAGTCTAAGATGAAGAGCCGAAGTTGCTGCTCCATTCAGTCTGTCTCTGACTTTCTGCAATATCTCCCCAGTTTGTTTCTCTTTTGGGGTATAAGACCATAATCTTGTATAGAGAAACATGGTCTTATGTTTGTATATAGTTCATTTAAAGGAGCAGATCATTATTTCTTTTATCAGGCTATTTTTTTCCCTATGTGTTATTTTCTTTCCTCTGGAGTAGTCAGGGTGATTGCATTTTGATAAGAAAGATAAGATAATTGGAGAAGAGCTTATTAATTGCTTTAATCAGCTTACTCTCTGTAGCTCATATTAAAGACATTATAATTGAGATAGTTTAATAAGAAGGGGAAACTTTCTTTTTTAAAAATCCCTGTGAAAAGCTATTTTATCACTAAAACAGCCATCATTTTAGACACTGAAACCCAGGAGAATCACTTTTTTCAGAAGTTGAAAGAAATAGGCTTTGAAGCTCTCATTGTTCTGATGCTTTCTGTTGGAAGCCATGGCTCTTTCCTCTGTGATTTGGGAACCACCTCAATGTATCAAAGACCACTGTGTGGGTTGAAGTTCCTCTAATTGATTCCCTAGTTTTCTAGCTAGATCTCTGTAAATCAACTTTGACAGCTGCAAGCTGAAAAGCTATATGATGTTTGCACCGTCACTTGAAAAAAAAAAAAACTTGACTGTGAGACAGACGCTCTCACAATCATATTCAGTAGTAATTGTGCCATTAGGAACTGGAGAGTGTGCTTACTCCCAATCTTTTCCTATCATATGTACTCTTCACTTATTTCTTCAGTTATTGCTGTTAGCTTCATATCAGATCCTTTGATACATTTAGAACTAGAACATTTAGATGTAGGAGTGGGGAGAGGTGTGAAGCCCCCCTCCCCACATTTGTGAATCAATTTGCTTGACCCCTACAGAATTGCATCCCCAACTTGGGAGATGTGATTGGCATTATCTTAGTTAAAATGGCATTCCTTCTCAGAGAGGAGTGCGTTGGCACCTTTACCCCAACAGAAGGCATTCTGAGATGCTTCCTCTTCCCACTCCTATAACTGTACACTATGTGTCAGTCTCCTACATCTTTTTATTCCAGATCTTCTAATTACAATATTATGGCAGTACTGAGGAAGCAGCAGAGCTTATATAGAATAGGCTGGGAATCTGAAAACCAGAATTCTGGTTTTCATTCTGCCTTTAACAATCTATTTGTCTTGAGAAAGGCATGTAGGATCATGGGTCATGTAGTTGACAAAGACCTTAGAGTTCATTATGTGCCCCTGAATTCATTTTATAAATAATAAAACTGAAATCTAAATTTACCTCTTTAAGTTTCAGTTTCCTTACAGTCCCAACAGAATTGGACTATGTCAATGGTTCTTAACTCAGGATCAAAATCCAAGTGATTATTTGGTAGATTTTAAGAGGTCAGTGAATTTGATGAGGGGGGATATAATTACAACTGATATATAAGTGTAATTTAGCATTTTCTGTAGTTATTTAAAATATGTTTATAGGAAAGATATCCATATAACATATAACTAAAATTTAGCATTCCTTTCAATAATTTGAAAACATGATTCTGAGAAGGGATCCAAAAATTTCAGACTGCCAACAGAGTACCAGTAATATACAAAAAGGGGTTAGGGATTCGGACTAGACAACAACTATGAAGTTTGTCAAGTTCTATATTCAATACAATTTGCTATCCTCTTGTATGGATTGCATATTGTATAACTTATTTTTTAATCACCCAGTTTTTAGATTAATTTTTTTTAATTGATCTCATTCATCTTTCTGATTTTATATTTTTGATTGCTCATTCTCTGTACTGTTTGTTCTCTGAAAAGCTCCATTTTGAGGTTTTCTTGCCATGTATTTGAGGTACATTCTGACCTACTTGTGTCTTTGACTTCTCATAGTACATTAATGACTCTCATAGAACATATTCTGCCATGTCACGTTGGGCTACATCAAGGGAAAAGAGAGGACAGATAGGAAAAAAATTAAAGTTCTCTTCCAATTCATTTTTTTCTTTTATAAAAGTGACAAATTATCTTGGTCGCATATACCCATGCAATTTTCCTGCTAAATTATGATTACCAAACCAAAGAAGCAGCTTGACATTAGATGACCTTCTTAGAGCTCCTGGGAATGTACAAGAGTGCATGCATTGTTCTGTTCTACCAATACACACACAGTATGCAAATAATCATAGATGCTTTTACAGAGGCTCTGTTTTCCTGCAGACTGATCATTCTGAGGTCATGTTGAATCTCACATCATGAGCCTCCCACCTCAGCCAGACATATATCTCAGTAATAGGAAGCCATAAGCTATTGCCACTCTCTGCCACCTGGATGTACCTTTGTAAAAATATTCTCAGTGATGAATAAATAGGGAAAAAGTTAAGTGGGCCAATGTGACCTTTAAAAGGGGCATTGACACAGAATCAATTCCAATCTTACCTAAAATTGAACCATGGGAGTCAACAATCTCTATTGTTTTTGTGAGCTGTTGACCTTGCCAGAGAAGAATGGTTTATCTTGTAGTTTGCAGAGTTTCCCTTCCCTGGAGGTCTTCAAGAGACAGCTGAATGTTGCAGAAGTAATTTCTATTCAGGAATGGTTTTATAGAGATGATCCTTTGAACCCTGATCATTCTTTACCTCTATCTATCTAAGAAGGTCCATGTGTCAAAGATGGCTAATAAAGGAATTAACAAGCATTTATTAATCAATTAATTTTGTTTCCAAAGGAGCAGCAAGATGTGAAAGTGTGTAGAGGGCTGGGCCTGGAGTCAGGAAGACTCATCTTCATGAGTTCAAATCTGATCTCAGACAATTCAACAACTGTGTAATTCTGGGCAAGTCACTTAACCCTGTTTTCCTTAGTTTTCTCATTGATAAAATAATCTGGAGAAGAAAATGACAAACTACTCCACTATTTTTGCCAAGAAAACCTCAAAATGCATCACTAAGAGTTGAATACAATTGAAAAAAATTACTGAACAATAAATATCCTTCAAATTGTGCCAGTCACATAAGACGAAGCATTGGAAAGAAACTTAAAAATCATTTTTGCCAATCCTCTAATTTTATAGATGAAGAACTAAAGATCCACACATATCAGTAGAAAGTGCTGAAGATCATATTGGTAGAAAGTGAAGCTGGGCCCTTGACTTCATTTGCAACTATGAAGTAAGAAGAGTGATCAAGGAGAAGTCCTAGAAAATGAGTTGAAAGAGTACCCACTACAGTAGGTAGTAAATGCTTGGACAATGGATAACAGCAAAATCTTTATGCAGGAGCTTTTGGTGAACAAAAGGCCAAAGTGGTGACCATGAGGATGAGCTTTCCTTGCCTTCCTCTTCCTGTGTGGATTCATGCAGACTGCATCTCAAACCTGAAATGTACTCCTTTTTATCTCTCTCTGTTGACATTCCTATCTTTCTTCAAGCAGTTCAGTGCCACCACTATGAAGCCTCCCCTGATTTCTCCACTCCGAGTACTCCCATCTCACTTATCTTATGGATCACACCTTTATGGTTTCTTTATTTTTGTTGGGTTTTTGTTTGTTTGTTTTTGCTGAGGCATTTGGGATTAAGTGACTTGCCCAGGTCCACACAGCTAGGAAGAGTTAAGTGTCAGAGACCAGATTTGAACTCAGCTTGTCCTGACTTCAGCATTGGTGCTCTATCCACTAAGCCACCTAGCTGCCCCTATTTTTTATGGTCTATCTTGTGTCATATGTATTTGTCTAAATCTTATATGAGGGAAGAGATTATGACAATTTTTATTTTCTATCCTCATATCTAGCATAATGTCTTACATGTAGAATTTAATAAATTCTTTTTAAAATGAATCTATTTCAAAGAACATTTATTAAGTGGCTGTTGTGTGCATATCACTGTGATGAGGGAAAAACAAAGTATTCACAGGAAGAGGAATCTTTTGTAGTTGGTAGCTTGATCTTCAGTTTGGATGATCTGAGTAGTTTCAGTGAGCAGTGTAGAAATGATAAAGAATAATAAAGGACAAATAAAAAAGAAAAAGAAAAACAGAAACAGAGAAGATCATAGAAAATTAAATCTAGATCTGGAAAGTACCCTAGAAGCCATCTAGGGCAACCTCCTTACAGATGAAGAGCTTAGGAAGTCACACAGATAATAATAATTCACATAGGTGGCATTAGAATGACAGTGCCATTTAATACAATGATCTGATTTAATAAATGAGGAAACTGAGTCTGAGGAAATTTAAATGATTTTCTTAAGACCAAATTGATAGCCATCAGAGGATGAGTTTAGAATTGTCTCCCTCTAGAGCCTTTTTCTAGGATGTCATTTCTCCAGTGAATCTGGGTCCTTCAAATGCTACCATGGATACTGAAAAAGACAAGGGTGTTTTATGATCTTGAATTCCTGCTTGAGTGTGGCTATCCCTGGAAAGTATGGTCAGGACTTCACAGGAACTTAACAGCCAAGTCTATATCAAGGGAATAGTTAGGAGTTTTGCCATGGGAAAATTGGTTTAGAAGATGTTGAATTGCACCCAATGCCCTCAGTCCTTCAGTAGCTTTAGAGACAGAACTTAGTACCTGGTTTGTCAAGAATATGAAAAAATACCAGAAAGCTACCAGGTAAACTCATGCAAGCCCAACTCCCACTGGAGCGATTTGCCAATGTTTCAGTTTAGTTCTTCAACTGAGTGCTTTTGTGTCATTTGCCTCAGTGCAGATTGTGCTATTTGCAGAAAATTTTTCAGGAAAATCATATTAAGAATTCTTCCAAAAGCCCTTAGTGTGCCAGAACTCACTCATGAGCTGACTGGAAGGAATAAGATGAGCAGTGTTGCATAGTAAAAAGAGCAGTGATTGAGGGGTCCAGGAGACCAGAACTGGAACCTTGTTCCATCACTTTATAGCTGGATGGCAGCTAGATGAATTTGTGTGTTAGGGTTTGATTTGGGGTCAGGAAGATTTAGGTAGAAATCAGGCTCAGATACTTACTATGTGATCCTCGACAAATCAGTATGTATCAGTTTTGTCTTCTGTAAAATGGGGATAATAATGGCAGTGTTATCAAATTCATATGGAAACAGGGCCACTAACTATGTATTAGAATCCCTGCCAGTCATATACTAATATAGTAAAGCATATATTAACATTAGCTGCTATAGTATTTTTATTTATTTTGTTAAACATTTCCCTATTTTTTTATCTGTTTTCTTCCCCATTCAAGAATGTTGTTAAGATATGTACAACTTACCATCTCAGAAAAGAGGGAGGAGAAAGAAGAAAAGATAAAATTTGAAATTAAAAATTAAAAATAAAGTTAAAATTTGTTTTATGTATAATTGGAAAAATAAACTATTATCAATTTTTTAAAATTGCAAAGGGAAAAAAAAGCATATTGCTGCCCTGTGCCATACCCTCACCTGACACCTCTAATGATAGCACTGATTTACTAGGATCATTGTGAAGATAAAATGGGACAATATTTCCAAGAGTCTTTGAAAAACTCAAAGCTAATAATTAGTAACAATAATAATTATAATGATGATGATGATAATACATACAGAATTTAGAATATTCCAGGCTCTTTATAATTATTATCTAATTTTATCCTCACAACAACCCCAGGAGGTAGGTGTTATTATTATCCCCATTTTATAGATGAGTATAAAACCAATTTTATCTAATGTGTTACTTATATAAATACTTATCACATTATTTAAATTATTATTAGTATCATTATTATTATTACCTGAACTCTCAAAGGCTCAGTTTCCTTATTTGTAAGAGGAGAACAATATTTGCATCTACTCCTTTAGCAAGTTATTGAGAGAAAGTTGTTTAAAAAGCTTTAAATGCTACATAACTGGGAGTTTTTATTTATGAATCCTCCTACCTCAATCCCATCTCTGAGTGCCTATATGTGTATTTATGTATTGTTTTCCCTAATCAATAAATGTGGATGATGAAGGGTAGATGAACTGGAAACTCTCAGTTCTCAAGAGTAGAAAAATACTTCAAGAAAAACTGTATGATAGTGCAGGAAGTGTCTGATTATGCATGGTAAGGGAGAAGAAAAGTGTTAGGGGAAGATAATTGAAACTCATAGATAATACTTCAAACCCAGTTTAGCCAGTATTTTTTCTTTCACGTCAAATTCAAACAATTTATCAAAGAGGTGGGGAAAAAAGCCCAAAATCACAAAAATTACTCCTTTAAGTGTCTCCTTAACTCTTTTGCTCTTCTCTGTGGAAACTTGTGTGATATAATAACAAGACCATTAGCTCTTAAGACAGAGTATGTAAGTTTTTCTTTATCTGCTTGTTAGCTGCATCAACTTGGATAAGTCCCAACTCTGTATATTCCCTCTTCTGTAAAATGGGGATGAGAATGATGATTATCCAAACTTCCTAGTAGGGTTACTATGAGGATCACGTGAGATGAACCCAATAGACGTCTGAGAGCCATCAATATACTTTGTGCTCTAGGATGATTAAACACTATAAATTAATTCATACTGAAATGCCAACTTGCATTACTTTTCAAACGTTTTTAGTGTGTCTATAGAAAAATCAGGAAAGGAAGAAGAAAATAATTATTTATGAAGCATCTATTATGTTCCAATAATAGCTAAGGGGCTATTACTTGATGCAATGGATGGAGTATTGAACCAGGAGTCAGGAGGACCTCAGTGCAAATCTGGCCCTCAAACACTAACTGTGGGCAAGTCACTTAACTCTATTTATCTCAGTTTCCTCATCTATAAAATAAATTGGAAAAAAAAATGGCAAACCCCTTCAGTATCTTTACCAAGAAAATCCTAAATGGAATTATGGAGAGTCAGACAGGACTAAAAAAATACTCCATAACAAAGTATGTTAAGGATGTCAAGGATCGATGCTATTATTATTATTACCATTTAACAGTTGGAAAAATTGAGGCAGACACAAGTTAAATATCTTGCCAAGGGTCATATCACTAATTGTGTACAATATGATTTCATTGGTGTAGAATTTCCTAATGAGGAAACTTTCTCTAAAGATGTAGATTGGCACCTATGTTTCATAGTAAAAGGCTAAGTTACTTGTCTCGAGAACTTAATATCCAGTATATATTAGAGATAAGACTTGATCTGAAATCCTCCTGAATTTAAGGCCATTCCTCCCTTCATAAGAAAGGGGTTCCTCTCTTGGTAATTTATTTTCAGCTCATCTCACTCTACTTACTTCTCTTCCTTCTTCCCATTAGTTTTCTCCCTTTTCTACTTCCTATCTTTTTTATGCTGCCTTCCCCTCTTAAATTAGAAGTTTCTTGTAGACAGGCACTCTTTTGTTTGTCCATATTTTTATGGCCAGATTAAATTACGATTCATAGTAAAATGTTGTTGACTGACAGTCTTCTCAAAGAGCTTTTTGGGGATCTCTGAAACTGTGTGAAGGAAAAATATACTTTAATTTCTACATAACTGGTTTTCTTTGTAATATGTATTTTATTGTATGCATTTTAAAATAGTATTCCAAGAAGAGGTCCATCAGCCACAGTAGACAATCAATAGGGTCTACAATATAAAAGTTAAAACTTCTGAAGAAATATCTAAACTGAAATTTTAGGGTTTTTATATTTGTGAACCTTTCCATACCATTTAGGCTTGAAGTAGCTTTTCAGAGGCACAGATAAATCAGTATCTGGAGGAAGCTGGGATTTTTAGGAGTAAACTCACTCAGTAGAACATGCCAGAGAAAGATTATATCACCAGGGCTAAGGTCTGCATACCATTGACCAATAAGCAGCTTCCCTGGCCAAAGGGCTATATACTATAGTAAAAGCTATAGTATATTCTGCATTTGTGGAGGAACATATCACCATCTAGAACTGGAGAGGACAATTCTTTGGTAGCAAGGCATTGAAACAGACAACAGCAACAATGATTATTAAGGGCCAACTGTGAGTCAGAAAGAAATGTGGTCAATGGAGATCCAAAGATAAAAATACTCATGCTTTTTCCCCTCAAGAAGTTTATATTCTCTCAGAGACATGGCTCTTCAAGTGACAAAAACTTATATTTCTTTTAGATATGAAGTCAACGAGTTTGTGAAAAATGATTACCATGTATATCCACAAAAGTCATTGAAGGTCACATATTTCTTTATAACCTAAACATGATCCATCTCTGGAAAAAGCACTTGGAACATCCAATGCATAACAAATTATTTTAAGGAGCAGACAATTCCACTGCTTCTGTTTGGGCATTTTATGCATATTTGCTTGTGTTTTGAGGTTGAATTGCAAATGATGGTTTTCATCACCTCTGTTTGCTGCTGCAGCCTGAATTGGTCAGATCCAATACCTCCCCTGACCAATCTGTTTATTTCATGCTCCACAAGGAGAATTTTGCCCTCCACTCTTGGTGCATTCAGTTTTTTGTTGTTGTTGTTAGAGTATTTTTGTCCTTGGGGTATTAATGAATCCTCATTCTTTATCAAGACTTCTTTTTCTTACTCTTTGCTCATAGCCACATGCTAGGAAGGATTGATTCTGATAGAAATCCAATTTCCAATAACTTTTATTCCACACAGTCCGTTATTTTAAGTAAATATTTATGTAGGATGAAGATGCTTGTATTCAGTACATTTGTAAGTGCTCTTTTTGAGCACTCTGATTTTCTCTAGTGCCATGTGTTTCCCTGAATGTATTCTTTTCCTTTTTTTTACAAAGGAAAATGTCACTCAGGGGAGGGAGGCAGCCATTCCCTCTGCCATCTGACTTCTCCCTTGAACTCGGAGAAGAAAAAAAAAAATAGGGAGGATATGTGGCATGTATCCAAATGTTTCAAACACTATTATAAGTGAGGATATAAATTTACAGAACAGAAGTAGACATGATGGATAGAAGTTATAGTGAAGAATTTTTTGGTTCAGTATATCTGAGACTTTCAAAATGAGAGGTTACAGAAAGGGATGGCATTGCTTTTCAGGTCATTGAGCTTCCCAACATTGGAAATATTTAATCTCTCTGGGAAATTGAAGGAACTCATGAATTGGATGTAAGATGAGCTTAAATAGCTAGACACTCTTGAGAATTTTTCAATTCTAAGATCTAAGATTATAGCTGGGCAGTACATGAATTCTTACCCCAAAAATTCTGGGAAATAGTCAAAAAGCAGAACAATATTGGCCAGTGAGGAGATTATATTATTTGGGGGAAACAACAAGCCTATAAATACAAAATGAATAAAAATAATTTGGTAATGACAGAATGCTGACAACTGGAAGGAATCAGAGAACTCCTCTTGTAGATCATTTGGTCTGACCCTTGAAGAGTGCTGAGGATTCTAAGAGAAGAAAGGGGAAAGTTCAGGCATGCAGAGCTCATGCAAATGCATGTGGATAGAAATTGAGAGTTATTTATTGGAAACAGACAGCAGGCCAATTTGGTTAGCAGATAGAGGATGCAAGGAGAATCATGTAAAATAAGTCTGGACTAAATAGATACGAACCTGATCACAACAAGTTTTAAATGGCAAATAGTTTTTGTATTTGAGCTTATAAGTCATAGGTGCCTACTCAGGCTATGAGCAGAGTACTAAAATGGTCAGACCTATGCTTTAGGAATATCAGTGTGGTTTTATATAAATAATGGATTGGAGAGTATAAAAAAACTAGGGGCAAAGAGATCAATTAGAAGGTTAATGCAACATTTCAAGTAAGATGTGATAAAAGCTTAAGTGAAAATGAAGGCAGTGTGAGTGAAGAAGAGGATGTATGTTTTTATACATTCATATGTTGTTGTTCAGCTGTTTTCAGTTGTGTCCAACATTTTATGACACCATTTGGAATTTTCTTGGGAAAGATACTGGCATGGTTTGCTATTTCTTTCTTCAGCTCATTTTAAAAATGAGGAAATTGAGATAAACAGGCCAAAATGACCAGGGTCACATAACTAATAAATACATGAAGCTGAATTTGAACTCAGGTATTCCTGACTCCGGGCCTGGTGCTCTATACACTGTGACATCTAGCTATACTCATGTACAAATTGGTTGAGATGATCCTTATCAGTACAATGGATCAAATGAGAGAACAATTTTAAAGTACTTAGTTTAGTTCCTGGAACAAAATGAGTACTATATAAAGTAGTAATAATAATAGATATTTACAATATTTACAAAGCAGTATTATGTATAGATATCAACACCTGTATATTCATAAATGTGTATGTATGTACAGAGAAAGAGAGAGACAAGGGGGAGAGTAGGAAGGGAGAGAGAGAGAAAATCTCATTTGAACCACACCTTTGAAAATATGATGTATTATTATACTATTTTATAGACAGGGAAACTGAGGCTGAGAGGTTAAATGATTTCACCAAAGTCACACAGATAATAAATATCCCTGACTACATTTTTGTGTTTGCTGTTTCCAGAAATACATAGCAGTCTGACATACTAGTTGATTGGGATGTCAAGAAGATGACCTGAACACACATCCCATATTTAATGTTTGCTAGCCTCAGTTTTGGTAAATAAAGGACACTAATGTTTATGGTATTTTATTTAAGAGCCAAGAAAGCTTTGGTATAAATACTGCTACTGATCCAGCTTGTCTATGTAGTATTGATTGAAGCATATAAATTCTCATTTCCATGGGTAATAGACAATTTCTCCCACTTTGGGAGAATTTTATATGAGCAAGTGAGGTAGCCCAGTGGATAGAGCACCAAGTTAAGAATCAGGAAGACCCATCTTCCTGAATTCAATTCTGGCTTTTTAATATCATTAGTTGTATGTTCCTAGAGAAGTCATTTGACACTGTTTGCCTCAGTTTCCTCATGTGTAAAATTATCTGGAGAAGGAAAAGGCAAATCAGTATCTGCAAGAAAACATTAAATTGAGTTATGAAGAATCAGACATGACTGAAAAACAACTGGACACCAAAGAGTTTCATACACTAACAAAATCACATATCCAGATCAAAATTAATAGAAGTCAAACAAAAAGCCAAAAGGATAAACTGCACAGGGTTACTTCAAACTTAGGCTGCTCTTTCAATAAAGTTGTCTACAAAGTGTTTTGCAAATCCCTGTTATTTATAAATGTCACTTGTAGTAGTATAGTAGTATTCCCACCTTTCCCCCTACCTCATGCCTCATTATTAGATAGTTTTAAGAGCAGCTGAAACAAACAAAAAAAAAAAACAAAAAAAAACAAAAAAACCTTTCCTGGTTCCAGAGACTTTGTCTATAAGTTTTTCACAGCTGAATTAAACCAATTCTTAAATAATGGTTTGGAAGCCTGGCAGTGAAATAGGGACTGATATCATTTGCAATTGGGACCTGTCAGAGTTTGAATCCCAGTGGCAGAGCCTTCAAGAACTCATGGTCACTTTCTTCACCCTGACAGGCAATCAAAGTATTGCTTGAACTGATGTTGGTCTTTTTATTATCATATTATATTTAGTTGAAATTGCAAAGGGAATAGGGACAAGCAATATGAAATTAAATGTTCTCTAATTTGGCTCAGGCCCCCAGGATAATGGCCTCTTCACCTTCTCCAAAAAGTCATTAGGTTTTAATGACCACGAGTAATCAGAATCTCAATTCTTGATTCTGATTGTGATAAAGCATCCCTGGATGCACTCACTCTAAAGGCCATTGTCAGAGTTGGAAAATGGCATATGTCTAGCTTATAGTCACTAGAAATGAGGCCATGCCATAAATCACCAACACCTTCATTTTTTGTGCTTTTTAGGCATCATGTTGAAGGATACTCTTCAAGTAAATGGCAGTCTAAAAGCTAGTTCATTTTCAGAAAAGTTTCTTGCTGTAGTTGAACTGTTGCCCCATCCCTTCTACCACAGAAAGTCTGCTTATATTTTAACACCCAGCTCATATCCTACCCACAGTGCAGTCTTCCATACCTTCCCCAGCTTTTCTTTAAATGCCTACTGCACTTGGAGGCTAGACTACCCAACACAACACTCAATTATGTTGTCTCCTTTTTCCTCCTGTGATTATAATGCTAGTGCTTCAACACTTAATCAAATGAATGACATCTGAGTAGTTACCACCAATACTATTAAATTTAAATTGAGAAGCATTATTAAGTACCTACTAGGTGCCATACTCTGGGTATACTATTTTTAGATAATATTTAAATAATTTTTTAATTTTAATTTTAATAATATTTTATTTTTCCAAATACATGCAAAGATAGTTTTCAACATTCACCTTTGCAAAATCTTGTTTTACAAATTTTTCACTCTGGATATACTATGACAAAAATGAAACATTCCCTGACCTTGGGAGAACTTATATTTTACTGGGGGAAAATATCCACACAGACACATATGTGCAAAATATATGCAAGTAAAGTATTTTGGAAAGAAAGGAAACATCAGGGAAGGGGAGGGTTTATCAGGAAAGACCTCATATAAAAATTGGAATTTAAACTGAACTTCAAAAGGACTAGAAAAAAGCATCCCCCAAATAGTAGATGAATTGTGGTACCCAAAATAGTTCATCACTTGGTGATCAACCTTCAGATAAGGAACTTACCTAAAATATATAATTTTATGTGAAAAAGTGATATATAGTAAAAAGAGGTCAGGCCTTGGAGTCATGGAAATATGGATTCAAATATTTCATCTAACATTAGCACATCAATTAACCTCTTGGTTTCCTCAGCAAAAGTGTAATGTTGAATTAAAAATAATTTTGTGGAAGATTTGCTATACTGGAAGTTCTTTATGAGGTCAAAGCCATTAATTTCCCTTTCACCTCTTCCCCTCACAAAAAAAAAACAAATCATCACCAAGAAATCAAGTATTAGAGATCCTTGTCAAAGGAGAAGTGATAAGCTATTTTCATCCTTGAAGAGCTGCCATATGCAGGAGAGGTCAGGCCAAATTTATTTAGTAGGTCTTCTGGATTCCAAGGCTGACAATTTATTATCATGTCAGCTAAACATAGGCAGAAAGCTTGTCCTGCCTAGAAACTTTCAAGCAAAGTTTGGAGGTATTTTAAAGGGATTTTTTGATCCGATTGTTTGAGATGATTTTTGACACACATGATTTTTGAGGCCCTAATGAATTTATGATGATTAACTGGAAATGCATCATGAATGATTCCTTGGAAGAAGTGTCATTTGAGTCAGACTTTAAAGAATCGCAGTAGAATTTAACAAGCAAATGGAAGACATTTCAAGGATAGGAACAGATTCCAACCTCTACCTCCCATGATTAGTGGAATTTCTTACACATGTTAGAAGAGAAAGAAGAAGCATTATATAAAGTAAGACAATGAAGTTGGAGCCAACCAGACCTGGATTCATATCCTGAAAGACATTTAATCATCTGTATGAGCCGCTCTTAAATTCTCTGACTTCAGTTTTCTCAGCCCCATTAAAATAGGGGAGGGATAGCTAAATGGTATTCAAATCTGACCTCAGACACTATTTGTGTGACTCTGGGCAAGTCACTTCAACCAGTTTGCCTCACTAAGCTCATCTATAAAATGAGCTGGAAAAGGAAATGGCAAACTGCTTCATTATCTTTGTCAAGAAAACCCCAGATGAGATCATAGTCACATAACTGGAACTACTGAATAACAACAACAACAACAAAAAAAAAAATAGGCAGGGAAAGAAAGTGAACTATGTGATCTACTAAGTCCCTTGTAGTTCTAAATCTATGGTCATAATTAATGTTGGAACAAAAGTATGGGAAATAACTCTGAAATCTTTGGACAACTATTACTTGACAATGAGGAAGTGATCTTAGATGTACAAAATATATTCTGAAAACCACCCTTCAAAGCTGTAACATCTCTTTCCCAGATGCTGCCTCAGATCCTCAAATCTAGAGCTTGAACAGGTGCCAGCTTAGGTCAGCTCTAAATAGGATTTGTAAGTGATGAATTTCAGTCAGTCCTAGTTCACAATGTACTCATCCTGTATGTGGTACTTCTGTAATCTAAATATTACCCTAACTCATCATCCTCAATCATGGTTCATTCACTTCTCTGACTGAGACTTCTCACCTCTCATAAACTGTCCACTAAGTTTGCTTCTGATGCTTCATCAAACGGTGGAGATAACCTTGAATTCTCTACAGCTATTTTGGCAGAATAGAGTGACATATTCCATTGTGGTGGGTGTAAGGACAGAGGATCTAAGTTCAGAATCTGTCTATGTCACTTATTACTTGCTTTATCTTACACAAATCTCATTTCTAGATTCTTATGCATGAATGCTTTGGACCTAGATTGCCTCTAAGTTTCCTTCTGTCATCCTATAAAGCCTAAAATCAGATATGTCTTTCCAGTCTGGAAAGACCTGGAATGCTTATGGTTGGACTATAAGTTTCTCTTCTGAGAACTATATAAATATGGACAGACTCATCCTTGAAAGTTTGTTTGGCTATCATATGATAAATGACCCAACCTCTGTCCAAATTTACAAGAATATGATTTACATTTTAAAAGAATTCCTTTATTAATTAAAATAATAGGTTATTCAAAGTATGGGAATTAAATATAACTGTAATTCCAACACAATTCCTTTTGGAGGAAAAAAAAAAAGAGGAGACTATGAATGGACTTGCTATTAGAAAAAATCATGAAGGTGTCACTTAATCTATAGAGTTGTTAGTTAGACTGTGAAAATCACCATGGAAGCTGTTAGAATAATTGCTTTGCACAGAGCTATGGTACTAGCTTATCAAGAAAACTGGCAAAAGGAATGGGCTATGGGATTTTGAAAAAAAAAGAATCATCTTTTCTTGTTGTTGTTGGAGAAAAAAATACATTCATCTATTACCTTCTTAAACCATGAAATTTTATTAAAGGCATTTTTATTTTAAGGTTTTGTATGCAAAGACTTTCTTGTCCTACCCAAGTTATTAAAAAAAAACCTTGATGGATCTGTTGGGATCCTTTGTTTGGTTTATTGTTTATAGCAGTCATTTCCCAATGAGCATAATGTCTGGCACATAGTAAATGTTTATTGATTGATTGATTGATACTCACCACTTTCCCCATCCCTAGAAACATCCCTTCTAACAAAGAAAAACAGTGTTAGATTTAGGCCAACATCTTACATCATACACCATTTAAGATTACATCATTAAAAAAATAACAAAAACATTGAGAAAACAACAGGATTAGATATTTTTTTTCATAAAAAGGACTGGTCAAGAATGCTTAAACAAATCAGGATAGAGGAAAGTACAACAGAAAAAAAAAATGGTTACATTATATTGAAAAGATTTTGCATAAACCAGAATAAGGAAAAGTGCTATCAATTGGGGAAAATATAATTGCATTAAAAATCTCTGTTTGAAAAACAGAGATATTATACACACACACATATTAAACATATTTATATATGTAAGAAAGAGAGAAATAGGGGGGATGAAGGGGAAAAAGAGGTTGGGGGGAAAGGGAAGAGAAAGAACCATTCCTTCCAATGGATATTACTAAAAAATATGAAACAAAAAGATTTGAAAGTAATTATAATATGAATTATTGCTTCAAATAATTAATAAGAGAAATTAAAGAAATAACCTCTGTGAGCTTAAGAACCAAATGACAAATAGCAAAATGATGAAGATGACAAAAGAAGGGACTGATCATTGTTACTAATATCACAGAAGCTCTTCTTTTGTGTGTGTGTGTGTCATAGACCCTTTGACAATCTGGTGAAGCCAATTGACCCTTTATTGAATCAATTTTTTAAATTCATAAAATAAAATATATCAGAGTATGATGGAATCCAATTATATTGAAATACAAATGTCATTTTTTGTTTCTTTAGAATAGATTTTGAACCCTTGGTCTAAAAGTGTTTGAAAATATGATATTCCCCCAAATTGCTTATATCTTCTTTTTGACTTTTTTCTGATCAAAATTCACAGCACCTCTGGAACAAGGGATTTGATCTATGTGTTTCTTTGTGTTCCTAATGTTTTATTGATGCCTTTCATTTTTATACCAAATTTTATACCATTTCCTGATATACTGTACTCTTCCCTCTACAAACACACTTTGTGGCAGAAAAACAAATTAGGCAAAATCAACATATAGTGACTTTACCTTCCTATATAGACAACATTTCTCTCCTCATCCTTAGCCCCTTTCTAGTTTTTTGTGGTTCAAAATATTTGCAATGAGAAAAGACCTTCTACAGTATCTATTCCTCAATTTGACTTCTTAAAGAATTATCTGGAACACATAGCAGTTAAATCACTTGGCTTGGGACACAAATTGGATAGCTGAATTGATAGATAGATAGATAGATAGATAGACGAATGGATGAATGATAGATAAATATTGATTAATAGATGATCTATCCATCCATACTTATATCTATCTATATGTATGTATCTTTCTATTTATATATCTCAGTAGTAAGACTTCAAAGTACATCTTCTTAATGCTAAAGTTAGCTCTTTGAACACTACTCCAAGTTGATTTTCCATAAAACATTCTTTAGGTGTCATTCTTTACTTCTCAACTAAGACGAAAGAAATATGTTTCATCAACTATTCGATGGGACTGGGATTAGTCATTTTCATTCATCATAGCTTCTCTGTCTTTCAGTGAATTTATATTATTTTAATCCTCATGCATATTTTCTCCTAATTCTTCATTCTTCACTCTATATCGCTTTATGTAAGTTTTGCTATATATCTATCCCTTATAAGTTGTTTCTTATAGAGAAATTTTACATTCTATTACATCTACATACCACAACTTATTCATCTATTTTTTCATCCATTTCTAAATTGACAAGCACTTTATTTATAATTTTTCTTGTGACCATAAGAAACACTAAGTTGGAATACATAAACCCTGATTTTTTTCTCACCTTCTTGGCCAGGAGTGAGATCACTGGGTTGATGAGCAGGATTAGTTTTCTGATCTCTTATGATTCCAAATGGTTTTCAAGGTCAATTAGACAATTTTATATTTGATTAAGAATATGTGTGCTCAGCTTTCCTTGGTCACTTCAATGTTTATTATTATTATTGCCAATATAAGTATGAGGTGAAACCTTAGAACTTTCTTATTCTGCTTATCTTTTTGTATCTGCCTATTTTCTCTTCTTTTTATCGTCATTCATTTGGATAGTTTGCTTCTCTGTTGACTACCGGTGTCATAATTACTGTATGAATGCATCTGGAGCCTGCAGAAAACGGGACACCAGGTGCAGAATTGGGAATTTGTTTAATGGCATTGCTCATTGAGAAATGCTTGTGTTGAATCATCAGAATCTGGTGATGGTGCGGATATACTTTACTGAAGAGTGGGTAAATTCCTCCCACCTGCAACTGCAGAATCTGGCTTAAAATATTTTTGAGGCAAAAGAGAAAAAAAGAGAGAGGTTTTTATAGTTAATAATAATCCTTCAACTTATGAAACAACCTCTTAAAATTTGACAGTGTTTCATGCAGAAAATATTCTACACTGTAAACTACATTTAAAGATTAGTACCTCCAGGTGATTTCTCTGGGAGTCTAGTCCTGAAATTTCTGCCCTTGCTTAGGCAGCAAAATTTCTTTCACTTTTGTGTGTTCTGTGTCTTTCATTAGTATAAGTACACATCCATGGATGCAAATTGTTCTCTGCTCCAGATGCTCTGCATCTGATGGAAAATTTCATGAGGACTTTGGGTAAAAAAAAATAACAACAACAAAAAACACTTTATGGACAATCATTGAATGAAAAGATTCTATGAACATACTTTGTCACCTGTGAAGAATGTATTGTCATTCATTACATCTGTATTTGAAGCTCCCAGATACTAGTGCCTTCCATACCCCAAATTAAATTATATTACATATAACATGTATATATTTATAATATGTCATATGTATTCAACTTATACATATGATATATATACATTGTGTATATACATGGTATATAAATATGCATGTGTTTTATATATATTTGATTATGCACATACACAAATATATACATACATATGCAAGCATATATCTATATACATATATGCTTATACATATATACATACATACATACACACAAATAAACTTGAAGCTCCCAGATACTAGTGCCTTCCATACCCCAAATTAAATTATATTACATATAACATGTATATATTTATAATATGTCATATGTATTCAACTTATACATATGATATATATATATACATTGTGTATATACATGGTATATAAATATGCATGTGTTTTGTATATATTTGATTATGCACAAACATATACAAATATATACATACATATGCAAGCATATATCTATATACATATATGCTTATACACATATACATACATACATACATACATACACACAAATAAAATGAGAGCTGGAATGATATAGTAAATAGAAAGTAAATCTCAGAATTAAGAAGAACTAGATTCTGAGACATACAAACCATATGACCATGAGCAAATCATATAATTTTTCATTACCTCAGGAAACTCCAATAAAATGTTACAAAACAGGTGCACATTTACATTTTCGGAAGGAATTTATTCACCTGGGAGTTCTCTATACCATTAATCAGTGATCCTGTTCCTATCCACCATGTGTTATGTTATGGATTAGTCAGTGCACCAAAACAAAACAAAATAGAAAGGAAAGGAACAAGCATTTATTAACTGTCTACTAAGGGCCAAACACTGCTAAATATTTTACAAATCTTATCTCGTTTGATTCTCACAAAAACTCTGGGGGGGGGGGGTAAATGCTATCATTAGCTTTATTTTAGCATTGAAGAAGCTGAGGCAAGCAGCCTAAGTCATGTTGCTTGTCTGAGTCTATATTTGAATTCAAGTCTTCTTGATCTTAGGACCAGAGCCCTATTCATTAAATCATCTAGCTACCAAGAAAAAAAAATTCCAAAACAAAAACAAACAAACAAAAACAAACCTAGATTATAATCTTGGCACTGCTATTTCTTGTATAATATGTAAATTTCTCCTATTTAGAACAGGAAAAAAAAAAAAAACCCTGGCTGTGTAACCTTGAATTTGTATTATCTCTTGAAATTCCTGTTTCCTCATTGGTAAAATGAGGATAATCTTGGTTTTCCTACCCATCTTACAAAAATGTTTAGATGACCATCACAAATCTCCACACAGGGGATCTGATTTATTTCTGTTGTTCATGACAACCAGATACCATGAATTTTTAGGGGTTAAACAGGAAAAAGCATAACCTATTTCTCTTGTAGACATGCCAGCTCAACTTTCTCTCCTCAGTCCTTTTCTTTCTGATTTCATACATCTTAATATGTGGAAATAACCTTTATCTGGAAGATAAAAAAAAACTGGATTCACATTTTTAGCTCTGCTCTTAACTAAAAATAGGAATTTTTAGGTCTCTTTCAGAATCTTAGTTCTTTATCTGCAAAATGGGTATAATACATTCAGTGCTTTCTTCTAAGGGATGTTGAGAGGAGCTCACACACATAGATAGATAGACAGGCAGACAGACAGACAGACAGACAGATAGATAGATAGATAGATGGATAGATAGACAGGAAAATATATGTGGGTTGGGCTGTAATCATAAAAAATACTACAATATAAAAGTGAACTTCAATTAGATTTGAAGCTGTTTGTATCCAGGAGCTTTATTTGATTTGTCTCTGTATCCCCACTCCATCCCCTCAGTCATTATATCTTAGCATTTAATAAATATTTGTCAAAATCTGAAGTAATATAAAAGGAAATCCCTGGTGACACCTACCTATTTCAAAGCTGGGCTATTAGGCAGAACTAGATTTTCCAAGCTCCTTGACTATGACCTAGAATGATTTTTTTTTAAGTTGAAGAAAATGAGGACAAATTTCAGTAATTAGGAAGCTCTGCTTTAGCCTAAGATACTAGGTAGGGAAGGAAAGAAACAGCTGAGTTATGGTACTGCTATCTTAATTCTAATTCATATGTATCCTTTCTTTTAAGAGATTTCTTTTGTCATAGAAACCTGGGTAAAGAAAGAAAGACAAAATGGAAAGGTAATAGAATTTTAAGAGATTGAATGCATATGAAGAAACTGAGGAATTTCAAAATTCAGTGTGACAGAATTTGAAATACTCATTCAACAAACACTAACCGGCTTCTATACAGAGAGCTCTAATGTACTAGACACTATAGGAGATTAAAATAATAATAATAATAACCAGAATCCTACAGTAAAAAAAACTCTGAACTGAAAACAATCCAGAAACTAGATCTTTTTGTAGTGATATGTGATTATAGTAGAAATTTCCTTCTCAAATCCACATGTGAAAAAATGTTTGTAGCAGCTTTTTTTGTAGTGGCAAAGAATTGGAAAATGAGTAGATGCCAATTGGAGAATGGCTAAACAAATTAAGGGATAGGAAAGTAATTAAATATTATTGCTTTGTAAAAAAATGCTCAACAAGATGACTTTAAAAAATGCCTGGAGAGATTATATGAACTGATATTAAGTGAAACAAGCAGAACCAGGAATACATTGTACACAGTAACAGCAAGATTGTGTGACGATCAACCATGAAAGACTTAGTTCTTCTTAGTAGTTCAGTAATCCAAGGCAATCCCAATAGATTTTGGATGAAAATGCCATTTGCATCCAGAGAGAGTATTATAGAGAGTGAATTAACACATGCTATGTTCACTTTTTTTTTCTTTTTCTTGTTTTTTATATCATGTTTTTTTCCCTTGTGTTATAATTTTTTCTCTCTCAACATAATTCATAAGCAAATGTATTTAAAAATGAATGTGCATGTATAACCAGAAAAATCTAAATTAAAAAAATAAAAGCCAAAAAAAAAAAAAAAAGAAATTTCCTTCTCTTGTCCAAATGAAGAAGCACGATCTAAAACATTAAGAATGCTCAAGTTGTAGTTAGATACTATGGTTTTAAGACTTACAATTGTCAATAATTCTGAGAATTTGAAAAGTCTCCATCTCTCATCCGTGATCTCTCTGGAGTTTAGGGGCCAGAATAGATGCTATAGAAAGTATTTGGAATTCAGTGGTTTATATTTACAGTCCTGGCTCTTATAGTTAAAACTTCTATGATATTGGGCAAATCGGTTAACCTCTGTGGTCTTTAGACAGCCCAGGTCCCTCTCCCCATTTCCTTCTCTCTTCTTTGGAACCAATACGTATGAGGTTTTTGTCCTCTTTAAAAGCCATGGGCTGGGTTAATGATCTTAAAGTGTCCTTTTAGCTCTGGAATTATGATACTGTGATTCTGAGAAGGCTTAATTGGGTCAAAAGAATATTTTTTGTTGTTGATAAGTAGAATCTATCTTATTGAGATAGGAAAAAAGTCCAGGGGTACTAGGATTTATATGTAACTTTAAGGTTTGCACAATATTAACTCATTTGATCTTCACTACAATAAGTTGTTATCCCCATTTGCAGCTGAAGAAGTGAACTCAGAAAGTGGTTACAGACAGTGGGTCATAAAGTTATTAAGTATCTGATGTTGCATTTGAATGCACTCTTGCAGATTCCAGGTCCAAAGCTCTAGCCATTGTTTCACCTAGGTGCTTTCAGGAGTTCAAAACTAAGTATAATAATACAAATAATATTACATTTCTCTTTTAATAGCATTTTATTTTTCAAAATGCATGCAAAGATAGTTTTCAACACTCACCTTTCCAAAACCTTGTGTTCCAAACATTTCTCCCTCTCCTCTCCCCTATTCCCCAAGATAGCAAGGAATCTGATACAGGTTTAACATGTACAAATCAGATCAAAGTGGAAAAAAATACAAGAAAAAAGAAAAACCTAGCAAAGAAACAACAATAACAATGTTGAAATAGTATGGGGTTTTTTTGTTTGTTTGTTTTTTGGCTAAGGTAGTTGTGGTTAAGTGACTTGCCCAGAGTCACACAGACAAGAGGTGTTAAGTGTCTGAGTTCAGATTTGAACTCGGGTCCTTCTAACTTCAGGGCTGGTGTTCTATCCACTACACCAACTAGCTGCCCCCAAATAGTATGTTTTGATCCACATTCAGTCTCCATAGCTCTCTCTCTCTCTCTCTGGATGTGGATGATATTTTACATCCTAAGTTTATTGAAATTGTCATGAATTATCTTTTTGTTAAAAAGAGCCAAGTCCAGAGCTGATCATCACATAATCTTGTTACTGTTCTCTTGGTACTACTCACTTCACTTAGCATCAATTCATATAAGACTTTCCAGGCTTTTCTGAAACCATCCTACTCATCGTTTCTTACAGAACAATTAATATTCCATTACATTCATATGCCATAACTTATTTAGCCATTCTTCAACTGAGGGGCATCCACTCAATTTCTAGTTTCTTGCCACTACAAAAAGGGGTGCTGCAAACATTTTTGCACATGTGGATTCTTTGCTTTCTTTTATGAATAACCTTACGTTGTGAAAAGAAGTTTGCATCTGTTTCTCTCATTATTTTGTTCCTCTTCCAAATTCTTAGAAGATTATCAGACAAATTCAATGTCTTGTTTGACTGTTGTGCATGTATCTGGGAAAAAGGAGAAAGATTGACTGGATAGTTGAAATTTCTATGAAAAAATTTGAGAGAGATTTTGAAATCCAACGATAGAATTTGAAACACTCAAACATTGACCAGCTTTTATACATAGAACAGAGATATTCCAGATACTGTGAGATATAACAATAATAATGATAATAATAATTATTATTAAGAATATGATAGTAATAGCAATAAAAGTTTTAAACTTGTAGCCATGAGACTATGATTAGACTTCCAGCTCCAACAGTATATTACTATAGTCCATATATCAACTTTTTAGATATTTGAAGGTAATTCTCATGATCTTTCTTTTACCCTGTCTTATCTTCTCCAGCATTTATCTACTTTATTCAGTCCCTTTAAGTATAGTTTCACATTCCTTCACTCTCCAGGTCAACCTCCTATAGATGAGTTAATTCCATCTTTCTTCTGTCCTTCCTATAGTATGAGTTCTTAAATTAAACTCAAGACTTTGGCTGTGATCTCAAAAGGATAGAATATCACGTTATTATTCTAGATTCTATTCTTTAATTATATGCCTCATTCTGGATTCTATGTTTCGATTGATGAGACTAAAGACATCTGGGATAAAGATCACATTGGACTAAGTGGTAAAATAGATTAAAACCCCATCTCTTCCACTATCATACAATGTGACCCCAAGAAACTTCCTCTTATTGGTTCTCAATTTCTTCCTTTCTAAAAAGAAAGGGTAAGACTAAATGCTCTCTAAGTGTCCTTCCAATTCCCTGATTCTGTCTTGCATTATTACTTCTTTTGGTTTCTCTACCTCATCATCATATATTTAAATCATTCATTCATCAATTCATCTTGCACTTGATGTTCCTTCAGAATTCCTTCTATGGAAGTCTTTTCCACAACATTACAATTTCTCTTTTAAATAACTAGTAACCAAACTCTGATTTTTCCTTCTGTTTTAATCCTTGAAATATCTGCAGTTTTTGTCATTGAACATTTCATTTTAGATATTTCTCCTTGGATTTTTGTGACACTATTATCTCCTGGCTTTCCTCCTACCTCTCTGACCATTAATTCTCAGGCACCTTTACTGGATCAACATCTATGAACCAATTGCTATGTACATATTTACATAGACTTGGTACCTCTTTTGTATTTCTACATTTATCCTCATCCATTCATAAAACAATAACTACACAGATGCCACTTGATTTTTATATCCCATAGGTATTGCTATCTCAATAAGTAAAAAAAAAAAATATTTTCCTTGAAATCTACTCCTCTTTCAAAATGTACCATTCCTCAAGTTGCCCAAGTTTACAATCTTAGAATAATACTTTATTCTTGATTTTCTCTTACCTCTCATAAAATTAGTCTCCAAGTTTATCTCTTTAATCTCTCATGTCCATCCTCTCCTTTCCATATTTGATCAAACCCTCACTAACTCTTACCTGCATTATGCAGTAGCTCCTTATTTAGTCCTTTGGTCATCATAATCCCATCCTCCCCCTTTTCCAATCATACATATAGTTTCCAAAATGGTATACCTAAAGGGTGGTTCTAAGAACAGACTCTTACTCAAGAATTTTCAGTGGTTTCTTATTGACTTCTAAAATCAACTACTTATGTGTGATGTTTAAAGCACTTTGCAATTAGACTCTAACTTGTCTTTGTATACCTCCCCCTCCTTGTGCCTTTTATATTCCATCCAAACTGATCTTATTGCTATTCTTCATTCATGATATTCCATCTGTCTCTCCACCCATGATATCTTTGTAGAGACTGTCCCCTATACCTGGAATGCTTTCTCTTGTTAGTGCTGCTGCCTCTTGAATTAATCTTCAAATCCCTCTAAAATAATTCCAAATGTAATCTTTTTCAGCCCTTTTTGATCCCCCCCAATTGATTTTACTTTTTCCCCATCAACCTAAAATTATTTTATCTATTATTGAATTAATGGTGTGTGTGCTGTTTCCTCCTCCTTACCCCAATCCTCAGTAGAATTTAAATTTTATAATGGCAAAAAATAATATTGATTTTGAATTGTATGTCAACACCAAACACAGTATTCCTGAGATCAAAGCTGTTTAATAAAAGCTTGTTGAATTAAAATTGAGTCATTACATGTAGTGAAAAAGATAAAGTTAACTAAATGTGATAGTACTTACAAATGTATTTAGCATAGAGTCTTACATAAATTAGGCACTTAAGATATGTTTATTTCCTTCCCTATTATATTCACTATATTGATTATTTAGAATAAGATTTCTTGGTAATCTAAAAACCATATATTGGGCAAAAATATTACTAGTCTCAGGTATATCTTGCTCTGTAGAATCTTCCCCTAACATGCTCCTTTACTGCCGTCAGAGTTAGTGTATTCTCTCTCTTCCTCAAATCATCATTTATTTTCTTATTGCATTCCCAGTGTCTTCCAGTAGAATGGGCTATGTTATTTTTTGTTATTTCTCCCTGGCACCTAGCATAATGTTTTGTGCAAGCGCAAGGTATTTAATAAATCTTTGTATTAGGACCTATTTTTGGTGGATATGGACTGACTGGTTTACAAATGAAAAGATTTGAAATTGCTTTCATTTTTCCATCTCTTGGTGGAAATATTACAGTAGTGAAGGACCCACAGACTGAACAACAAAAACGGATGAGAAGCACAAGTCTGGAAACACAGAATCTTAGAATTTTAGAAGTGGAATATACATTAGGAGCATTCTCTCTACAACATCTTGAAAGGTGAGTGGGTGTCCAGCAACTGCTTGAACATCTGGACTGTCATGCCATACTGTCCTCTCTCAAGAAATTTCTTGTATTGCTTAACACTCTAGTGGTTAGAAAGTTCTCTATTTTACTTTAATCTCCCACTTTGGAAATCATTGTCACTAAATCTGGAACCATAAAGAGAATAATCTAATCTGTTTTCTGTATGTCAATCCTTCAAAGAGAAGATATTGTCTTCCCTTTCTCAAGCTTTTCAAGGCACATTTCTTGTTAACTTATGAATAATTGCAAGTTGTCAGCCTGCATGAAGTAAAGGTATGCAAAATTTTTTATTGTGAAATCTTCCTGGCAGGAAAAATCTCAAGCCAAATTCTGAGTTTGTAATTTCCTCCATCTGTTCTATTTTTCTTCCTGTTTTACTCAGGGATACCATGTCCCTATCTCTTCCCTTTTATTCTGTTACTCTGTCCCTGATCTTTTGGTTACCCCATCTTCTCACATTCCACAATGAATTTTGCCAGAAGGCTCTCCCTCTATTAGAAATGAAAGATTTTCTTGCAGCTGGGCTCCTTCTGTATTTAAAAAAATCAATGCTTTGAACATCTGGAATGGCAGACAAGCATGGCACCATGGGGACAAAAAATCATCTCCCCCAAAGTGTGTGAAAACATCTGCCACAAATTTTAAAAAATGGACATTCATTCATGGACAGGAAAAGAGTAAATTAGTTATATTACCTAGTGTCCCTGAACATCTTATTCTAGGGAAAGGAACTAGAAGCAAAAACAGGTGATATAATTCAGGCAGACAACACAGTGCTGAACCCATAACTCATTTTCAGCATCATTTTCTCCACCAACTAGTACACATGCTATGGTGAACTTAGTAGCAACAAGAAACATGACTCAGATTAACCCTAACCCTAAAAGCCTCCTCACTAAGCTCTCAAAGCATTGAGATTGAATGATGAAACAGGAAGGAGATCCCTAAACCAAAGTTTGCAGGTGCCACCATTCTGTAAATTCTAGCATCCTTCAGATTTATCTCTTGGATCCTTTTCTCTCTGCTGACATCTTCAAATAATTTGTTCATATCAAGTACTATACTTTCTTTTCTTTCTTCCCACTTCCTAGTCTTAGCATCCATCAAACTATTTAGAACAACAATATCATCCTTACTCTGTCATCCAAAATTTCTGCTACAAAGATAAAAGAGTAATCAAATCCAATCCAACCATTCTAGAGAGTCATTTAGAACTATGCCCAAAGGTCTATAAAACTGTTTATACCTTTGAACCAGCAATGCTGACTCTATATCCCAAGAAAATCATAAAGGATGGAAAAGGACCCACATGTGCAAAAATGTTTGTAGCCGCTCTTTTTGTAGTAGCAAAGAATTGAAAAATGAGTAGATGCCCATCAATTGGGGGAATGGCTGAACAAGTTGTACTATATGAAAGTAATGGAATATTATTGTTCTATAAAAATGATGAACAAACTGATTTTGGATAGGACTGGAAGGGTTTACATGAACTGATGCTGAACAAAACAAGCAGAACCAAGAAAATACTATACATAAAAACAGCAAGAATGTTTTATGATCAACTATATTGCCTCAGTGGTTTAGTGATCCAAAGCAATCCCAATAGACTTTGGATGGAAACACCATCTGCATCTAGAAAAAGGACTAAGGAGACTGAATGTAAACCGATATATGCTATGGTCACTTTTTTTCTGTTTTTTAAATCTCTCCTATAATTTTTCCTTTTTCTTTGATTTTTCTCTCCCAACACGAGTCATAAAACAATGTGTTTTAAAAAAATAAATTTGCTAGAAAAAAAGAGTAATCAAATATTCCCACATAAACTGACCCCATAGTAGGTGTAGCAGTAGTAAAAATTCACCAATGACTGCAGATATAAATGTGTCTTACTCTTCTGTAGATGAAAAGGCCAGTGAGATCACAGTAAATTTTTCTGCTCAAATTAGTATGGTTATCGATGTCACTTCATCATCCATTTCTGCAACTTTGCCCATACTATCAGTGATGCCTCAAATTCACTGTCTTCTCATCTCTAGCTATTTGAAGCCCTAACTTCCTTCAAATCTCAATATAATCATTCAACAAATTTATGTGAAGCAGTTACTATTTGCCAAACACTGTGCTAAGCACTGGGGATACAAAGAAACACAAAGTCATGGTACCAGCTCTAAGAGCATACATTCTAATGGGAAAGACAACAAATGAATATATTAATATATACAACACAAATTTGAAGTGGATAAATTACACACACACACACACACACACACACACAAAATGTAGTTAAATACAAGGCTGTTTGAGAGTGAGGACACTCAACTAGGAGATTAGATCTCCAGTGACTTTTCAGTTGTCTTTCTGATTGTAGAACTAACATTTGTCACAAACCATTCTAGTATCTATTGGCAAAAGTAAATTCCTAAAATTAAATAAACAATGTGATCTTGGGAATATTGAGATAGAATTATCACTTAGCTATTTTCATCTTCTTATTTTTTTTCCCTTGACTCTAGGGTTTTTGGCTGAACCTAAGTTTTAAAGAAAGCTAGGGAAATCAAAACTCAAAAAAGAGGTGACAAGGGCTGGTTAATATGTGTCCTTTTCTGATTTCTCTAAGTTGCCAGTGCATACCCTCATGCCCCAAAACACTTTGACTTTATTTTTTCATATATGTCAAGGTTATATCCCATTTTAGAATGCAAGTTCTTTGAGGATATGTAATATTTCATTTTTTTTCCTTTTCCCTAGTACCTTGGACAGTGCCTGGCACATAATAATAGGTTAATAAATGCTTGTTGGTTGATTTTCTCATTACTTCAAAAGCTCTCATTTAATTAGTCAGGGCATTTCTGCCATTCATATAAGACAAAACCTTCCATGCCTCTGTAGCTAGATGATTACTGTCAGAGTTTCTTTTGAGAGTGTTTTAGATGGTTGTAATTAGTTGAAGTTTCTGATCAGGTGTGAAGAATAATAAAGAGCTTAATGGTGAATGAGCCTTTTGTCTCAATCTGCATCTGTGATACTTCTACCCATTTTTGATAGCTCTGTGCATTTATTACCCTTACCTTGTGCTGACACATCCATGTGATTATGGACCAAGTCTCCCATTGATGTTCACAAAGTTTCCTGCAAAACCACATTGAAAAAAATAATTTCTCAAAGTGAATTTTCTTATAATGAATCCAGATCTTCCCCTTTATACATAAAAACAATAGTCCCTGTACTTCATTCTTTTTAACTTGATTCTAATTCCTCTTCCACATGAGAAAACTTGAAAAAAATAATTACCATTACCTCTAACTTTTCTTTTAACACACTTATTGATGTGCATGTTAGTTATGAAAGTATCAAGAAGAAATTACATTCTGGATAATTTATTATTTATTAAATACCAAATATATGCCATATATAATGTTGGATGCCAGTATGACAAGAAGAAACTATCCCTTGCCCTGAGAAAACTTATATTTGACTGAGGGAGAGGACACATGTATGTATATACATACAAAGACACAAAAAATAAAAGCAAATATAATATAATTTCAAAGCACTAACAACTATGAGTTATAGATTCTAAAAGTCTAAAAGGGGGAAGGAACAAGAATTTATAAAACACTTTTTATGTGCCTGGAACTCTGATAAGCACTTCATAAATATTATCTTATTTTATCCTCACAACAGTCCAGAAAAGATGCAAATGCTACTATAATCTCTATTTTAGAGTTGAGGAAATTGTGGAAGATAAATTAACTAGTCCAATGTCAATCAGGTATTAAGTGTCTGAAGTCAAATTTGAACTGAGTGCTTCCTGAGTCCAATCCCAGATCTCTACTCATTATATTACATTCCTGTCTCTTAAAAATGATATAATCAGTTATAAGATTAAATTAATATTTCTTCTGGCAAATTTTCATATGATGTCATTTTGAGTTCTCTTAAAATCACTTCCTTCTTTTCCTCTGGATTTATTCTATTTTCTCAATGCTCTGCTAAAAAGTTGGTGGCCTGAACCAGACAAAATATTCCATATAAAATCTGCCCAGGATTTTCATGAATGTAGTATAAGATTGTCATTTCATGCCAAGTCTGGAGTCAGGAAACCCTGAGTTCAAATCTTGTTTCAAACATTTTCTAGTTCTGTGACTCTGCTTTTTTTGCCTCACTTTCCTTATCTGTAAAATGAGCTAAAGAAAAAAATGGCAATTCCCAAATTCCCAAATCTTTGCCAAGAAAATCCCATTATGAAGAATTAGACAGCATGAAACAACTAAAGAACAACAATTCCACATGTATATAAATACATACTTTATATATGTGTTATATGTGTGTGAATGCATATTTTTAACATGTGTATATTCCTTTGTAAATGATGGACTTGGGAACATGTGTAAATCCAAGAACATATACCATATAGCCTATCATACAAACTGCAATTTGTGTAGATATAGATAAATATAGATAGATAATATTGATGTATAGAATACTTCTCTCCAATTTTTATGATTTATCTTGATCTCTCTGTGTCCTCATGAGACCATATAAGAAATGTATAGTCTTATCAATTGTGGGCACCAGTTTTTAGAAAGGGTATATCAAGATAGGGTATTCTCAGAAAAAAAGATAACCACGAATGGGAAAAGGCTAGAGATCATGGAATTAGAATGGTTTATGTTTAGGCTAAAGTCTTATGAATTATTCTTCATATATTTGAAGGATGCTCTTTTGGAAGAAGTGTTGTTTTTGCTTGATCCTAAAGGGAGCAATAATACATGAAAATTACGATATCCATTTAAGTTCAATGCATGGAAAACTCACCAATCTTAGAGCCATTCAAAATGGAAAGGGTTGCTTTTAGAAAGAGTGGACTTGTTTTTATTAAACATCTTAAAGCAAAGGCTGCACCACCACTTATTAGGAATATATTAGATCAACAAAAACATCATGCATCCCTCATTTTGTGGTGAGGAAACTGAAGACTGAGGGGGGAGAAGTGATTTGGCCAGGGTTATACAGCTAATGTTATAAATGGTAAAATCAAGAGAAACTGGATTTTTAGCTCTGTGTCAATATTCTTCCTACTGCACATTTTACTACATATGTGAGTGTGTGAGAAAGAGAGGGAAGGAGGGAGGAGAACGAAGAGAAAGGAAAAAAGAGGAGAGAACATAGACATTAATCCCCCATTATCAGGAATAGAAGACTCTTCCCTTTTGAATGTTTTATCCCTCAACAAGGGATAAGTTTGACTTTATTATAGACTAGATCAGTGGTGTCACATTCAAAAAAGGAAGGACTACTAATTCATACATAAGGAGCTCTGTTGGCCACATGAGGACTCAATTTTAAAATGTAGTGTTATGCGTTATTGTATTGCTATTTTTGTTTAAAATTTCCCGGTCATATTTTAATCTGGTTCTGCCACTCAGAAGTGTTGTAGGCAGCATGTGTTTTACCCCTCTTAAGGAGATCATCCCCTAATATCCATTTCTGTTTATTATGTGTACTTCTGTCTTGACCCCTAGTTCATAAATTCCATGAGCTGAAGAGTCCCCAGGATTGGAAAACAGAGTAAAATAAAGGAGAAACAAACAAATCCGCAAATTATAGAAACCCTGGATGATAAATTTGAAAAAGACTTCAAAAATCATCTAGCCCAACCCACCCATTCTACAAACAAGGACACTGAAATCTCTACCCTTTCCTTGAACTTCTTGCTAGATGACAAGTGCCTTAAGAGGAGGGATTATGGGATTTTTATTTTTATCTTTGTAAACCCAGCACAGGGTAACCCATGGAATTAATACTTAAGAAATGTTTGTTGAACAAAAGTAGACTTTGTTTTGTCAGGTCCTAACCTGTTCATTGTTTAGAGCTGCAATTCTATAGCATGGTGAGGATGAGATTGAAGATGAGGATGAGAGTGAGCATTTTCATAGCACTTTCAAATCAAAAGTTGATATTGAGGCTTCTATCTTGGCAGTGTAGGCACTTTCCTAATTATGTAGATACTTCACTTACCTTTCTCTATATATGAGACTTGGGCATTTGTTATTGAGAGGATATATCCTATGTAGATTGTCTTGAAAACCACAGGCCCTAGATTTAGGGGCAGAACAACTGGCACACTCTGTGCTATGGAAAGTGCACTTTACACTCTGGGTTGAAAAATCCATTTTCTCCTGATTGCCTCCAGGCTTACAGCTCCCATATGGGTAATATATAACTTCTATAAATAGTCTCAATATGACCTACAGTTTAACTTTAATTTTTTTTTATCTCATTTTAACTTTATTGCAGCCAGGGTAGACCCCTTGCATTTTGGAAAAGTGTAGCCTCTCTGCTTCCATGCTTTGTCTTTGTTTAGACTATATATGTACATTTCAAGCCCTTTTAGAGGAGGCTTCCATTCAAGTATTGCTTTTGCTACTGGTTGTATGTGTCTAGCTCCTAAAATCACCTCATGTTTATTTTGTATATATTTATGTAACAGAGGTAGTAAGATATAGTGCATGGAGAGCCAACCGTGGAGTCAGAAAAACTTGATTTCAAGTCTAGTCTTTGACGCATGTCAGCCATGTGACCTTAGTAAATCATTTAATATTCTAATGCCTCAGGCAACCCTCTAGAGCTTGTCACTCAGAGTTTTTATTCTCAATTTATCCAAATACACATATGCATGCATATATATATGGATGTATATATACAAATACGTAAATAAAATATATAAATAAATTGATATATTACATCATAGACCTGACCTAGATAATGTATATAGATATCTATAGACAAATAAAGATATGAATAAAGCTTTGAAGGCAGTTCTCATTTCTATATTTGGCATTTATGCTTCCAATGCATTGAATTTTCTCACAAACACTTGGTGCTTAATAAATGCTCATCAATTTGGTTGCATAAGCATTTATACCACACTATACTGGCACTCTGAACAATATGAGAACAGTATTTCTCCTTCCTTCATGTAAGGAGTTTACAGTCTCAGTGTGGAGATAGATCTTGTACATGAGGAAAAGCTAGAAAGAACATATAACTTTTGACTATGTCATTCTAAATCAAACTACAATAGCAGTTTAGAGAAAAGTGGTGCCTGGTGTGACAGGCTAAAGTCATCAGAGGAGGTTCCAAAAGGAAGTGGGACTTCTCTTGAAACTAGAAGAATTTAGGGAAGAAAGTAGAGAAGAAAGGATATATTCAATGTGAAAGCAAAAGCATGTACAAAGGCATTAAAAAGTAGGAATATTTGTAGAATATCCAGTAGAAAGTACCTGGGCTGCCCAACTAGAGCAGAAGAGACATTCAGAGAAAGTGAAATTCAGTAGGAATTGGTGTATGGGGGATGTAGTTTAAATGACAGCAGCCTTTTATTAAGTGAGGAAAGAATTGTTCTAGATGCCAAAGGGATAAATAAAACATTGAGATAAGGCATAATATTTACTTCCATTGAATTTATGATCTAGGAAGCTTTGGAAGCCATAAATAAGAATTTGTCTTTGCTTTTGTAGAAAATAGGGAGCCATGGTAAGTTTTTGAGCAGGAGAGTCATGAATGATGGATCTAGAAAATGAATCTTCTAAAAGTCTTTTCCCAATTTTTCTGAAGTCTGTGTTACTCACTGATGAAGCTTATTCTCTGTAAGTTTTCCAAAAATTTTGCAGTTCTCTTCTTTATCTTCTCTGACAGACTTCTCTTATTCCTTGCCTTCTGAGAGCCATGTAAGTGTCTCTTGGCTAGAATATAGCTTGTTATATCTCTTGTTTATCTACAATTAATTATCTGCTGTAGGTCATTAGCACAGCAAACAAAGTTGGAAATATATTCAGGGACATAAAGTAAGTACTAATTTCCCATACCTTTGGTTGAAATATGAACTTGTTCTTTGGTTGAAATTCAAACTTTTGCTACAGCAAAATTAAGGGACAGAAGATCAAAGATTTGAGTTAGAAGGAAAGGTGGAGGTCACAGTAAAATCAAACTATCACATGTGCAGTTGAGCAAACTGAAGACTAGGGAAATTAAATAACTGACTGATGGTCACATAGCTGGTATCACAAAGAGGCAGAATTCAAAATAAGAAGAGATTTCATCAAGATCTTTCAGTTTATGATGCTTATTTTATAAATCATGAAAGTAAGACCAGAGGAGGATAACTGACTTCCTCAGTCACACTTCTGACATCAAATCCAACTATTCATTCAAATTCATAGGCTACTACTCTGTTCCTTTTTGCTATTGTTGAGATGTACAGGGAAAAATTTAATTCAAAGATCCCAGTTAATTATCTGTCCCTAAAGTTATGTTCTTGACAATCATTCTATGATTTATATAACATTCCCAGTAAGTCAAGATAATAGATATTTTATCTAAATGAAATCTATAACTTGGGTGGGAGATTGAAGATTTACTAGCATAGGAAGAGCTTCTCCCCAATGAAAATTTTCAAAAGCAGAAAATGAAGATCTGTCTATTCACTATTCATGAAGTCAGATTTGATGCAAATGGAGATTACCATCTTGTACTTTTTAATGATTTTGCTTGTAGCCCTTTTGTATCATCCTTGCTCAGATTCTACATAATCTTTTATGGAAGACACAAAAGTTTTCATGAAAAAATGTATGGTATGCCTAGAATTCTTTTAGATCATGTTAGATTGATTTTTGAATATCTTACAGATATAGAAGTAGCATGGCCCAGTGACTAAAGGATCCATCCTATAGTGAGAAAAATGTGGGTCATATATTGCTTATGACGTATACTAACTGTGTCACTCAGGGCAAGTCATTTAACATATCAGTGACCCAGGCAACCTGCTAAGACTCTAAGTTACAGATAGCATCAACTGATAGTTTTGATAAGGAACCTCCTTGCCCTGTTTTGCAAAAGTCAGTAACTATGGGTGTGAAATGTTACATATGATTACAGACTTTTTCACTATGTTGGTTAGTTTTGCTGATCTATTTCCCTCTCTTTTTTTATTTTCAGTTATAAGAGTTGACTAGCTGGCAGGGAATACAAATAGAATGAGAATTTTTATGGCATAAAGATAAAATATATTAATGAAATTTATTTTAAAATTATTTTATCAGATATGGTGGTATATACTCACAGGCTCTAATACAGGTGGGTAGAGTCTGAGATCTGTAAATTGCTTATGAAATCCTGAATCCCTGAAATAGGACTAATGCTAATCAGGTATCTGTACTGCTTCTAGCACCAATATAGTTAGTAACCATCTTTTGGGAGGGGGAAGGAGGAAGGGAGGGAGAAAAGGCTATGTAAGGGGGGAACCAATTAGCTCAGAGCATGTCAGAGTTTCTGTTTTGATCAGCACTAAGGTTAAGTCATGAGTTTCTTGACAGTGAAAAGGAATTCTAGTCATCAAAAAGAAGAAAAAAAAGTTACAGAAGAATTCCATATTTTTACCAATGAAGGGAATACCAGAATACTGCCAAATTGATAAAGTCACAGTCTAAATTAACTATTTATGCACATACGCACACATGTGCATATATGTGCATCTATCTAAATAGATAAAGACGGACAGACAGATAGATAGATAGATAGATAGATAGAAGGAGAGAGACAGAGACAGACACAAACAGAGACAATGAGAGTGAGAAACTGAGAGAAAGAGAAACAGGGACAGGGGGAATTGTATACATAGAAATAAAAATAACAGGTGCAAAGATGTGCTCTGCACCTTTGGCATATGCTAAAGCTCAGGCTGTTGAGGATTGAATTAGGTATAGATGTCATCAAACAAAATGATCCATTAAGTTACTGGTGAAAACATTTCTTGTTAAGTACACATCCCTTAAAGAGCAGTGATGCTAGAGCTAAAGAAGAGTTTTGCAAATGTCAGGCATGGTTTAATTGTGCCAATTTCCCTGTCGTTTGCATTTTCTACTGCAAAACAATTATTGTTAGGGGGAAAATGTCAGAAATGTTATCTCTTATTCAGATTCCCAGAATGGCTCTTTTGCAGAATAGCACCAATCTCAAAGGATGTGAAAGGACTCTGCAGAAGTGAAGGGAAATTCATAGGAGAGTGTTATTTCTTACTCTCATGCTATTTTATTTTAAATGTGGTTAGAAAGAAATGTAAGCAACCTAGTCCTTGTTTGGAGTGATATACGTTTCAGTATTATAAGTATTTTCTTTTCCCCCTTTTTAGGCCAGCCCTGCTCCTATTATTGTCAACACAGATACTTTGGATACTATTCCTTATGTGAGTATAATTTTTCTCTTGATTTCCTTTTAAAAATTACAGAATAAAAGAATCATCTGACTTTGTGTGTGCATGTGTGTGTGTATTCTATTTTATTCCAACAGTTAATCTCATAAGATGCTTCCTACAATTAATTCTGGCCTTGTCTTTTAATATTTGCTAAATCCATGGTTAGTTATGCAGATAATTCTCACTCTCATTGAATATTTCTAAAACCAAAGGGAAATGAACATGAAGAAAGAGAATAACAAAATGCTTCCATTTAAAATGCACCCAAGGCTCCATGCATGGTAGCCAAGTTTTTCCCTGAAGATACCATATAAAGGGATTTTAAAATATAGGAGTAAAAAGTGGTTGTCTTTGAGACTTGCACAAGTACTTCTGTGGCAGTGTGGAACAAAGAGATGTAGTATTATATATGGGAAACAGTAGGCTAGCTTAACTGGAACATGGACTCAATGGAAAGGGTTTAGGGTCTAGGCCATAACACTGTAAAAATAGAGCTATCCATATTGTGAAGGGTTTTAAATGTCAGCTTGAGGAGTGTAATTTCTCCTACAACAAACAGGGAACCAATGAAAATATTTGAGTAAGGAAGTTACATGATTTCATCTGTATTTTAATAATTCCATTTTGGTAGCTATGTGGAGGATGAATTGGGTAAGAAAGAAACCAAAAGCAGGAATTTTGAATTCCCACTTTATGATCAAAATTTCTTGTCCTCCTAAATTTCCTACTGTCTCCTTATTCTTGAAGCTGGTGAGTCTTATAATGATCTTTTTATCCTTTGATCATTCTGTGTTCTCCAAGAACATCATTCCTGTTCTAGTTTCAATTCTCTCATTTCATATTCTTTCCCATATCAGCAAGGGACTGTTCTCTATCAAATCCAGGAGCTTCTAGTCCTGGTCTTCCATCATATCCACTGTACCACCTGTGCCATCCCTATTACAGCCAAGTGAAACAGTGGATAGAGTCCCAGGCTTGACGTCAAGAAGAATCATCTTCCTGTGTTCAAGTCTGGCCTCTAGTTGTATATATACTAGTTGTATGACTCTGGACAAGTCACTTAACCATTTTTTGCCTCAGTTTTCTCATCTGTAAAATAAGCTAGAGAAGGAAGTGACAAACCCATTTAGTATCTTTGCTAAGAAAACCCCAAATATGGTCATGAAGAGTCAGTTGTGACTGAAATGACCCAACTACAACCCCTTAATGCATTCCTAATGAATATTCTTCACACAGATGCTTAAACAATCCCTGTGCATATTAAATCCAACCTTGTCACTATGTTGCTTAAAAACCTTCAGTGGCTATTTGTTGTTTTATATAGTACGAGGACACCTTAGCTTAGAATATAAGATACTCCATGATCTCTCTTCAGCCTGCCTTTACAGAATCATTTCACACTGTTGTCCTTCAAATATAAGTCTACCAACTGGATTGTCAACTAAGACTTCTCTTGTTTTCACTACATACCTAGCATTTAAACAAACAGGTTGTCCCTTGTGCTGAGAAAATTGTCCCATGTGTCTCACTGTTGAAATGCTTCATTCATCTTGATTTTCCCCAAATAAAAATGATTTCATCCACTCTTTACGTCTCTTTGTCTTGTCTTGATCTCGTCATTGTTCTATCCCATGCTATCATGGATTACAGGAATTTGTTTACCTCTAATGTGTTAAATTTTTATTTCTTCATTAAATTGTAAGAACCTAGAGGACAAGGGATGGGTGTTGATTGCATTTTATACAGCACCTAGCTCAAGGCCTTTGTATAATTAGTGGTTATGCAAATTTATTGAGTTGTTCATTAGGTGATTCAGTGGATATACAATCGTATTCTATGAAATCCAAGGAAGAACAAAGTCCTTAGCTTACTTAATTAGAAGATACTGATACCGAGAATTATTCCCTGCAAAAATTTCAACAGCAATCTTTAGTTCAATGATAAATTGTATCATTAAGTATAAATCTATATTCAACTACTATAAAAATAATAGTAAACCAAAAGATATAATATCTCAAGTAGATTTGTTCTTTATTACCTCCCCTTCTTTTTTTTACATCTCTTTCTCCTATTCTTTCTCTCTTTCCCTCTTCCCCTACTCTCCTGCTCTTCTCTTTCTCTTTCTTCCTCTCCTCTCTCCTTTATTCTTTCCTCTTTATCTAATCCCTTGCCTGTCTTCTCTATTCTACTTTTCCCCCTTCTTTTTCTCTCTTTTCCACTCTTCTCCCTTTTTTCTGTCTTCTCTCCCCTTTTCAAATGTGATGTCGTCTCTCTTTCCTATATTTTTCCTCTCCCACATTCTCCTTCCTTATTCTTTCTTTTCTTCTATATATTCCTTATATCACACACTTGCCTCTTTTCTTATATCTGTTTTTTTTCTTTCCATTTCTACTAAGGAAAGAAAATGCTCACATATACTAATAAGGCCTTGGGTGATAGAAAACATGTCATGGGGTTTCTGACCCCTTTAGATAAGGGGCAAGTCAATGTTTTCTAAATTATTCTTGTCCCAAATCCCAGGCATGCCTTAGCCAAGTTCACCAATCTTGTTCTGGTGATATAGGAATATTGAACAGAAGGAAAATGTTTTGAGCAGAAACTTAACTATTGAGCAATATCAATTTGGAAACCTAATCTCTCAGATGCCAAGTTCACACTTCTGAATAGAAAATACCAACAGAATTAAAGAAAATTCTACATATCTGCTAGCCTGAGACCTGAGCTAGTTAACTAGTCAGCTGAATTATTTTTAAAAAATTATGTGGTCTGTCCTTTCTTTCTGAAAGCTAACATTGAGCTAAGATCAAATATTAAAAGGTCTTTTAAAGTTTATTTCTTCCTTCGATTCTCTTATATTTTATAAAAATCTGGTATCTATATTTGAATTCCTTGGTTTTTCTTAAAATTACAAATAAAATATGAAGAGTCTTATGTACCCTCAGAAATTCAAATTATAGTTAATTTTTTATAGCTATTCTGAAATGCATCTGTATAAAGTAGACTGTAACTTGTGTTTCGAACCTGGGGACTGAAAAAGGACACCTTCAACAAAAATTGGGAAATTAGAATATGGAGAGGTTTTAAAGGAAAGATAATGAGTTGGGGATTTTTTTTTCATTATGAAATGGAGGCTACCTCAAGGATATTCATTTGGAGATATTCAATAATCAGTTGCTGATATGGTACTGAGGCTTTTCAACAATGAGGGCTAGATATTTTTCTCTGAATGTCATCTTCATCGAGATGATAATTATACTCATGGGACTTGATGAAATCACCTTGAAAGAACCCAGGGGATAAAGAGGATAGGACTCAGGAAAGTGCTGAAGTACATCCCTAACTAGACAAGTTAGACTTTGATCAAACAAAGAGACTGGAAGGAGCAAATGAATGGGAAGAGGTGAACTAAGAGAATGAAGTATAACAAACATCCGTGTAGGAAAGAATATCGAAGTGAGAGAGGATGTTCTGCAGAGTCAAAGGCTCCAAGGGATCAAGAATGATGATAATCAAGAAAGGGGTATCATGTTTGGCATTTAAGAGAAAATGACCTGATCACAGGGTGGAATATAAAAATATTTTCCATGCTCTGTTGAATTTTAAAGCAAGTTCATATCCAAAGGATCAAATTAAAAACAAAGTATTTTTCACATTAAAAATGCAATACATTCTTATTGGGAATCATAATTATTTTGATATTCCTTTTGACTAAGAAGTGAAATGTTACCTCTGTCAACTGACTCACTAATTGACCTTCAGCTGATCTCTTTAACTTTCCCAGTCTCCTTGCTCCCTAAATGTTCTATATCTTGTTTTTCCCTCTTCATGTTCTAGTTAGTATAATTTTCAGGTCTATTTAATAGAAAAAGATTTTGAGATCCCCTAGGGATACTTTAGACATGTTGCATAAGAACATTTCCTCCTTTTAAAGTATTGCCTGAATGACAAAATTAACTTACAGTGAAAAGATTTCAAATAAATCTCATTAGAAGTCAATGTATTAATTCTACTTTTTGGAAAATTTTATTCTGGAATAGGATAAGTACATAGTCTTTATAGCAAGAACTCTTTGGTACACATGTTTAAGTTGATTAAAGGAAGAAGGAAATGCAAAATTTTGAAGGGCCTTTGTAAGTGTTCCTAACCAAGAAATGAGACATGGATAACTACCCTTCTAGTTTGTATATAAATCAAAACTATTTGAAATCATAGAGTTCTTTTTTTTTCCAAGGAGTATTTCAGTTTTTAGAGGCAATAATAAAATCTATTATTAATGAAAATGATAATTTTGATAGTTTAAAGTAGTCTTGGACAAGCTTATTCTTCTATAAAATGAAGGAATCCCCTGTATATGTTTTTAATATTCTAAAAAAAAAAACAAAATTTAAACATATAACATTAGAATGATGAAATCATATAACATGGGTTTAAACCTTACCTCTGGCATTTATGGCCTGTTTCACTTTGGTCAAGTCACTTTACATCTTTTGGTCTCATTTTCTCACTTATAAATTGAGCAAGTTGAGCTAGATCACCTCTAAGGTTTTCCCCCTTCTGAATTTGTGATTTTGTTATGCTATGACCATGCTTCAGTGTATTATGCTTTTAGATTTCTTATTCACCTTTCTATCCTTCCTCCAAATGTGGTACAATTTTATATCCTGGCCTTGAATATATTCGAGGTTTTAGAAAGCTCAAAGTGAACCTATCTGATATATGCCTATCTGTTCTTCAGAGGTTAGCTCTATAAAGGGAAAAAAAAGATAAAATAATGCCTCAAAAACCTTCTACATCTGTTTAATGTGGTATCCCTGATCAACAGACATATTTTCCCCTTGGCTGACTTTCCTGAGTTTGATAGGTAGCAGCCTCTAAATAAATCCTGTCCCCTTTCCTCCAGGAAGATAAGATTAAGTATTATATTAAACAGAAACACTGCAAAAAGTGTTTCTTTTGCTCTATTCTGTGATGCTTTAGACTTTCAATATTCTGAATACCCCCACACACACCAGAAATAGGCATTCAGGGAAAATATGCAGAAAAAAATTGGCTCCTAGAAATTTCAAACTAAATAGAGCCTCAAGCAATTATTTAGTCTGGCTCTTTAATTTTATAAAGAACCCAAGGTTGATGGCAGGAGGATAACTTTCCTGACATCATACAGCAAATCAGTGGCAGACTTGGGACTCTTGGAGTTTTGCTGTCTTTACATCATGTCTAACTAATACCCTTTGAAGGATACTGTGCTAAATATAAGCACCAAGATCTGTACCTTCTTTGTCCTCTTGTGGCTGCAAATACTCAGGGCAGAGAAAACACTTAGAATTTTCATCAGGGCTATTTACATGATGGTCATTCAGGGCTCTGGGTCCCATTTATATGTACCCATATATAGCCCTGATCCAGAATTATTTAGTCTGTGATGATCATCATAACACCTAGCATTTAAAAGATGTTTTAAGGTTTGCAGAACTATCAAGTTATCTCAGTTCATCCTCAAAACAAATCTATGATATAGATGCTGTCTCCATTTTATAGTTGAAAGAACACTGAAAATTGAAGGGATTGTCTCACAATTACTTGGCTTCTGAGTAACTGAAGCAGGATTGGTACTGACTTCTGGATTCCAAATCTAGAAATTTATTCACTAAACCAGCTAGCTGCTTCACTTATTAGCTAATAACTAACACATGGTTAAATCAATAAGGGAAGAGAGTTTTTAAGAGAATCAACATATAGCATAGCTATATTAGTAAGTGACCTTGTGATTGTTTTTATTGTTAGGCATTTTAGTCTTGTATGACTATTATCCCAGTTAGGATTTTCTTGACTGAGATACTGGAGTAGTTTGTCATTTCCTCCTCTGGTTCATTTTCCAGATGAGAACTGAGGCAAGCAAGATTAAGTAACTTGTCAGGATCACACAATTAGAGTCCGAGGTCAGGTTTGAACTCAGAAAGATGAGCCTTCCTGCCTCCAGGCCCAGCACTCTATTCACAGCTAGTCACTTAGCTACCCCTCAGGACCCTAAGAAGCACAAATGGAGAAATTGATACAGAAAATGAAAGAGAACATCTGAATACAGGCAGTTCTGGGATGCTGTCTCTTATAATGACCCAATGTTTTTCCACTTTCTATGACTTAACTATTGTAATTCCTTAAACCTAAAATATGCATTTCAATTACTTTCTCTTTTCCTTTCTTTTGCACAGTCCCCTCTTACTCCCACCAATCTGCAACATCTGCTTTTTGAAATACTCCCTAGATCAGATGCCATCTCCTCCAAGAAGCCTTTCCTAATATTCCCATTTGTGAATGATCTTCATTCCTCTGGCTTCATTTAGTGCTTTGTATCCATTTTACACACTATTGCTATTATGTCGGAGGTTATGGCACCCTTACAGTCACTAATCATATCATAGAATACTGCTGTGGAAAACTCAATGCAATCCTAATTAAAAAAGAAGATTAAGAAGGAATTGAAAATGTCAGAAAGATGACAGACAGAGATAATATAGTGAAGCAATATCAGTTAAATATGGAGTGTGTTTTGAAAGATATTGAAGATGTCATTTAAAAATGGTGGGTGTGGAATGGGATAATGATAATAGCCCTATAGTGGTAGTACCTCTAAAGATGCAATTAGAAATTGAAGCTGGTAAAGCACCAGAGCCGGAATCAGGAAGACTTGTGTTTAAATATAGCCTCCAGCACATAACAACTATAAGACCCTGGGGAAGTCAATTAGTCTCTCAATTAATATGCCTCAATTTCCTCAATTGTAAAATGGGAGTAATAATAGGATCTCCCCTGCAAGATTGTACTGAGGATCAAGTGAGATAATATTTGACACATATATGCTTATTTAATGCCTTCTTCCACCTTCCTTTTGATTGAGTTGGGGATCATGAATCTAAATGGGAAACCGATAAGGAGGAAGTTACAGCAGTGAAAATGTGAGCAAGAATTTTATTTGTGTAATTGTTCAGACATTTCAGTCATTTCCCACTCTTCATGACTTGTCCTTTCAGAATAACTCAAAGCATACCAATCACTGTTGGGAGTACTCAGAAAATGCATCTGTTTCCTTTCCAATCATTAGCAGTATATGCACCAGGAAAAAGTCACCACTTAACAGATGAAGAAAAACTTAATCACAAGGGATGAATGTTATATGTTCTAAAATTAAAAGTAATTCTCTTCTCATTGTCTAGCTCTATACAGCCAGCTAGAAGTCATAGTGAATAACATGCAGAGCCTGAAATCAGAAGGAGTCACCTTTATGGGTTCAAATGTAGCATCAGACACTTACTAGCCCTCAGCAAGTCTTAGCTCTCTCAGTCTTACTCATTGATAAAATGAGCTGGAGAAAGAAATGTTAAACAACTCTAGTATCTTTGAGAAGAAAACCTTAAACAGGATCAAAAAGAGTCAGACATGATTGAAACTGCTAAACAACAACAACAAAGTGGGGGGAAAAATAGAAAAACTATAGGCAGCCATTATATAGTGAAAGAGCATTGAATGCAGAGTGAGAGGATCTAGATCAGATATGATCTGCATTTTACTTACTATTTGTCTGACTCTGGATACTTCAGTTTCCTCTATCTCCTTATCCATAATGAGGTCAGAAAAGGAGATCTTTAAGGATCCTTCCATTTCTAAATCTCCACTCTTAATAATTCAGATTTCTCAGCTATCAAAAATCTCTATTCTTCAGATTATCTTTCATTTCTCTGCTACTAACTTTAAAAAATCCTAGCATCTTTCACTGAAATTGAATGTGTCTCCTTAATTCTATCCATAATAGCTGTCAGGGTGGAAAGCACCTTAAACCTTTAGCCAGTACAAAGTCAAAAGATAGTAGCAGGGGCACTCTGATGTCTCCTAGATGGTGTGCATCCGAGTCATTCTTTCCCCTGTGCATCTTTTTAAGGCAATGTTGTGAGATAATAGTCATATTCATTCTTCTCTATCTGGAGACTGCCTTCAAAATAAGGATTCTTTAGAAAGAAAATCTTAATTAAATCTGAGCTATGTTTAAGAAAAGCTAAGTTTGAGAAAAAAGGTAGACTTCTCATTGCACTTGGACAAATTTCTTTAAAAGCTTCCTCGTCTTTGTGTCATCCTTAAATTTAATGGCTTCTCATTTTTAAATTTTTAGTGTCACTACTGAAACGAAGCCATACTTTTAATCAACATCTAGCTGGCATATATTTGCTGCTTATATTTTAGATACCACAACCTAGTACTAATGTCATAATAGAAAAAACATTTATTCTAAAGGCAAAGAACTTCTCATCACATCATTGTTCTGTCATTTCCTGGGGGGCCTCACCTAACTTCTTTGAATTTCTGTTTCATCATTTATAGAATAGGTCTATCAATCCTTGATTTATCTTTCCATCTCCTCTTGATTTTACAAATAAGGAAACTGAGGTTGTGACTTTTCCAAAGTCACACAGTTAGGAAATGTTTAAGCCAGATTGGAACTCAGGAAGATGAGGCTTTTTGGCTGCAGGCCCAGCTGTAACCTCCTCAAAATAAATAGCACTTTACTCATTTTGTCCATATAATAGAATTTGAAAAATATCCATTGAATTATTACAGTATCTTTGTCAAGAAAACCTCAAGTGGGATAACCAAGAGTCAGACTTAAATGAAAATGACTGTACAAAAGAACAACCATCAAAAAAAGAAAAAAATCTTAACTTTTCCCTTGATCCACAAAGAGTACTATGTTATAATTACATGCTTTTCTACTCATTGTTTGATTAGTTCCTAGATCCTGTGGACAGATCTGACCTCTTCTCTGTAAAGGGTCACCTTTACAGATATTCTACCCACTGAAGTGATCCCTTCCTACTATCACTCTTTTCTAGCTTTTCTGATGTTAGTTATGTTAGAAAGTCTTCTCTTAAAAATTATTCCTTTCTTTTCTGTTTAATATATGCTCTGGTAGACTAGAGGTACATCAAATATAGCATTTAATAAAACAAAAGCACTATAATCAAGTGACAAAAAAATATGTATATTAGAGTATGGGAATTGATTAGCCTGAAAATGCTTATAGGAGGGCAGCCAGAGTGGTAAATAGCTTAAAGGTCATAGTTCATGGAACATGTGATAGCTATCTTAAAATATTTGAAGGACTGTAACTTTAAAGAAGGATTAGATTTCTTCTTTTTGGTTCAAAAGATAAAAAACTAGGAATAATGGATAGGAGTTTTCAAGAGGCAAATTTAGATTTGATTTAAGGAAAGCATTCCTAAAAATTAATGCAAAACATAAAATGGAATGGGGAAGACGTAGATTCCATAGCATTGACCTATCCAACAAAACCTAGATGAACACATACTGGATATGGAAAAGATTTATTTTTTTTTCAGATTTGAATTCAACCAGATGATCTCTAGGGCCCTTTCCATTCTAAGAATCTCAAATCAAGTCAACAAGCAAATATTCAGCTCCTATTGTATTCTAGGTACCTTGTTAATATTGTATTCTAGGTACCTTGTTAATTGCTGGAGATACAAAGAAAAGCAAAAATAAAACAAAAACAAATAAAAAAGTAGTTTGGGCTCTCAAGAAGCTTACAAACTAATGGGAGAGAAGACAAGCAAATAGAAGGAAGAAATAAGCAATATACAGGATAAATTTCTCAGGGAGAAAGTGACAAGAGCAAGGAGGATTAAGAAAGGAATCTTACACAATGTGAGTTTTTAGTGAGAATTTTTAGAAGCAAGCCAAGAGGCAGAGAAAAAGAGGGAGAGAATTCCAGGCAGTAGAAATGCATGGAATCAAGAAATGGAGATGCTTGTGCAAGCAAAAGCAAGAAAGAGTTTCACAGGATCATCGATGATAGATGACAGATCACAAAGGGGAATGAGCTGGAAGAAGTTCTAGAAAAGTAAGAAAGGATCAGAATGTGAAAGACTTTTTCAGATCTTGAAGAGTTCTGTAAGAATCTGATTCTTTGAAATACAGGATTTTTATCTTTAGGAATTTAAACATTTAGGGAAAAAATATCTTTTGGAAGTTTAATTTCTCACAAATACTGTTTTTTTAGCTTTATGGTTGAAGAAAATGAAACAGGAACATTGTGATATGAATATAAAGACAAGTTTGGGGATGGCATGTTCTGATCACTGACTTTTTCAACTCATTTCACAGAATGTTAGAACAGAAAAGGATTATAGAATCAGAGATTTAGAGTAAGAAGAGCTATTAAAACCTGTCTAATTCTTTTCTCTCACTTTGTAGGAAACTGAGGCAGAAAGGAGGTTTAAAAACTTGTTAGGGAGAGATGGAAGAGTCAGGATTTGAATCCAGGTCCTCTAATTAAAAATCTATTTTGTTGGTGGTGGTCAGTAATTTCAGTCATGCCCAATTCTTTGTGATTCCATTTAGGGGTTTTCTTGGTAAAGCTACTACAACAGTTTGCCATTTCCTATCTCAGCTCTTTTTACAGATGAGGAACTAAGACAAACAGGGAGAAGTGTCTTGCTCAGAGTCACAAGAGGTGTCTCAGACCAGATTTTAATTCAGAAAAATGAATCCTCCTGACTCTAGACCTGAAGTTTTACCTACTGTGCCACCTGAGTATCTTAATTTTGGTTTTTTTGTTTGTTTGTTTTTTAAGATAAAGTCTTCACCTGGTTTCCTCCCTCCACTCATGTTGCTTCTTAAAAAGTTGTCCTGTTTGTATTTTTGAATTGTTTGACTTGAAAATGTATGAGGTACCCCAGAGGGACTTTTCATTAGCATCCTCTGATGGCACACTATGTAGTTTTTAATTGTTTCTAAGAAAGTATAGTCTATGCCTAAAGAACAGCCTCTTAAGGTAAATGTAGTCTGATTATCCCACTTTCTACAGAGAGTGTAGAATGATGTTTAGCCCAGAGGTGTTTTATGTTGAAATTCAAATGGCTGAGACTCAAAGAATAATGATCTTTTGTGTTAGAAGCTTGTATTTAAAGGGAAAAAATAGAACTCATGGAATAACCTATGAAGATAACCAAAATTACTTGACAAAAAGAGTAAGTAGATAAGAACCTGTAATAATCGATATCTCCTTAGATCCCAATTGAAATTAAGTTTGGTTCTAGTTGTTTTAAAGACAATCTATTTCTCTTGCTCCCTTAGGGTTAGAGAAGTGAGGAGATTAGATAGATTGTAATTGGGGGTTAAGGTTTGGCAGATACCATTTTTACTGCTTTGTTTTAAATAGTCATAACCACTGAATGCTTAAGCATTCTAAAAATTCTTGAAGAATTTGAAGTATTTATTTTTACTATAATACTCTCTATGAGTCTCTAGAAAGGATGGGCAATTCAACAGACTTGTTTTTGTTAAGTGATTTTTCAGTTTTTTTTTTCCACACATTGTGACCTCATTTGGGGTTTTCTTGACAAAGATATTGTAGAGATTTACCATTTTCTTCTCCAGCTCATTTTACAGAGAAGAAAATTAAGGAAGAGGATTAAGTGACTTGCCCTGAGTCACACAGCTAGTGTCTGAAGTCAAATTTGAACTCAGGGAGATGATGCTTTTCTGATTACAAGCTTGACACTCTATGCACTATGCCTTCTCAGCTGTCCAATAGATTTATTATGAAACTTCGTTAGGTGAAGTTTCCTCTTTTTAACTTGGTAACATCCACTCTTAAAAATAAGGGAAAGCTAGCTGTTTGTACATTTATAAGTCAACCCAGATTCAGCTATTGTCAAATTAGTGAAAAGCCCCTTCAGGTGATTTGGCTGATATATCTAATTATTTAAGAGCATAATTAGGTTAATCAAGAAGCTGAGACATATTGTCAGTACATAGGCTTTGTGCTCTGAGGGCCACAGCAATTTAAGAACAGAAATTTCCAGAGTGGACTACTATTGAGAATTCCTACATTAAATTCCAGTCAGATGAAGGCCTTTATGAAATGAAAAAAAACTTTAAAACTCATAGAGCTGTGTTATAGGGATCATGTAGTGATCATTCTACTTGACCTTCACACTCCTACTCACTTGTTGCTCAAATGGATTTTATAAACAAACAATCTTCCTTCTCTGGAAAATAGTATCAAAGGCTCTCTAATTTTCTTTACTCTATTATTGTCTCTGAAGTCTGAGACAGAAACCGTGCTTCTGGCAAAACATCTCAGTGGGGGAATCTATCTCTAGCTCCCCTCTGGGGATATTTCTCCTTTAGCTGCTTCCTCCTAAATTTCCAATAAGTACATCCAGACTAGAGAAACCCTGCAGATAATTTATTTTTAATAAATCAAAGTAAAATCTGAAACAAAGAAACGTGAATATACTTCCAGTTTTCTCAGTTCCCTGAGAGAACTATTTCAGCACCATGAGAGATTCTAATATTAGTATCATGGATGTAGGAGGGCAGAAGAATATGCTTCTGTATAGCAATGAAGCATCTGTTCCAAAGCACCTGATTCTCACTTGGCCCAAGAAGTCTCATTTCCAGGGTCCTGGGCCCTTGCTCTGTGACAGTGATGATTCTCTTTATCTGTATTTCCACTTCCTTAATTCCCCATAATGCCTTAATGCTTCCTTTTTTAAGCTACAGGTATCTTCTGTTGTTCCCATTAAAAAATGATAGATATATTGTATATAGGTACATAAATGGAAGAATAGACAAATAGATGATAGGTTGGTTAGGTAGGTAGGTAGATAGACAGATAGACTGTGAAAGAAAGAAATACATATTATTTATTAAATGTTTAAATATGCCAAGGATGGTGTTAAGTGCTGAAAATATGAACAAGTGATTCCCTACTCTTGAGGATTTTCTTTCTCTAGCTTGTTGCAGGAGAAAAAAAAAATACACAAAGTAGAATTCACAAAGGGAATGAGGGAAGGAGAGGATGCCCAAACACAGATTAAAGCTATTGCTGTTGGATTCCTTTTAAAATTTCTATTTCAGAATCGGTAAATTGACTTTTTTTTGTTTGTCCCCTTCTATTTAATATATTCTTTTTTATCTAATAGCCTTTTACTTACAGGTTATATGCACGGGTAACTTTACAGCATTGACAATTGCCAAACCTCTTGTTCCAATTTTTCACCTCTTACCCCCCACCCCCTCCCCCAGATGGCAGTATGACCAGTAGATGTTAAATATATTAAAATATAAATTGGATACACAATAAGTATACATGACCAAAACGTTATTTTGCTGTACAAAAAGAATCAGACTCTGAAATATTGTATGATTAGCTTGTGAAGGAAATCAAAAATGCAGGTGTGCATAAATATAGGGATTGGGAATTCAATGTAATGGTTTTTAGTCTAGATGGGGAAATTAAGGCAAACAGGACTGAGTGAATTGCCCAGAATCACAAAGCTAGTAAGAGTATTGATTTGAAGTAGGAATCTGTGTCTTCCTAACCCCAGGCCTGGCAGTCTATCCATTTAATCATTTATCTGTTTATGTATGTACATGAATATATCTATATATATATCTATATCTATATCTATATATATATATATACACATACACTATTGACCACACTTCTTAGTACATAAACGCCTAAATAATAAGGACTATTTGACTTTTGCCTAACAGAATGTCTTATATGTAGTATTGATAAAAACTTATTTGAAATCCTAAGGACATTTGTCCTTATCCCCCACCCTTAGGGATACCATGTAGAAACTAGGATCAAAAAGTCTGACTTGGGATGGCATTTCATATGTTTTTATGATATATGGTACATGGCATAGTAATATATCCCTCACTGTAACAGAGTAAAATTTTTGTACAGATCTTTTTGTCCCCTCTTAAAGGACTATATCAAGTAATAAAAAGGTTCTAGGATAATTTATAATTGACATTATTTATGTTTAGAAGAATTGCATGTGTTGAGCCTATATTGGATTACTTGGTTTCTAGGGGAGGGGAGAAATGAGCAAGGAAGGAAAAAAATATTGTGTTTAATATTGAACACTATCCTTGCAAGTATTTGAAAAATAAAGAAAGCTATTATAAATAAAGAAATATAAATCCGAAAGAGCCTTAGAGAAGTTCTATTCAATTTCCCCACCTATTCTTGCCCCAATTATGTAGTTAAGAAAATGAAAAACATTAACCATAGACTTCTAATAAACTTCACATATTAGAAAATTTTTGGATTTATATAATAAACTTTGGAATTGAGAATGGAGAAAAGTAGTGTGCTTCAACAAATTTTTCCCACCTTTCTTTAGATAATAGACATTTAAACTAGTTTTTTTTTAATTTCATATTTCTCCTAAAACTTAGGAATAATCAGGAAACTTGAACAACAGGTCTAACTAAAAAAACTGATATTATCATAAAACAGTATGACTATTCCTACTAGTGTTTCTATTGTTACAAGCTTCTAAAAAGTATTATCAATATTTGTGAGAATACTGGCTGTATACTCTCATTTACATAAAAGGAAATGGTTCAATGAGGGTTTCCTGAATGTGATGATAAGCCATAAAGGAAGGAAAAGATTATCTCAGAATTACAGGGGTATGGAGAAGGGGCATAAAGTACATTCCAGGCTTGAAAGCAATAAAAAAAAGTGTAATATATTTTTTCAACAGTATTTTATTTTTCCAAATGCATGTTAATATTGTTTTCAACATTAATTTCTTTTCTTTTTTTTTGATTTTTTAAAATTTTATTATTATTTATTTTTAATTAAATAACTTTTTATTGACAGAACCCATGCCAGGGTAATTTTTTACATTATCCCTTGCACTCATTTCTGTTCTGATTTTTCCCCTCCCTCCCTCCACCCTCTCCCCAAGATGGCAAGCAGTCCTATACATGTTAAATAGATTACAGTAGATCTTGGATACAATATATGTGTGCAGAACTGAACAGTTTTCTTGTTGCTCAGGGAGAATTGGATTTAGAAGGTATAAATAACCTGGGAAGAAGAACACAAATGCAAGCAGTTTACATTCATTTCCTAGTGTTCTTTCTTTGGGTGTAGCCGCTTCTGTCCATCCTTGATCAACATTAATTTCTTATAAAACTTTGTGTTCTAACTTTTTCTCCCTCCCTCCCTTACCTACCCCCTCCCCAAGGAAGCAAACTACCTGATATAGGTTAAATATGTGCAATCCTTTTAAATATATTTCCATATTTGTCATATTGTGCAAGAAAATTCAGACCTAACATGTAGGAAAAAAAAAAAAAAACATGAGAAAAAAATAAATAGGTGAAAATTCTATACTTGATCTAGTCCATAATTCTCTTTGGATGTGATTGACATTTTCCTTCCCAAATCTGTTGGAACTTCCTTGAATCACCTCATTGTTGAAAACAGCCAAGTCCATCACAATTGATCATCACACAAACTTGTTCTCTTGATTCTTCTCAATTAACATCGCATCAATTCATATAATTTCCAATCTTTTTTGAAATTAACCTGCTGATCATTTCTTATAGAACAATAATATTCCACTTCATTCGTATATCATAACTTGTTCAGTTATTCCCCAACTGATGGGCATCCACTCTGTTTCCAGTTTCTTGCCACTACAAAAAGGGTTGCACACAAATATTTTTTGCACATGTGGGTCTTTTCCCCTTTTTTATGGTCTCTTTGGGATACAAGCCCAGTAGTAAGATTGCTGGATTAAAGAGTATGCACAGTTTTATAGCCAGAAAGTTAGTATTTAGAGCTGGAAGAAATCTTAAAATTGTATAGATTGACATGTTGTTGTTGTTGTTGTTGTTGTTGTTGTTGTTTGTCTGTTGTTATTAAAGAGAACCATGACATCAGGAAGGGGATGCCATGACATACAAGTAAATTGGATTTAAATGAGGGAGGATTGTGCAAGGTCACTTGCCTCACTGTATACCCTATCTGGGTCCATGGGCAGATATAGATCAGGATGACTGGAGATGGCCCTGGATGAAATTGGAGACCTTTCCTTTTTTTAAGATAAGATCTTCAATGTCTCTGATTGACTGAGGCCATACCCATTTATTGATTAAGGTTAGGGAGAATAGGACAGGAAAGACCAAAGTAGACCTTCTTCACCAAGATCACTCAGGTAATATGTATGAAAGTCAGAATCTGAAACTACATTCTCTTGACCCCACATTCACTATTTTTTCTTTAATTTGTGTTATTCCATTTTAGCTGGGATATTGAAAGTGTCATGATGATTAATGTGAAATAGAGTTGGCAATTACATTGGACATGCATTGATTGTGGAGGGGCCTAAATGCCAGATAGAAAGTTTAATTTTGTACCATTGGCAATGAGAAGCTATTGATAGTCATTGAGCAGAGTAAAAACGTGGTCAGACTTAAACATTGGAAAAATTTTCTTTGGAAAGGAAAAAAATCCTAATTTGTAATCTGTAATCTTGACATTTGTAATCTGTTATAATTGATATATAAGTAGGTATAACTTGAATAACTCTAGATTCTATTCCAAGTTAAATATATATTTAAATCAGTATATATCCCACCCTAATTCCTTTACTTATCCATCAAATCTTGAAAAATGGCCATTTATAATCAATATTACTAGTCAACAGAGAAAGACAGTAATGTTCATCATACTATTAATAATTGCTTATATATTATATATGTGCATGAGTATTTGGGGAGTTTATTGCTTTTCTTTTTCCAATCCAAGTAGCCAAATAATCAGGACTAAATAAAGCTTATCCCCGTGAATAAGATTTTGAAGAAAGTCTCAACATTTTTTACCAATATTCTCCCTAAAGAAAATGCAAATATATATTCAATAAGCATTCATATTGTACCTCCTTCATATTAGAACACTCTGCTAGGTGATAGAGAAGATAGAAAGATTAATGACTCATAAACCTTTCCTATCTTAGAATTAGAATTCTGTTAGGGGAGTACAACACATGAACCAAGAACTATAATTTAAAATAGATCATAATAAGGACATAAGTACTGCTTTCATTATAATAGTGAGGTGGTCTAGCTGTTCTTTTCCCTAGTCAGGCCACATTTGCAATTGTATTTTCAGATCTCGGGGGTTGGGGGGAGAGAATAGGTAGAGGTAGGTCCCACAATTCAGAAAGGACATTGATAAACTGAAAACTGTACACAGGAAATGAACCAGAATGAGGACAGAACTAGAGGCCATGCCATTTAAGTTATCAATTGAAAGAAATGGAGACTTTTAGCCATGAGAAGAGAAGTTGCAAGAGTTACATGATATGGATCTTCAAATGTCTCTAGTACTCTCTGAAGGCAAATTAGACTTGTTCTCTTTGACCCCAAGAGCAGAATGAAGAGTAATGAGAGGAAACTGCAAATGGGCAAATTTTGAAGTGATGTTTGAAAAACTCCCCAACAATTAGAAATATCCCAAAGTGAAATGGGCTATTTCTAGAGGCAGTGGTTTGCCCTGAATTGGAATACATCCAGCAGAGTTTACCTCTTGTCATCCCTATTAATTTGAGGATTCTTTGTTTTTTTGCATGGTTGGAAATAGCCTAGATGGCTCCTGAGTCCTCTTCTACCACTAATGTTCTGTAATTTTGTGAAGTGGCTAAGAGAAGCGCAAAGGCATTAGGTGGGATTTTGAATCAGAAAGAAAGGGTTTGATAAGCTCCAGAAAACAAATTACCAGGGAAGAAATCCATATTTGATGCGAACTACTGGGAAATTTGGGAAGCAATTTGATATAAATTTGGTTTAGAATAACTTTATATCCCATTTACCATAATCAATTCAAAATAGTATGTGATCTGAATGTGAAAGACAATAACATTTCTTTAATTATGAAAGAATCAGATAAAGAATCTTTCACAGATATGTCTAGCAGGATAATTTCAAATCCAACATGAATAGAAATGACTACAATATATAAAATAAATACTCACAAAAATATCACATTGCAAATTTTTTGCATGAACATAACACTTCTAGGGTACAAAAATATTATTGGGGCAAATCTTTGCACCCAATATCTTGAATAAGTATTTTGATATTCAAGTTACTTAAGAAATAAACTCAGGTATATCAGACCAAGAACAATTCTCCAAATCAGAATATAAGAAAAAAGCTTACAAAGAAGAAATGCAAACTATTACCAATCATATGAAGTCCTAAAAATAAGAGTTATACATCAAAATATCCCTGAAATTCAGCTCCTACCCAGAAAATTGGCAAATAAATAAATATGGAAATACTCAAAAGAAGTTGTGGGAAAACAGGTACAAATATATCCCACTAGTGGAATGGTGGTCTTTTAAACTATACTAAAGAAATATGCAAAAATCTCCACATATGAACCCACAGATTATCCTTCTAGGCACATAGCCCAAGAAGGTCATTTGCTACAAAAAGAAAAAAAGCTAACATATACATTAAAATATAGAGCATTGGTTTAGAAGCAGCAAAGAATGAGAAACAAAGAAGATGTTCATGATTTAGGAAATGGTGAAATAAAGTGATTTACATGCATGTAATGGCACATTACTACAATGCATGAAATAGTGGAATAGTAATTGTGAATGAAGGAAAAAATATTTAAGACTTCAGTATTGGTCAAGTACTGTGAGAAGTACTGGGATTTCATATATGAAACGAGAGTCTCTGAAGTCAAGAAGTTTGCTTTTTAATAGAGGAGACAGAAAATATAGGGGAATTTTAGCCAGGAAAGTCACAAAGGTGGAAAATAGAATAATAGCCCAGTCCATTGACACTTCCAAATTCTCATTACAGGGGCATTGTTTTGATTATAGTTCTCAAATCTCAAGCTGTCTGGGAAGAAAGATACCAGCATATTGAAAGGATATTATGGAAGATGAGGATAAAAATAAGAGCACGTGCTGCAAATGACTGGAGTATCTAGTGGATCATTCCCTCTCAGCTATAGCCTTTTTTTTTTCTGAAATAGAAGTATCAATGCCAGATGAATACAGAGAAGCATGGAAAGACTTATATGAACTGATTCAATCATCAGTAAGCAGAACTAGCTTAAAATATCCAAAATAGTTACTAAAATAATGTCAAAACAATGGATAATATACAACCAAAATTCCATTTTCTGAATTTGAAAGGACAACATTTGAATACAAGGTGATATATAAGCATGTGCTTCTCTCCTTTCTTTTCTGAGATTGGGGACTATTGATGTGGAACATTGAGTAAAATGACATGCTTGACTGGTGTATTGATTAGTTTGGATGAGGTCTTCTTTTTTCTGTTTTGCTCTGTTATTAAAGATGTTGAAAAATGTAAATGATTTAAAAGCAAAATATGATTTTTTATGAGAGAAAGCCAGTCATAATTATATATTAAATACTTTGATATAATATTCTTTGATTACGAGCAGATGAACTTTTTTAGTTAGCTTAAAAGATATGTGACAACCAGTTTTTCTATGCATTCCTATATAAATATAAATTCCATAAATTCCACGAGTCTCTCTGTATATAATCTATAAAGTGCTGTAGAAATGTAAGCTGTGAATTTAAAAAAAACATTTTATGTATTTTTACTGTACTAATATAAAGTGAGGTTTAGGAGTCAAGTTCAAAGAGTTCAAAAAAATTCTTGGTTTTATTTTATTGTTATTTATTTTCTTTTCTGAGGCCTTTGGCTCTAGATTAGTCAGGGCTTCTTCAGTGTTCAGCTCTGCTTTAGTACTCTTTATTTTCATACCATTAAAGTTCACACTGTTAATTAGCTAATTCACCGAGCTATCTGAGGAAGGTTATTAGCAGTGATCCAGTGATAATTACAGGAGGAGGGGAATTGGGAAGAGAAGTAATACAAGACAAGCATTTCCCTGTAGTTTTGTTATTTGCTATCTTTTGTTTCCCCCAAGCTCTTCCACAAAACCCAAATCCCTTTTCTTTTGCTTGTTATAAACATTACTTGAGCATTTGAGCACATTTGGCCTCATGAGAAAAATGAGGACGAGGATGAAAATGTCTAACATGTATATGGACACCTTAAAACTTGTAAAATCCTCCATGTACTGTTACAAATTGATGAGGCATTGTCTCCATTTCTTAAATGCAGAGATTGACTTAGTAAGGAAAGAATCACAGCTTAGATGATGCTGAATTTGATTGATAACTTCACCATATTCTGTCCCCTCAGGTTTTCCAAAGGACAATATACCTGAAGGAAAAAGGATGGAGAAGGAACATATTCATGTTGAGAACTAACATTTTATTTTTAGGGATTTTGTATAGGTGACCTAAATTGTGCCATCCTTTATTAGTGAGTTTCCCAATGAAAATGCTAGGAAATGTGCTAACTACATGCTTACTATAGTTTATTCATTTTTCTCCATATAGGTCTCTTTGCCTGTTTTTACTCATCCAGACCCCCTGTTCTAGAAATGCACAACTGAGTAGTGCATAGAGGTGGTAGAAAAAGAAGAAGGAAGATTGGAAAGGGAAATAGGATAGAAAATTAATGAAGAGAGAAACAGGTAGCAAAGACCAGAGCTGGATCACTAATAATCCCTCAGCCTCCAGTGAGAAAACCTGCATTAGAGGAATCTGTGGGTTCCAACATCATTAATTTCTGATGCTTCCCTACAACAAAGAACCTCCTCCATTCATACCCCCTCAATCTATCACAGGTTCATCCCCTTGGTTCAGTGATATTATCAAGCCCATCATTAATTAGCTTTCTGTCTAAGTTCAGTGACTTGCAAACCTTAGACTTGCCAAGCTTTAAATGTGGGAATTAATTTTGATTGTTGGCTCTAATGGTGTAAAATGAATTATTTGTGGTGAGTTAAGCTCACTTAAGCATTTGTGGGAGGCTGTTTATCTCTGGTTGCTTGCTGAATGTTTGAATTCCTCTGTGTAATAAGAATCTCTTATTAATGCTTATAGATCACCCCAGAATTTTTGCTCCCAAAATTTTTTTTTACTTAATATCATCAAAAGTGAGAGCATTCTTTCCACACTGTAGTTTTCTCTGTCCCCAGGCACACACATATATTTGGGGCATATTGTGCCCTTGGAAAATGACACTACTTAATACATCTAATGTTGTGTGTCACTTGACTTCCCCCTCTGAGAGATTCTCTGTTCCATGTCATACACTCTATTAAGAGGTTGAGTCCTCTTTGGAAATCCGGGCTGTTGTTGGGATTTAATTAAAAAACTAATCAAAAGCCTAGATATCAGTGACCTCTGTTTGAGCAAGTCATTTAGGCCATGGGGATAAAGAGAAATGTGGTTATCATCTCAACATTAAAAAGATGCTCGGTCCTTTAATATGCATTATTCTGAAACATTTAATGCTATGAGGTTAGATGTCAAGATGAAAAGTGCAATATTTTAAATCCTCTATTGATTTTCTTTCTCTGTATGTACTCTTTTACATCATTAAAGTACCTTGAGAACACATTCTCCCCTTTACTGGTTGATCACTTTCCCATTCCAGTGAGATTAAAAAAGCAATGCAGTATCAATACTTCTCAAGAACCTCCTTTTCTGCACCTAGTAAACATGTACTGCCTTGTGCCCATCTCAATTAGATTACAAAGTGTGTGAGAATGTGGATTTGATTCTTTTCATCTTTCTATATCCATCATGTATATAGCATGATGATGATGTATATAGTTTCTAAATATGCTTTTGACACATTGTCATTTATCAGAAAGACCAAAGCCTCAGACAAAGGTCTAGCATAACTTTGACCATGACCTCAGACCAAGTACCCAAAGGATCAGGTGAATTTAATGTACCAACCTGTATACCTGCTTTACCATTAAGATCTCTTGGGGTACGCATCATCCTCCATTATCATTGCATGGAACTCCTGAGCTAGCATAATAAAATAAAATAATAATGATGATAATATGACTTAATAATTATATATAATGCTTTAAATTTTACACAAGGCTTTACATATTATCTCAGTTGATCCTCATAACAGCCCTAGGGAAAAAAAAATTTATTATTGTCATTTTACAGATGAGGAAAGTGAATCTGAGACAAGTTAAGTGACTTTCCCAGGGTCACAGAATTAAAGCAGTTCAGAGGCAGGATTTTAAAATTAAATCTTCTTGACCCCAAATCTAGAGCTGTACCCACTATGCCACTTACCTGCTTATTAGTTCAATAAGTATTAAGTACTTAGTGCCAAATGCCATCTTATATACTGGGCCTAAAATGACAAAACAAAACAATTTTTACATTGAAGGAGTTTATATTCTATTGAATATAACACTCTATAACAAGAAATACTCTAAAAAATTAAATATGAAATACATGTTAAGTAAATGCAAAGTAATTTACAATGGAAGGGCAACAGAGGGAATGAAGGAAAGCTTCCTAAAGAAGGTTGTCCTTGAATTGAATTTGAATGGTATTCTGAATTCTACAAGTGAAGATAGAAGTATATTAAAGATATGACGTCACATGAAATATATCCTGTACATAGTCATGGAGGATAGGGATGTGATGTTCCACCGAAGAAATAACAAGTAGCCCAATTTGACTCAACCTGAAACATAATAATGAGAATAATGTGAAATAAAACTATAAGACAATCTGTAAACACATATTTCAAGTGGACTCTCAAGACCAAGGTTTCTGGATTAAACTTCTAACAACCCTGCTATGCCAAAAAAAAAAAAATTGACTCTTACTTTCTATGTTTGGAAAGTGATGCTTGTGGAATTCCCATGCTTCATTGTCACTGGACCTTAGAGTTAAAATCTTCTGGTACTTTTCAGTCATGTAACTAATAAATATCTATTCTTGCTCTCCAATTCCATAGATAATAAAACATCATCATCACTTGGGTATGGAAACCCTTTTCCTCTGTTATCCCAATTATATTATATTGAAGTTCCTAGTAGCAGTTCCAAACCAGACTCATCTTTCCAATCTAGCTCTTGCCCATAGGGGAAACTTGAGCATATCCAATGATTTCCTCTGAAATACTCTAATATCCAAAGTAAATAATCTTAGAACCTTTCATGATTTTTAATTTTAAAACACATTAGACACCAAGAGGAATGGGCAAGTCTTATATTTGGCTAATACTCATAATTCTGAATGTGATTAAATTCTGCTAATTATATGTCTTCTTCCTCTTTTCCACTTCCCTTCTTTTAAAGCTACATTTTATTCTCCTTGTAATGAGAATCTCCTCTCTCCTTCCCTGTGACTCTAGCTCATCAACATTTCTCTGAACTTATATTCTCTTAACAATAATACACCTCTATTAGACCAATTCACCTGGGCACTGCTATATATGCATGATGCCCTTGCCCATGTATCTAGTACCAATTAGTATTGTGTCAATCCCTAACTCTGTATTACTTACCACTCTCTAACTTCTTAAAGTTGAAAATGGCTGAATACAAATAGAAGATAACACCATAGTGTTCTAACTCATCCATTAAAAATTCATATTATTGCACCTCAAGTAGGGCCTCAGTATTGTATTAGCTGTTCCCAGCACTCAAAACGCCATTCAAAACACTACCATTTGTATAATTGAATTAGCCTTCAATTCTGGAATGCTATCTGTTCCTTATGGGTCTCTTAAAATCATGTGTTACTGTAAAACTCAGATCTAGTTCCAATTCCTCCATAAATCCTTCTTCCTTCACCCCCTCATTGGTACTAACCTTTCTACTAAGACTGCACTAAAATTCTAGTAAATTCAGTCTTTCTGTAATGTTTCTGCTCTCTGTTAGATCTTATCTCTGTGCTAGCTTCTTAAGGGCAGAGACTATCCTTTTTCTCCTTAAGTATTTTAGCTTTTCATTGACATAGCTAGTCCTCTACATATAGTATTAGACTTTTAATAAATCTTTCCTGTATTGTCACTTGACTGAAAGAAGTATATTTAAAAATTCCAGCTGTTTGAAACTAGATCATAGATTGAAAGCTGAAAGGGAACTTTAAAAACATCAAGTCCAGCTTTCTTATTTTACACATTAGGAAACCGAGAGACAGCATGGTTAAGTGACTTACTTAAAGTTACACATGGAAAAAAATGCATAGGGAGGATTTCAACTCAAGTCCTTAACTACTAAACCATATTGCCATTATTGTTGAGAGCTTAGGAAATACTTAGAAATCATTCTCCTGTATCAATCAGTTAATTTGTGGTTTACTGGAATTCATAATTAAGATTAGAGCTCTTGTTAAAATTTCATATTTTATAAATAAAAATCAGCATTTAATCAGTGTTCAAGCAGTATAATGTCAACTAGATCTAACACAAATATAGTGATAGAGTATACAATAAATTATGAGTCCCCAAATACACACTCTTTTAAGGATTTTAGCCAAGGGGATGAGAAATACAGAAGGATAACAATTATGAATGGTAGGATCTAGTAAGAGGTTTTTTTTTTTTTTTAATTATTTTAAAGAATAGGAAAAACTAAAGCATGTTTGTAGGTTAAAGAAGGATCAATTAGACTGAGACATTTTGAAAATTAGGGAAGGAGTAGAGATGATGGCAGAGGTAATCTGCTAGAGAATATGAAAGTGGATGAGATCAAGGACATATGAAAACATATGGGCCTTCACAATTACACACAATTACTAAATCATCAGTGTTTGAAGTAAAAAGGAGCTATAGAAAGGGTAGAGAATATGGGAGAGATAAGATGGAAGACTGAAAAGGAAATATTTAATGAATAGGTTGGGTTTTTGTTTTTGACAGGCAGGGTAGTGGGAAAGAATAGTTTTGGAAGCTTGAGGAAAGAGGTTTGAGACAATCATTATGGTGAATTGATTAGGCAGCAGGAATAGTATTTCCTTACTGTGGTATAGACCTTTTGAAGTGAGAATAAATTTGTTGTAGACTCAGCATTTTCTTTAAATTTCTTCTATTCTGTTAAACCTTAAATCTATAGAACTAAAGTAGGCACATATTTGGATTAATCCATTTTTAGAATTTGACAAGGTATGTTTGGCAGTAGAACAAGGTAAATTTAAAATGGCAGGATAGAGTTGAACTGGTTTACCAAAGAGTTAATATCAGAAAGTTAGGAGAATGTAGTTTAGCAGAGTGCTAAGAAATTGAAGGTCATGACAAGGACAAGTGGATTTAAGAGGAATGAGGCATTTGGGGATCCATGGAAAGATAAAATATTATCAAATAGAAGAAATCCACAGTTCTTCAACATAGATGTCAGGCACTTGTGGGTGATGGCAGAATAAAGGATGTACCAACCTTGAGTATAATCGAGGTAGAGTGGATCATGGGAGCTGAAGAGATTAAAGAACTGGCAAGTTAGTGTACTTGTAATAGTCAACATTTATGTATAAGTGGGTGGAACTGAAGTAAATTGGCAGCCTATGAGACAGTCATTGAATTAACATGGAAAGGAAGAAGAATGTCCTGAGGGTAGGTAGATAAGTTTGGATCACACATTTGGACTGAATGAATCTCAGAAAAGGAAAAACAAACAAACAAAAAAATGAATAATAATGATAGAGGAAAAGTATAGAAGTGACATTGGGAAACAATGGGAATTCTATCCCTTCCTCCCCCAGAATCAGTAATTTAAGCATGAGTGGAAAGGATATCAAAGGAAACAATGTTATCAAAAGAAAACTAGATGTCAGTGAGTAAGACAAGATGAAAGGTGTGAAAGAGGAAGAGATTTAAAATGAAAGTAAGTTTGTTAAATATGAAGGAGGTATTCCAAAGGGCAGAGTGAAAAGAGTGGGTAGACCTGGATTAGGATACACTGCTGTTGTTGAAGAAGACCATCATCACTATCCTAGAAGAGTTACAATGAGTGTCCAACTGTGGCTGATCAGACCAATATAAACTTGGGGTGCTCTGCCATAGGTCTGTCATGAATAGTCTCTTTGAACATTTGGGATGGATTCTCTAACTTTGTGCATTTCATGTTTCTTCTGAGGTAATTCAATTCTGCTTTGTTCATAGAGCACACAGAGAGTCCTATGACAGTTTTTCCTGTGTCTTATAATCAATTTTGTAGTAAAATTCAGATGAAATTCAGTTTTATGCTGATAGCAACAATCCAAAGTATTTTTATGATGCACTGAAGGCTATTTATGAGCCAAAGACCTATGGTACATCTCAACTAGTCAGTGATGATGGTGCCATATTGATTTGTGATAAGCACATGATCCTAGAAAGATGGACTGAACACTTCATTAGTGTTCTCAACTGTCATTAACTAATGCTGAAGCTATTGATTGTTTGCCAGCAAGTTGAAATCAGTCTTTCTAGCTTAAGTTCCAAATGAAGAAGAGACTACTTTCATGTGGCAATGTCTGGTGCTGATTCTATTCCAGCTGAAATTTAGAAGGTGGGGGGATCAATTGTTCATATGAAAGTTAGGATACTGAGGGGGCAGATTTAAGGAGGATGAGAATTAAGATAGCTGAGGTTGAAGAGTTTATTCTTCAGTAACTTAGAGTTTAGCAGTTTGAGTACATTGAAGCAGGGTCACCATTAAGCAATGTTTCCAGGAAGAGTATAATAGGTTAAACCTACTTTGTCTCTAAGAGATACAAAAAAAAAAAAAAAAAAAAAAAAAAAAAAAAAGAGGGGGGAGTCCTCGCATATGAGTGAGGGAGAGAAGGGAATCCTCTTCATTAAGATAAGATTGGATGATCATTTATTTGTCAAATATGTTCTAGTGAGGCTTCTCTTTTTGGGTGGATTAGACTACTTCGTCACTGAGCTTCTGTTCATTTCTGTGATAGAAATTCTGTTATTATATTGTCATGGGATCCTAAATGTAAAGCTAATGGGGATCTTCAGAAGTCATGAAATCCCTAAATCTCTTTTTTATTTGATGTCATAAAATCATATCTGTAAAGCTGAAAGGGACTTCAGAAATCATCTTGTTTAACATCCTCATTTTACAGATGAAGAAACTGAGTCCCAGGGAGGTGATGTAGTAATTAGAGGTTCTGGGGCTGGAGTCAGGAAGCCCTGAATTTAAACACAGCCTCAAACATTTACCAGCTCTGTCAGTCAAGACCAAGAAGAATGGCCAACTTCTGTTTGCCAGTTTCCTCATCTGTAAAAGGAGGATAAACTCACAGGATTGTTATGAGGATCAAATGAAAAAATCTTCATAAAGCACTCAGCAGAGAGGATGTCATATAATAAGCACTATATAAAGGTTTATTTCCTTTTCCTACCCTTCCCTTCCCTTAAGTGACTTGCCCAAGATTACAGAGATAATAAATGTCAGTAGCTGGATTTTAACTCAGATTATCTCACTGAAATCACTGTTCTTTTCACTATAATTCCTCTTCTACCTTTGAAGTGACTTTAGTACCCTAAGTGGTTTGATGGGAAGGCTAAGTATTGTCCCACACGTGCAACTCAGCAAGTAGATCATGTTCCTGTACTTTTCTGTACCCCTCGGGGAAAGAGGGACACCAAACAAGTTCCCAGTTGCTGTCAGAGTAGAGAGATAAGAAAAGCAGAGCCCAGTACTTTAGGTACATGCTGTGACAGTCTGAATCAAGTAGTTCTGCTCCACATCAAGATAAAGATAGCCAGGGCAGATCCCAGAGTGAAGACCTAATAGAAGGAAAAGGTCAGTAATCATAGCTAACCACTTTGCCTAAATAGGAACAAGAATAGGGATATTGTTGGTGTCACAAACATAAGATAGACAATTTTCCCAACTAACTTTGAGGATCTATTTCTACTTGGACTTTGTGACTATGACTCCTGATTTCCCCTGACTGGTTATTAGCAAGGCTGATGTGATGGGACCTTAGAAGCCCTCTTACCATACGATCATATATGTAGAGTTGAAAAAGCTTTTTTAGTCCATTCCCCCAATACTCATTTACAGATAAGGAAATGGAGACTCAGAGACATCAAATAATTTGCTCAAGGCCACATGAATTGCAGAGCTGACAGGCTGAGAGTTGATCTAGGTTCTCAGTTCAAATGCAGCATCCCTTCCACTGATCCTCTTAATTCCATAGATGGAGTAATAATGTTTAGAAATGTTCAATGATCTACTCAATGTCACACAATTAGTAGGTATCCAAGACAGAATTTCATTCTGGGTCCCCTAACTTCATAGAAAATGCTCTTAATATTAACTTAAATAGGAAGTAACTATGGCCTGAGCCTGTTCTAATTTTTAATTTCCTTTAACAACCTAAAAAGGAGCTATTAAATATATTTAAATGTTTCTTTAGCATAATCAAACTATTGGCCTCTACTACAATTTGAGAGTGTTATGTTTTATCTGTAGTTGGAAATGATTCTTTTATGACTTCTACATTTATTTATTATGAATCATAAAACCTTCTTTTCTACTCACCCCTCAAGTTCAAGTATAGATTTTGGTCAAGAGACTATATTTAGATGTAATTAAGCTGTGCAGTGCAGAGAACCTTAGACTTGGAGTCAGGAACCCTGAATTTAAATACTGCCTCAAATACTTACTAGTTTTAAGATTCTCAGCCTTCATTTCCTCATCTTTTAAAAACAGGACAATAATATATCTTACACTATTATTGTGAAGACAAAATAATGTAACATACATGAGGCATTGTATAAGCCTTAAAATGCCATTCAAATGCTAGCTATGGTTATTACTATATTTAGTCAGTCCATATGTTTCATGATTGTGGAGATTTATTAAATATTTCAATTACACAATTAGGATGAGGTACAAGATTTGTTCCACTTAATGAATTAGCTTTTCGTAGTTACTATGTCTCAGAGAAAATGCTCCTTGAAAATAATAATAGAATCCCAAGACAGAACTTTAAAAAAATTTAAAAATTATTTATTCCAAAAAAAGTAATTTGTAGTTGAAACTAATGACCACAGAAGGACAGTAAGTGGAAGAGCTGAAATTCCAATTCATATCTTGAGATGGTAAATCAGTAAATCAATCAACAATAATTTATTAAGTACTTATTGTATATCAAGAACTATACTAAGGGAATAAAAATACAAGTAAACAGAAAATTCCTCTACTCAGAGTTTATTTTCTAAGGAGAAAAGAATGCAAATTAAGGGGAGATTAAAAGTAGACAAGAAAAAGGCATCCACTATAGGGCATAGTGGTGAAGTCCAGAGCTTTAGAATCAGAACTGAGAGAGGAATGAAGAATAGCCAACCTTGGTCTTTCCCAAAATGAAGGCTCATAAACACTCAATAATGGGGGAAGACCATATAAATTTTCTAGAATGCTATGTCCACTTTTTTCTTTTTTTTCTCTCATGGTTTTCCCTTTTGTTCTGATTTTTCTCTATCAACATGATTCATGTAGAAATGTGTATTTTAAAAGTTGATATACATATATAACTAGATAAAAATAAAGCAATCAATTTTTAAAAGGACAAAAAAGTCCTATTTAGCTTTCTTTTACCCATGAACTGCCCCACATCTTATATATAACCTATATTCACATTCTTTCTAGGTTACCCATAGCAGCCCTTCAGGGAAAGATTGAAATCATCTTCTAATTTCAATCCTATAACTCTTCAAGTACCTACTTTCTAGAAAGGATCCTTAGAGAGAAGGCCCTTGTTTTCTTCAATCACAGTCCATCTGTAACTTGCTAGTCAGCGATTTGAACTGCTACTTCTGCTCTACCTACTATGATCTCCTCTTTATAAAATGGAAGGCCTAATGGTCTCACTTTTGGCATAGTACGCTGATATTGGTTTTGCATATATATTTTAAAAACTCATCTTTTATTTCTTAAAAGATATGGAACCTGATATTTCTAAAAAAGCAAACAAATGTGTTTTAAATGAAAACTCTCCTTTTACATCTAAAGTCATATCCCCTCTATTTTTTTTAACTTTATTAGATGGAGTCCTAATATAATTATAATTATGTAATTAGTCCTAAAAAGTAATCATTCCATCCTTTTGATCATTTTGATTGCCTTTCTTTGGACTTTTATACTATTCTATTGCATCTTCCTCTCTGGAAGGTTCCTCTCCTGTTATAAATAATGACAGATATGGCTTCATGGTTACAAGGATTGGTTAATAGGTTCTGTTGTTTCAGATTTTTTTTTCTGATATGGGCAATTTTCTTTTGCCCCCAAAATAGGTTAGGCTAAACATTCAGGGAATGTTTTTAATGGCACATTGGTAATTAAAAAGTAATTATGATGGTCCTATTTATGGTTAGTATTATAGAAAACACTGTGAATTACAGACACTTTCTAAAATGGTAACTAGTAGGTGAATACTCAATATCCTAATATCTTATCCTAAATATTCAGTATCCTAAGGTCCTCCCAAAAAATTAGTGTTTGAGAAGCTTACACTTTTATATGGGGTAGTGGATAGTAGAAAGAGAGTTTATTGAAGAAGACAGACAGACTTAGTTTCAAGTCCTACCTCTGACAAATATTGATTGTGTGATCCTGGGCCTTTTCTTACCTTCTCAGTACTTCTAAGAAATCCTCTAAAACTGTTAGAGAGCAAGGGTTTGCTTCCTCACCAGGAGTTCCCTAGACCAATGAAATTGCAGATTTATTCCAACAAAAATATTATTTTAAAATTTATAAGTTAGTCAGAATTAGAGATGAAATTAGAGATGAAAAAAGTTAAAAGCTAAAAGAGCACCAATCCTCTTATTTTTTAAATCATGAAACCAGATGAAGACTAAGACTCAAAAACCTAAGATCACACAGAGAATAAATAGCAGGGCTGGTCTTCTGTCTATGAATATTTACACACAAGCTAATTGATGCTATTCAGAGTGTGAAGAGCACCTCCTGTGACCTTGATCAATTTGCATGACTCATATTGAAACCTCAGATTGCTCATCTATAAAATGGGAATGCTAATATAGTTCCTACAATGCAAGGCTGCCTTGAGTGTCAAATGAAAAAACAACTCTAAAGCATTTTCAAGCCCCAAAGATTAGAAAATTGTGAGCACTTAGAATTTTTAAATATATTATGTTTGTCAGCTTTGCATTTCACAAATTAAAGAAACATAATTCTTACTATAAATTTTATGATTTCACTTTGATCTCCAAGTCATTTTCTAAATTAAAAAATATTAATTTTAATACTGATCTGTAGAAGAAATGTTTGCTTATACTTCTGCATTAAAGGGGAGCTTCTGATTTTATCTATTGTTTCCTACCTCTCATAGCCAATTTCCTATTCATCACAAAGTAATCTTGGTGCTTCTTGGTCTGATGAATTTTTTTAACTATTTGTATAAGCATTAACTTGACTGTCTCTTAGTTATGGCTAGAACCAGAATGAAAAATGGGTGAATGGGATTTTGCCACAGGCACTGACATCTATCTGAGAAAGCAGAGAATGATCCCTTTCTAAAGGGAATTGGCCACTTCACTGGCCATTTCCCTTTCCTCTCCTATAGTCTTTTCACAAGCTGTGAACTCATAGCTCCATGAGATTCTCATGAAGTCTTTCTTCTTACTGTAATGAATTGCCTCTAACATACCATGTGGCCTGGGCATCTATGCCATAAGGAACAATCAATCTAACATGGACCGTTTGGTAGAAATGCAGTTGGGCAGAGAGTTGGGAGGGAGGGCTGTACCACTCCTCTGTGTATTTGATTTAGACTAGAAACTTCTAGTTTCTAGCTTTTGAGATGGAGATATTGAGGAATTAGTGTATGAAAGCTTCAAGCTCTGGGGAGGAGGAGTTTGTGAGTGGGATACTGGACTCATGGGGAATCAGGGAACATATTGTAGAGATCTGCAGATGTTAACAATAAAGATCTGGACAAAATGGAATTCACTTTGGAGGAGGAGGAATGGTAACTGAGTGATGGTGACAGAGTAAGGGTCTGAAATATGTCCGTAAGAAGCAAAGGATGTGCCAATTTATACTAGTCCTAGGTCCCAATAGGCATGAGAGAAACATCATTTGGGCTTGGAAAAGGGGACATGAGTTGTTGTCTTCAAGAGACTATTAGATTTCAGTGAACAAAAGAAGATAGGAAAGGGGGGAATAGAGAGAATGAAAGGAAACCTGTTAATAATGGAAGTTTCTGAGTGGATGCCTATCAGTTGGAAAATGGCTGAATAAGTTATGGGATATGAATGTTATGGAATATTATTGCAGGATAATTTCAGAGAGGCCTGGAGAGTCTTACATGGACTGATGTTAAATGAAATGAGCAGAACCAGGAGATCATTATACACAGCGATAACAAGATTATGCAATGATCAATTCTTTATTATCACCCTCAGGTATGATATCATTGAAAAAATTATCTCCAAATAAGAAATTATCTATTCATAAACTATCTGTTCAATTCATCTCTGCACTTATCAGTCCTAATTCCTTTCAATTCTAGTTCCTTATCAATTTTAATACATAAATATGCCTATTTTCTTGGAAACAAACAATAGCAAGAAGAATATTATCCACCTGCCTAGAGGCCATTTCAAAATGAAATTGAGGAACTCTCATGCTAATTCCAAGGAAAAAATTAACAAAAGAATTCTATCCAGAGGTTTCCCATTAAAGAGACTTGATTAGTTTTACAAAATATACCCAAGAATTAAACTCAATTACTTTTGCATCATACCATACATTAACCTTGTTTTTTTTTTTTTTGTTTGTTTTTTGATCTCCCCTCTTTTTTTGCTCACTTGCAAATTCACTAAATAAGTGATCTGCAGTCAGTGCCTCTCTCATTAATAGGAATTAGCAAAGCTATTGTATAGCTATTTAATTAGTTTTAAACTTAGAACTTTGTGGTGAGGGGAGTAGACTGTTTTAATAGGAATTTCTATAATATTTTATTTTGGACAATGACATCACATTATTGATGACTAATAAAAACAACCACTTTTTCCCTTGAAGGAACTGATGATGACTTTCATGTACATAACATGAAGATAGGTACCAAGGGTTATCTGATGTTCTATTACTGTGATATACAAAACTCTTTATATATGTTTTCTTCCCCCTTAGTTCATAGGTTTCTTTAGGATAGAAGTCAGTCCTACACCTTCTATTGTATGTCCTGGTACATAAAGGGTGCTTACTAAGTACTTGTAAAATAATGAATGCATTTACCATTCTCATTTAATGTGAAGTCTTTGTCTGATGAATGCATGATTGAAGGTGAGTAAAAATGAAGGAACTGATAAGATATCTTTATGACTATAGACCACAAGGATCAGATTTCCAAACTGTAAATAACAGTTAAAAATATGCTGATGACTAATGTGGAAATATGTTTTACATGATTGCACATGCATAATTGCATATTAGCTTGCCATCTTGGGGAGAGGGGAGAAAAATTTGGAACTTAAAATCTTATTAAAATTGAATGTTAAAATTTGTCTTCACGTGGAATTGGTGAAAATAAAATATATAATTTACATTAAAAATAAAAACAAGGTAAAAATATGATCTTGACTAGCTATCACCTTGACAAAACTAATAAAGTGCTTTAAATGAGCAGCAGGGAGAAAGATGTGCCGATTAATATAATTTTTTTAAAAAAAGATTGTGACAAGCTACAATAATTGAAACAATGAGCCAAATCCAGTTTAAAGTTCTACAAGTTAGATCAAAAGATAAATGATAAATACTAAGAGAATAATTTATCTGAATTTTGAGTGATGTTAAGCACTCAAAAGGGCAAGAAAGCCAGTATTATCGTGGACTAAATAAGACAGTACTTTCAAGAATAATGAGATAGTAATCCCATTGTACACTGCTCTGGTCAGACAACATTTGGAGTATTGGGCTGAGCTCTGGGTAACCCATTGTATACATGTTTTAAAACTGGATGGCATCCCTATGAGGGTGATGAGAATGATGGTGAGTTTCAAGATTGTGTCATGAAGATGGGTTGAAGGAGAATAGAAAATTTTTCTTGGAAAAGAGAAAATTTAGAGGGGGACAGGATACCTGTCTTCACTCTTAGAAGAGCCATTATGATAAAGAGGGATTAGATTTGATTTGTTTGACCCCAGAGGGCTGATAGAACCAGTGTGTATGATCTACAAAGAAACCAATTTAGGTTTGATGTAAGGGGAAAATACCTAAATTTGGAGTTTTCCCAAAGGTAGAATGAAATGACTCAGGAGTTAATGGGCTCCCCCTCACTAGAGACTCTGAAGTAAAAGAAAATTGATGACTCAGGCTCTGCCTGTGTGACCCTGAATTCTAATAAGTGAGCACTAATCTTATTTTTCCCAGAACCAGGCAACTATACCATTCTCCAATCTTTTTAAAAACCATGCCACCTGATTTCTACTCATTTTTCCCTTCTTTTTTTCTGTGTATCTTAAATTCCTCCCTTCCCCCAGTACATACTCATCTTGAACCAAGAGAAACTGGAAAGCCAAGTCATATAGATAAATGTTAGTTAATTGGATAAATGCATGGATGATTGGATGGATAGATAAATGAAAGAATATCCATGAAATTTGCTTTTAAAGTAAGAAAAAGATAAGCATTGTCATATAATGTCATAAGATTTGAAGTCAAAAAGAATCTTAGAGAACCCATTGGCCTTCAGATGCCATGTAATCCTATCTGAACAAGAATGTATATCATGTACAACAAGTAGCCATTTAACCTCTTAAAAAAATTCAGTGCCTAAACCATCTTTTATTTTATGAATAATAAATAATAATAATAAATTGAATTATTGAATCAACAAATATTTATCAAATCCCAAAATACTAAAATTGAGTTCATGTATGTTTGTAGGCTTTAGAACAAGAAAATTGTTTTTTGTATACTTTAATTTTTAATTGTTTCTTTCATATTGATGATGAAAAGGGATAATTCCTAGATATGTCTAAGAAAACTGGAATCTTACAATTTCCCAAAAAGTACTACGCTCATCTATTTAAAAAAAAAAGTATTTTTGAATAGGAGTTGTTTGAATTTTTGCATTTGTCTGTTCAATACCTAGCACAATACTTGGCACAGGAAGCTGTTTTAAGAAATATTTGTTGGAAGATTTATTCATTGTGTATGGTTCTTTTTAACATTTAGATAGAATAAGAAAAGACAGATAGTCACATGCACAGGCAGATATGCAGATAGGCAGACAAGCAGACAGGCAGAAAGACAGAGGTAAAGAGACACAGAGACAGAGACAGAAAGAGAAAGAGACCGAGAAGAGCATTTATTAACTATTTATTTTGTGGGACATAGTGCTAAAGTGTATAAATACAAGACAGTCCTTAACTTTAAGAAGCTTACATTCTGGTGTAAGATAACACATTAAAGTGATCTGGAAATGGAGAAGGAAACTCATATTGGTATAGAGGAAGATTTCCAAGTAAACTATGGGAAAAGTTCACCTTTAAGAGCAAAGTGAAAAGTTTAGGGATGCAGGAGATAGAGAGGAGAATGATAAAAATATAGGTAGCATGACAGAGATGGCTGAGAGTAATATTATATATTTATTGTTCTTATGAGAAATAATCTGCAGATAATGAATGCTTGAATAAATTTTGTTATTTATCATTTTACTTAGAACATACTATTTCTCAGAGTATTTCTTTTAAATTTGGTAGCTTGTAAAGATCTGGGACATTTTTCCAAATCAGCAAGCAATGTTGTTAATAATAATAATAATGTATCGATTAAAGCAAACATATACCCATATTCTCAAAATACTGGGCTCACTCAGTGGATATGATTTTTATGTTTATTAGATTTTTATTCCCATTCTAGTAGCAAAATATCATAAGTATAATTGCTCTGTGTGTGTTATATCAATGCTATTCACTCAGTATTCAAAAATATTGATCATTCTCATTTCTAATGTTTCACACAGCTATACCCTAAGTTATATAGTTTTAACTAAGGTTTCTAGTATCATGAGTTATTGTGATGCAGAGATATCCTTTAATATATTTCTTCCTATGTTCATTCAGTTCAAAGAATCACAGAATTTAGAGGTAGAAACTGTTGGAATCACCTAATGCAACTAATACTAATACGTCTAATATTCTCTACAAATATTTGAAGGGAAAAGCTAGGTCATACCCTAAACTAGAAGGAGCTAGTTTAAAGTAGAATGGGATACTTTGGATGTTTTCTATCTTAGGAAAGTTTTCCTGGAAACATAGATAGTAAAGTAGACAGAATATGAGAAATTTGGAGAGTGAATGTAATATCAGATAATAAAAGGTCTTAATATCACACAAAGTGTTAAAACTTTAATTGGAAATCATTAGAGACCTAGTAAAGATTACAAAGAGATGTCAGCTGACCAGTTTTTCTTTTCTTTTTTTTCAATAGTATATTATTTTTCAAATCACATGTAAAAATAGTATCCAACAGTTATTTTTGTAAGATTTTTAATTACAATTTTTTTTCTTTCTTCCTTCCTTACCTTCCCTTTCCCCAACAAGACAACAGGTAATCTGATATAGTTTATACATATACAAACATTCTAAACATATTTCTATATTAATCAGGCTGTGAAAAAAATTACAACAAAAGGAAAAAAACCATGAGAAAGAAAAGGCAAAGAAAAAAGTGAAAAAATATGCTTCGATCTGCATTCACTCTCCATAGTTCTCTCTCTGAATTGAGATGCCATTTTCTAATCCAAATGCAATAGAATTATCCATCACTTGTATTGCTAAGAACAACTTAGTCTATCATGGATGATCATTACATAATCTTGCTGTTACTCTACAATGTTCTTCTGATTTTGCTAAGCATCACTTCATGTAAGTCATTCTAGGCTTTTCTGAAATCAGCCTGATCATCATTTCTTATAGATAACTAATATCCCATTGCATTCATATACAGTAACTTATTCAACCATTCCCCAAACTAATGCTCATACCTTCAGTTTTCAGTTCCTTGACACCTCAAAAAGACCTACTGCAAACACATTTTTTCCATATGTGGGATATTTTCCCCTTTTATGATCTGTTTGGAATATGAGCCTAGTATTGACTGCTGGATCAAAAATCATGTGTAGTTTTAGCTATAGTTTCAAAATGTTTCTAACAATGGCTGGAAGTGTTCACAACTTCACCAACAATTCATTAGTGTCCCAGTTTTCCCATATCCCCTCCAGCACTTATCATTAATTTTTTTCTTGACATGTTAGCCAATATGATGGATATGAGGTAGTACTTCAGAGTAGTTTTAATTTCTATTTTATTTAATCAATGGTCATTTAAAACATTTTTATATGATTATAGATGGCTTTAATTTTTTCACCTGAGAATTGTCTGTTCATATCCTTGAACCATTAATCAATTGGGAAATAATCTCTATTCTCATAAATTTGACTCCATTCTCTATATATTTTAGAAATGAGGCCTTTATCACAAACATTGAATATAAAAGTTTTCCCCAACTTTCTGCTTCCCTTCCAAACTTGGCCACATTGGTTTTGTTTGTGCAAAAAAAAAAATTCTAATTTAATATAATCAAAATTAACCATTTTTCATTTCATTGGGAGCTATTTGTAAGAAATGTTACTTTAAGGACTTTGAAACAGTAGGGACTAAGTTAAATGATCCCTGAGATTCTTCTAATGAGAAACCGAAGGAAAGATCTGAAAGGAGTGAAAATGTAAGTAAGACTGTATTGCCCATGTAACTGAGATGTTGAGATGCTCAGTGAGTCAGTAATAATAGAATGCAGTGAAAATCTATAGTAGAAATACTGTACAAATGTACAAATATATGTGTTATACTTGATTTTGTCCTTCTCCCTATATTTTTTCTTCCCAGTAATAATTCCTTTAGTTCTGAGTTTCTGCTGAAAATGTATTATATTTTAAATCAGAGGAACTGAGTACAAATTCTGTCACTTATTGTTACTTTAAGGAAGATATTTAATCTCTTGAGACATGGTTTTCATCATCTATAAAATATGAATGTTAAACCAGATAGCTCTTAAACTCAACCTAACTCTAAATGTATGACCTATTAATAAAAACTATTAGTATTAGCATCTTCAGCTATTGGACAAAATATAATTTCCCACATATATTGCTTATGTGTATGTACTTAGTATTTTCACTTATTCAGACAACTCTAGAATTTCAGCCTATTATTACTTCTCTATTTATCCTTTTAGTAAGATTTCTCTTCTATTTCATAGCTCTAACAAATGATGTGATTGGAAAGGAGGCTCACATATCTGGTAAATTTGTTGGTGGATCCATTCCTTCAAGATCTTTTGGCAACCGAAAACTTTTGACCTTAGGGTGAATTAAGAGAAAAATTTATTTCAAGAATAATGAAACAGTTTTCCCACTGTACATTTTCCTGGACAAACCACATCTTAGGGTGTTATATTCAATTCTGGGCATTTCATTTTAGGAAAGATATTGATAAGCCAAAGGGGGGAAAGAGAATTGTTGAAGGACCTCATGTTTCTATCACTTGAAGGCTGGGTCAGCCTATTGGTAATGTTTAACCTCAAAAAGAGAAGAGTAGGGGAAATATGATATATCTCTACAAGTATTCAAAGGGAAGGGCTATTAAGTGGAATTGAAATTGGAATTGTTTTCTTTGGATCTACACAGCAAAATTAATAGTTCAATCAATCAGTCAATGAACATTTAGTAAATACCTTATATGTTCCAGACACTTTACTAAATGCTAGAGTTATGAGTAAATATTTCAAAAAATAAAATTAGGAATTTTAATTCATTTGATTATTACAAAGAAGCCTTAATGGGGGAAAGGGGCATGTCATATCAGGAGATTGTTTTGGTATAACAGTAGAAGATACTAAAATATATACACCAAATTCCTAACTCTGGAGATGGATATACATTTCTGTAAAAAAAAAAATTAAATAACAGTCATTATTTCTCTTAGGGACTCTATGTTGTAGTCTTTAGTATGTTTTTTTCCTAAGAATATCCCTGGAATTTGTCAGCACTGATTAAATTTTCCAATGCCTCAATTATATAATCAAAATAATCACCAATAGTTTTTCACAAGTTGGGTATTTCCCACTTCATATTATTATCACTGCTTCCCTTTTGCCTTCTTGATCAATCTTGTTCTGACTTGATGGCTTTCACTATTTCCTTTATCTTGCTTTGTATCCTAACTTCCTCTCCTCTGGATGCAGTCATCAATCATGGCCCTACTCCTTCTCCTAAGTTTCTCTCATTCTTTCCTTTTCGCTATTCTAAATTACTTCCTTCAATCACTCTAGTTATCCCTTTTTTTCAGCCTTCAAGTTCTTTCTTAAGAGTCCTTCCACCATAAAAAGAACTTCACCTTTCTTTTAAAATTCTTTTCAACCAAAATCTACTCATAGATGTATATATGTATTTATGTGTGTATACATAGAGAGATAGAGTTATTCAGAATTGGGATTAAATAAATTTTGTATATAAATTGAAAAAAAAGTGAAAGAATTCCAAGGAAGATGATTTCATTACAATAGGAGAAAGAGGGCTTTCTTAACATTGAGGGCTGCCAAAACAAATGGAATGAATTGTTTCTAGAATCACCATGTTCCCTGTCCTTGGGAAAAAAATAAGTACGTGTGTCAGTAATGTCTGTCCTATTGATAGGGAATTAGATTAAATGGCCTCTAAGGTTTCTTCTTCCACTGATGCTATAACAACAGCATGCATGTAGCATTTTAAGATCTGCAAAGTACTTTATGTATGTTATCTCATTTGGTTCTCACAAAGAACACTGCTGGGCAGATACTATTATTATCTGCATTTTTACAAGAAGAAATAAAAACCAAGAGAGGTCAGTTGACTAGCTCAAGGTTACACAATGATTGTGATGTAGAGTAAGACATATTCCTCACTTTCTGTCCGTGTTTTTCTCTTTATTACTAGACTTTTAGTCTTTTACTTCATTTGACAACTTAAAAAAAAATCTCCTTAAACTTCAACTCCATAAGGAGGCTTCTTCCTAATTCTAGGATATGAATGGTAATGATATAAATGATAATAATAGTCAAACATTAATATGTAAAACTTTTTTCAAGTACCCAAGTAACTCTTAGCTAAATTGAAGTTCTAAGAAATAAACTGTTGTGATCAAAAGATCATGTGGTAACTTTCAAGAAAATGCTTTAGATGCTACTTGAAACAATGCTTTAAATCACTAATAATATAAAAAATACAAAACAAAACTGAGTTTACTGATGGTATCTGAATACTATCAAATGGTCAAAGACAAAAGATCAAGATAATTCATGTTGGAGAAGACTGTGACAAGTCATTGTTGATAGCACTTTGAGTAATACAGTCATTCTAGAAAGCAATTAGGAATCATAACCAATAAAGTGGCTGAAATGTCTAAGACTGTTGAACCAAACTATATTTTGAGGACTATATCCACATATCTCAGTGTCAAATAGAAAGGTTCCAAATACAGCAAAATATTTCTAGCTATACTTTTATAGTTCTAAGGAACTGGAAACTAAATGGAAGTTAATAATTGCGTGTGGTCCAATGTACCATAAACAAATTATTGTCCATGGATATAATGGAATATGACTGTACTATAAGAAACAATATGTGTGATAAATGAAGAGAAATCTGGAAAGATATATAAACTGATACAAAGTTAAATAAATGGAGTTAGAAAAATGTAAAAATTAATAACAATATATATGTAAAAAACTACCACAAAACAATTGAAACTTAATGTTGTAAAATTATAAAGAAAACAAAGAATAATTATGACAAGATGTCACCTCCTATACTTTATAAAGATGTTTGGAACATTGTTAAAATGTCAGATTCTTTTTTCCTAAGTTTTGGTCAGCTTTACTGATTTTTCTCTCTTTTTTCTAATTTTTAAAAAATAGTTTATTTGAAGATTAATTCTTTGGGAAAGGAGAGAGAATTGAATGGGAAATGTAATCAATGATAAAGTCAAAGATAAGAAAAATCTATTCTAAAAACACTTCACATGGGAAAAAAATTAAAGCCTGACTCTTAAAAAGCAGGAATAAAATTTGCATTTACTTATTAAGACAATTATTTATGAAATTCTACCAATTAAGTCTCCACAGTGATTTATGTATTTTTCCTTGATTCTCCTTCAGTTGGCTTCCTTCTTTTTGAAGTTCACCTTGAAGAATTGTACCACTGTAAGACAGTCATTACATATTACATGATTAATAGCTTCTGCCACAGATGACAGTTCTTTGTAATCTTTATTTTTCCTCTATTCTTCTTGAAGATTTGCATTGAAATGTGTCTCATTCTGATGAATACATTTGTACCTTTCCTCTGGATATTTTTTGTCCCCATTTAATTGAATTGGTTCTCTGCAAGGATATTATTTGTCTTTCTAATGGTCCACCTGAGTATCCAAGGAAATGACAAATATATAGCCAAAAAAATTGTCTATTTTAACTGAACATAGATTGAAGTTATGATCTAGACCAAGGCTACAATAGAGTTAGAATTGGTTCATCATGGTTCATTCATGTAACAAGTGCACTTGAATGGGACTAAGGTTTAGATCTTCTGAAAGATTGTTTGTTTGTAATCATCTGTAGTTCCCCTTGCTTAACCAAAAAAAAAAAAATCAGAGTTCTGTAGTATGTCAGTTAAGGCTTTCGACCAGCTTGTTCCATTCTTCTTTTCCAGACTTTTTTTCATAAAACACAATCTACACTTCATCCAAATTATAATTATCAAAAACAAGAGACAATGTGCTATTGGAGCTGCTAGTCGACTTGTGTCAAGAAATCTAGTTTCAAATTCTGTCTTAGATATTTGCTAGCTTATGTGATTATCAGTTAATCTTTCCAGTTCTCACTGTCCTCAGTTTTAGAATACAGCTAATCTTTGAAAAAGTCATATAGGAGGATTAAAAGGAAAGCTTTTTGCCAGTCACAGAGAATTACATTAAAGTGATTTGGCATTGCCTCAATCTAGAATTTGTTTGTTTTTTTTTTTCTACCCGTTTTCCTACATCTCTGCTCCTTAACAGCTTTTGCCTGTCCTTCAAGACCCACCTCAATTGCTACTTCTCCACAAATCATTTCCCTGTCTACCCAACTGGAATCTCTCCCTTTTATAATTATACAGCACTTTTAAAATAATTAATTTTTGTATTTATCGTAGTCTATATAGATATCACCATAGTTATCTATATATTAATACCATATGACTAATGGTATATCATTATGTCAATTAATGTTATGTTATAATGGTGTTATATGTGGCACAAAAAAAGTTCTTAATATAATGTTGAGTTATTAAAGCTGAAAGTTCTAAGACTTTTGGGACACATTACATAGATGCATATTTACCTCTCCTATATTTTAAATCCTTGAGAACGTGAACTTTACATTATTTTTTAAAAATTTCTTCTAGCACACCACACCTTATGTTACATGTTATATGTACTTGATAAATACATGTGAATGAATGAATAGATGGTTTTATTTTGGTAGCTTGGTTTTGGTCAAGATAAACAATTATTATCCTAACTTTATCTTATTTTAGTGTTCCAAATATTATGTTGATTTTAGTAATCAATTTGAGCATTTGGATTATCATCTTAATTACACAATTATTCAGGCACACACACATACATGTGCACACACATTCCCATAAAAATAACTGATTATAACAGTCAAATAAGCTTCTCTTAATCATATCTAATTGATCTAATTTAACTAAGTAAAAGAAGATATAGAAGTAAAACTTTGTACATAAGTTCCAAAAATTGACTGTGGAAGTGGAGTAGAGACTGAGCTGGGATAAGTAGGATGGGATAGAGTAGGGTAGCAAGGTTAGGCTAGGGTAGGATAGAATAGGATAGATACAATGAGATAGTGCTTTCTCTGGAAAACTCCCAAAGGGGTTGTAGTAAACTACAAACTTGTTATGAGTCAGGAGTCTGAATGGACAGCCAAAAAGGCTAATGTGCTGCTTGGCTGCATAAATAAAAACTGTTGTGCAGAACAGGGAAGTGAGAGTTATCCTGTACTGTGCCCTCTAGGCAGGCTGCTTTTGCAATATTGTGTTCAATTTTAAAGTACCACATTTTATGTGGTGACATTTACTGATAATTTGACATAAGTAAAGACTAGAGGAAATTCTTGCTCACCTATAGATTGGACAAGATAGTCTTTAAGAATTCTTTCATTTCTGAGATTCTGTGATTTATAAAATTCATATATTTCATTATATCTTTTTTTAAAAAAAATTTGTAACTGATTTGGGGCATAAATATCTTTAACTCAGCTATTGACCCATACCTTTATACCTCATCCAGCACTGTATGTGCTGTGAAAAATCACCAATTGTTCAGAATTGATGAATGTAAACGGGCATCAGCTTAATTGGTAAATTATATTTAATCCATTTTCATATAGTTGTAACTTAGGAGGTAATAAACAACCTAAAGAAATTCTCCATGTATAACAAAAATTATCTCATCTCATAAATATTCAATTCTCTCCTTTTGCATAGATGAATGACTTTATTTGAAAGTAATAGAAAAACACTCAGCATCTCACATGAGGGAATTAGGAAATAGGTCCTAATGAGACTAGCATCTTGGTTTCACTGTTTGTGCATCATCCAATGATCTGCTGCAGGTCACCCTTGAGGATTTATAGATCCTCCTCCTTTATCAATATGGAAGGTTGACATGTTCTGTGTTGGCTATTTGTACCCCCTCTAATTTTGATGAATGTATCAAATCAAAAAACAAACAAACCAACAAATGTCTGAATTAATGAATTCCCATTCATTCAAAATAATCATGATCAAGTCTTTCCTACCAGGACTTAAGCTGATTTTTATAGCACAAATTTTATGACAATAATAGAACTGAATAAAATCTAGTTTGATATAACTATTCTACAGGCCAAACATAAATAGTTCACCTCACTTCATGGTTTAAAAAACATTTTTTTCACAATAATGCTGTGAGAAGAAGTTACAGGAAGAAATTTTAGAAGAATTGTTGTACAATTCAAAAAAATTGCATAGTGTCCTGAGGACTGACAAATAGGCAAATGGTGTGAATGTGAAATGACTCAAAGAAATATTGGAACCATGTTGACAAAGACCATAAATACCAGAGTAATAAATATATATTGAAACATATAGACAATAGGGAGCTAATAGATGTTTTTGAGAGAATAAAATGGTCATACACCTGCAAAATAAGGAAGAGCTCTATGAAAAAAAAAATTTTCAAGATATGATAGGTCAAACAAGGAAACTTGCTAAAAGTCTATCCTAGATGAGATGTGATGAGATGAGAATCTGAAGTAGGAAAAGTACAGTGAGTTTAGAAAAGGAAAAAATTGACATATTAATAAATAAAATCAATAATATTTGGAAGCTAATTGGCACTTTAAACTAAGGGGAAGATGACCATAAGAGAAAAGTAAATGTGATATTTGTTGTTGTCAATGTTGTTTTTAAAAACTCTGAATGCCAGAATCAAGCATAAGAAAACTTTCAGAAGAGAAACCTTTTAAGCAGAAAATGATGAGTTCAGTTTGGGATATGTTGAGGTTGAGATGCTGACAAAGCATCCAGATGGAAATGTTCAACAAGCAATTGGAAAGTTGGAACTGAAGCTCTGGGGGTATAAGATTAGGCTTGGATTAGAATTTACTATGTGATATAATTATAGATTTAGGGCTGAATGGAAACCAGTCTAATTTTAGTGTCTCCTTTCAATGATGAGAAAACTGAAAAAGGTGAAGTGATCTTATAGCTAGTGATGTGATTGAACCAGGATTACTAAATACAATCTCTTGTATCTGGAATTCAAAGGCCTTTACAATTTTAACATTCAAATTTCTTTTCAACTTTTCATACTATTGCCATTGACTACATTAAAGTTAAAATATATTATCCTCTTTCCTTCTTCCATTTATGTGCCTTGCTAATTACATCTTTCTTACCTGGCATTGATTACTCTGTATCCTCTTTTTGGTTGAAATAACCTTCCCTTCAGTTATCAATTTCTATTTCAAGCCTTCTTTAATTTGTCCCACAAAACAAATCCCCTGTAAAACTGATGTCTCCCTCCTAGTACTTTACCTGGAAATGTTTGTGCTTTTCCTTTTATCTCTTGCATTGGTTATTCACTAACACCTTTAGATTGTAAACTTCTTGAGAAGTTGAACTATATCTTTTCTATCAGTGTATCTTCAATTCTTGGACCAAAGTAGACCTTTTAAAAATGTTTATTAAATTAAATTTAATTGCAGATAATATACATACTAGTGGAATTAGTATAACTGTCCCCTCTGGGGACCAAATCTATGTTGCAGGAAGGGGGAAATTTTTTTACACTATGGGGAAAGAGTGCCACTTTCTATTTTTGTTCATGTTTTCTTAGTTGGAGAGATGGTAAGTCAACAAGCATATATTAAGTACTTTATGACAGGCATTGTAGTAAGTTGTGATGATAAAGGTAAAAGAAAACTCACCCTTCCTTCAAGGAGTTCACGTGCTAATGGGGAGAAAAACATAAAAGAAATTAAATACATACAAATTAGATAGAAAGTCATCTTGGAAGGAGAAGACATTAGCAGCCTAAGGAACAGGAAAAGACTCTCATGTTAAGGCGTGTTTAAGCTAAGTCAAAAAAAAAAAAAAAAAGAAAGGGGGATGAGGAAGAAGAGAATTATATACATGGGGAAGAGACTGGGCAGAGGCTCAGAAATGGAGATGAAATATTGTGTGCAAGGAATTGCATGGAAAGCCATATAGCTGCATTTTAAAATGGAGGAAAATGAAGAATATAAGAAAGCACCAGGAGATTTCATGGCCAGTTAATTGGATTGTAAAATTAAGAAAGATGGGAAACTTTTATTGAAAACTTTAACTGCTTGAGAACATAAGGAGTCAGTAAACTTCACTGAGCAGAGTGAGGTAGGGGGGAGGTGGGGAATGGTAACATGGTCAAAGCAATGTTTTAGGGGAAAAAATGCATCATGGCAGCTGAGAAGCGAATGGAATAGAAGAATGTAGAAGAAGATTTGCTAGATTACTGCAATAATACTGAACATGAAGCAATAAGAAGCTGAATTAGCATGGTGATTGTGAAAGTGGAGAAAAAGAAATGTCTATGAGAAAGAATGTGAAAAAAGGAAATATCAAGATTTGACAATGGATTCAGTCTGTGGGTTGAATGAGAGTGAATTTAGCATTAGGGTTTGTTGTTTTTTTGTTTTTGTCTTGGGAGATCTCACAAGATGATGTCTGCTTTAGCAGTAAAAGTAAAGATAGGACAAGGCTGCCATAGTGCTCTAAATTCAGCCTAAGAAAATATTAGCTTCCTGCCTTCTAAATTACATTGCTGACACATATCAAATTTGAAAATACTATCCCTCACAGCCCCTTCCCCTTAAAATCTTTCTCATCTATACAAATGGTCTTAAACAGAGTACTATCTGGTCAAGTTGTTCAGAATTGTGAATGTATAGAAAAAATTCCTAATTATACTTTTCTATTTTTTACATAACAGAAATCATAATTCACCCTGACTACTCCAGTTATTGTTGTGTTGATGAATCCAATTAAATATTATAGCTGGCCAAACCATCAAATCCAGGCCCCTTCTCTTTACATTTCTAAATTATTACATTCTTTGGGATTTTCTGTATATCATCTTTGGCTAACTCTCTGGAAGCCCTTGTTCAAAAAAAATAATAACAGAAGCTCAATACTGTAATTTATGGTTTTATCTTGTCTCTAATTCAAATAAACCATTTATTTGGCCATTTATCGACAATCCCAGTCATATTTTCTATCTCTGGAGGAATATGTGCAATTAATTTGCAAATTACATTCTGATTTTATTTTTATATTTTGGCAGCACATTAGCTTTAGAATGTACTAATTTAATACTATTCATTTCCCTGTACCCTTGCACAACCAATCTAGTCAATCAGCTAGAGGCCATTAAATGCTTTCAAAACAAAAGCAAGAGAAAAATCAACTTTGCTTACATTAGATCCATTTCCTCAAAGCTTTGGACTCTTATGAGAATTACTAATAAAATTACTAATGAAGGCAAAATTCCAATAAGTGGAAACACTAAGTTTTCTAGTTCCCCAAAGCTAAAGTGATTCATTAATAAATCACTTTAGCTTCCTTAATATAGAAGAAAAATGTCAGCATATTGTCAGTATTAGTCATTTCTTGTAGAAATGGTCAATAATATACCCATTTAACCTCAATGTGGGAACTTTATTACTTTTTTTTTAACATAACTTCTATTTACATTCTCATTTAGTTCATCATCATGATATCACAACAAAGAATCATGGATTTAGAGATAGTTATCTAGCTCAGTCTTCTAACTTTAGAAATGAATAAGACTCATAAGAGATTAAGTGACTTGTCCATAATCATATGACTAATAAATAGCAGAATTCCTATTTGAATATAGGTTCTTTGACTCCAAATTCATTTCCCCCTACTGTCCCAAGCTACCTCTCTAAAAGTTACATGGTTCATTCATTCCTTCAAAGACAAAAACAAACAAAAATGCTCCTGAACTCAAAGTTCTTGTATTATACTGGGCTAACAATGTGTATATATTTCATTAGGTGATGATGATGATGATAATGCTATATTCTATTATATTCTTATATTTTAATTCTTTAATGTTTCAAAAACATTTTACATATAGTATCATGTTTAATGTGATCCTTAAAATAACTTTTTGCAGTAAGTGCTATTCATTTTTACTATTTTAGAAGTGAGGAAACTGAGACACAGAATTAAATGATTTACCCAGTCTTCCATAGTTACTAAGAGTCTGAAACAGGAGCTGAATTCTGGTCATATACAAAATAATATGAGTGGGAGTTGTCTTAAAGGCCATTTCCTAACAATCATCAGGGCCCCTTTAGCTGTGTTAAAGCTGAAACCTGTTTTATACATGGGCTTCCCCATTAGGATATGTTTCCTTTGACAACAAAGAATGTATTGTATGTGATTCATATTTCAAGTGCTTGCATAGAGTATGCACTTTATACTTTTTAAAACAAAAATTCATTCCTATAGGAAGAACTGGGGTTTATATCTTGATTTTACCATATTCTCATTTTGTCATTTAAGCCAAGTCACTTATACTCTCTGACTCAATTTCTTCATCCAAGTTCACAGCCCTATCCTTTAAACTATGGAAATGCAATATGTATGATACTTAGGATAATTAGTATATATCTGTTTTGAGAACAGTACTTTGTTAACTTTCAAAAGCCATAGAATTATGAGCTGATGTTATAATTTGTAGTAGTTTTGAGTTACCCCTTTTTGAGGAAGACATTTTTTATATTTTAGAGATTATTAATCTCTGAGAAGCTTTTAGTCATTTGTACTTTGGACTCCTTTGTTGTTCATCTCTGAGTGCCAAGTATCTGCATGCTGTTTATTTCAGCTGCCCTGTTCTCCTCCATATGGAACAGTACTCAGTACTGGAAGTTCTACCATTTTCCTTTATGAGAGTCTCTGAATAATGGCAATGTTGAGTAGCCTCTCTGACTATGCAATTAATTATAATTTATGCATTGGGGACTTTCTTTTTTTTTTGGAAAATATGAATGGATTACCCTCCTATTATAGATACTTCTGTGTGAGAAATGAAATAACTAGTCATCAGGGACCCATTCAAAGGCAAGTAAGTATAAGAGCCAGTTAGTCTTCAAGGGAATCTGGAAACCAACCTTCATTCCTTCTATCTTTATATCATAATTTAGATACATTGATGATATTTTGCAAAACCATCTTGAGGGGATTTAAATTTCATTAAAATTTACTTGGATTGAGAAAAGTACTGTACCCAGTATTCAGGACAGACCATAATGAAAAAAATGTCATGTCAAACTATATTCAAGACTATTAGTTATTATTTTTTGTAATGTCTGGACCAGTTTTCTGAAGGATCTATGGATGAGCCTTGGTCTTAGGTGGAAAAGTAATAAAGGCAAGAGAGCCACCAAGAAGATCTTTGTTTCTGTCTCTGTCTTCTGTGACTCCTCTGTGTCTGAGTCCTCTTCTGTGTCTCCTCTGTGTCCATGTCTGAGTCTGAGTCTGGGTCTGAGATCGAGCTTGAACTTGAGCTTGAGCTTGAGCTCTTGTCTCCAGTCCTCTCAGCCCTTAAATACCTCAGTCTGATTACATCATTACATCACACTAAGTATATGCCAACTAGAGTGATTATATCACTATATCAAAATAGAGTGATTATATCATATCATACTAGAGTGATTAGATCATTATATGGAATTAAGTATATGTGAACTAGAGAACCATTATTTCATCAATCAGGCTGAGTAAACACCCTGCTGTAAGTATCCTTGCTTCAAGTATACCTTTTCTAGAGTTCTCCCACTATCTGTGGTCCTCTACATCTCCCACTTTCTTTTGTTTTAGTACACAAGTGGTCATGCCCTCCCTGACTTCTCAGAAAGGTTAGAACACCAAACCAGATATTGTTAGCAGATTTCCTCTGGACTGAAGGGTCTTAATTGAAACAAGTATACATAAATCCATCAACATGGGAGATATTACACAAGCACATAGTAATATTACACAGGCTAGTAGTGATGTAACAAACAATATGAATCAACACAGGGAATTATACATATCCATAAGTCCTAGAAGGATAGTATATAAATAACAATGACACATACACCTCCTTCAGCAGCCAAGAGATAGTCCAAAACCAGACCATTGTCCATTACTTCATGTGTCAGGGAATCCAATGATTCCTGTAAGGTTTGAAGTCCTGCAACAGTCTTATCATGTCTCAGGGAATCCAATATTTCCTGCTGGTTTTGAAGTTCTGCAATAGTTGTATCAAAACTTTTTCATCTCAGGGAATCCAATGATTCCTGCGGGTTTTGAAGTTCTGTAACAGTTTTATCAACAATTCATGAGTCAATTATTATACACATTGGGTTAACAGTCATGTTTTTCAGTGGCACATGTAGTCAGAGATGGAACCACCTGATGTTTCTTGAGTTTTCTCCTTTGTTTTGAGGGTTTTTTTTTTCCTTTTTCTGTCTCTAATGGACACAATGAATACAGCTCAATGGCACCCATTTCATTCCTTCTCCTTCTGTAGAGATACAAGCAAATTCTTTCCCCCAAGGAGTTAATCTATCTGGTCCCTTCCATTTGCCACTTTCTGGATCTCTCCACATCACCTGGCAATTATATTGGAGCTACTTGCACTGGATACTGCCATTCTGTTGGGTTATAAAATCTGTATTCTCCCCAATTGTAATTCTTTTCTCCCATCAGATTGCTTCTTGGCTGATTGATCATATCAGGGTACTGAACTTCTAAAGACTCTCTGGGTATAACCTCTGTTGCCATCATGCTCCACCTGTTTTTTTTGCCTGGGGTCCTGCAGTTGGGCCCCCTCTCTCATTTCCCTGGGTCAATCTACATTCTAAGGCCCAATGGAAGCCCTTATTGCATTTTGTACATAGGGCTTTGGGTCTTCTTCTCTCACCCTTCTTCTCTCACCTCTGCATACTGATCTTTACCTGCTAGATGATCAAAGGTGACTTGTATATTAACTCCAATTTGCCTATTTCATTGGTCTTGTATTCTACATAGTTTACTATACTCTGAAAGCCACAACAAGCCTTTTGTCCAGGTTCTAAACATGTCCTTGCCATAGATTTCCAATCACTGCGGATTAAAATTTCATAAGCCAAATTCTCTAATACCAATTTAACATAAGATGATTTAGACCCATAAAGGGTGCAATCCTTTTTCAGATCTTTGATAATTTCCAGTTCAAAAGGAATGTTTCTTCTCCTTTCTTGACCTGAAGAGTCAAACTCTTGAATAACAGGTAATGCTTCTATTCTTGAATCAGATATATTTTTCCTTCTTTTTTAGCTTTAACTAGTGCCTTTTGTACCTTTTGTAATCTTGTCATAGGGGATGGACAAAGCTGCTTTATGGATAGGGCTGATTATGTCACTGCCCCTCTCCTTCCTCCTTCTTTCTCCACCCATGAAGGGTTAATTGAGGGGGGTATGTCAGGGAATGAGGAATTCCCTAATGGCTCCTAATGTGAAGCACCACATTCTTTAATTTCATCAGCTTTATACTTTACTCCTTTCTTATCTAATTCTTCATGCTTTTCAACTGTTTTATCAGTATCCTCCCCCTCCTGCTCTTTTTTCTTTTTCCTTATTCTAATACTTAGATAATTCCCTAAAGCCAATTGCCTTAAGTTATATATATATATATATATATATATATATATATATATATATATACATACACATACACATATGGAGAGAGAGAAAGAGAGAGAGAGAGAGAGAGAGAGAGAGAGAGAGAGTGAGAGAGAGAATGAATATGTTTCTTTAGGAATTGAATCAGGACCATTATCATTGTAATATTCAATTAGTTGCTCCAACATTGATCCTTGCAAAACCTTTTATTCCAAATTTTCCCCTCCTTCTCCCCACCCCCTCCTCTATCTAACAGGTAGTCCAATATATGGTAAATACAGACATGCTTCTACATTGCTGAAAGGAATTTCAAATTTCTTTTTCAAAGTCACAGTATATATTGATTTCCTAGGTTTTGTTTATTTCAATCTATCTCCTTTCATTTACAAATACCCATGCTTCTCCAAATTCTTCCTAGCCATTGTTTCTTATGGCACAATATTCCAATATGTTCATGAACCAAAATGTGTTCAGACGTTCTCCAACTGAAGAGCTCCTATTTTCTACTTTGCATGTATATTATTTTTTGCTACCTCAAAAAAATACACAAACCAAAACATAGCAATTAATATTTTAGTGTAGCTAGAACCTTGATCCCCTCATGTCCTTACAGTAAATCCCTTGCCTTGGGCTCTCTGTGTCACAAAGTATGGGCATTTAACCACCTTTTAATAAATCCTAATAACAAATAGCTTTGGAGAAAAGGTGGACCAATTTATAGCCACATATATATTGCATTGCTGTGTCTCTAATTCTATAGCCCCCAACACTATGTCCAGCCTTGGGGGTCATCTCTGCCAATTTGATGGATGAAAGCTGAAACCTCAGAGTGGAAATCTTTCTCTAAAGTATCTTAAGGAAATATTTTCTTCCTGAACAAATATGACAAGAGACCTATTACACTAATTGCACAGAAGTTGTATAAATTTGGTATCTGTAACTTTCCTGACTCAACAGGATGTAGATTTAGAATTTTTCCTATCTTGCTGCCTCTTCAAACTGCCAATCATAACCAGAAGATTTGATGATGTCTCTGAGTTATTAGGCTGAATCTAAAGCTGAGGATCCAGCTTGAAGCGGCAATGAGTAGGGTTCATCTTCAAGCTCCACTTTGGGTTCTCAAAGCAGTCAGAACTGGAAGAGATCCTAACCCTAATCTAAAAGCATGAAGACCTGTGGAGTTAAATTTTGTTCACAAGGCCACAGAGGTTCAGAACCCAGAATTTCCACCCTTGTCCCGGGTCCCAATCTAGTGATCTTTCCATCCCACTGTACTGCCTTTCAAGTAAATGACCAGGTGGGAAAGAAGGAACTAATAGGCTTGCAAAGCTATCTCCTATCCCTAGTCATCATTTACTTTCCCTTCCTTATCCTCCCCATAGGGTTAAAGGTAGAGAAGGCTAGTTATGGAAGGCAGTAGCACTACCACCTTCTCCCAGTGATCTCTACCAAATTCAATTTCCTCCTTATTCTAATGCCTTGACATTTCTTCACAAATCTGGTGAGAACCAATTAGGTTGTTTATGAAACTTTTTCCATATTAATTACATTCATAATATTTCTTTCCATTGTGGATTCTCTGAAGTACAGTAAGATGTCCCTTTTTTCTAAAAGCCTTAAATTCACAGCTGAATGTTCTGAGTTCTCTCTCTTATTACTCTTTAATCTACCTATTGTCTGTGGTTGCAATTTATTGACAAATTCTACTTTTGGCAAATCTTTGCATGAGCACAGTCCTAATATATGACTGATGATAACACAAAATTCCCAAGATATCACTCCAACATTAACACGATGCATCTTTGGCTTTTTTTTTTTTTTTTTTTTAATCACTTCCCTCTGAGATCAACAGAGTGTTCTATGTACTCATTACAGTGTGTCCATCATTTAGTTGCCAGAATGTTGTATTGAACTCAATGTCCACATTCCTTCCTTTTTCTCTACCCCCACTCCCACACTAGCCTTGCATTTCTTTTTTGTTCCAGTGAGAGAATACATTCATTTGAAAATAATTATTAATTCATTTATTAACTTCAAGCAGAGACTGAATGACCACTCATCAGGTATGTTCTTGTGGGGCTTCCTTCATCAGTGGGTGGGATTAAATGGCCACTAAGGTCTCTTCCATCTCTGAGATTCTGTAATCCTGGGATCTTTTTTTTTTTTTTTTTTTTTGCCTTAGCATTTTTGCCTTAGCATTCTGAAGTACATTGCTTAATGTTACCCTCTCCTTCCCAGAAACTTTAATCTCTTTAATCCAGAAAGTTGATCTGAATTTACTGTTTTCTGAGCATTCTCATTATGACTATTTGCCATAGCTCATTTATTGTCTTTCCTAACAAAGTTATCTGGGCTTCTACCTGGCCTGGAAACTAACTTTTAGGAAAGTTGGATAGAATTTCCCAGAAAATTGGAACATTTGCCCTAATAATGCCTACCTGGCCTTTTCACATAATATTGGTCTTTAGGGTGGAAAAGATTAATCTTCTCATCTCCTTTCTACTCAACCTCACTATTACTCTGTACTGGCAGAAAATCTAGCAGATAGATTTTCATATTTCTAGAACAGGACTCTCACCTTTTTATGGAAAAAGCTACTGATTATTTACCAGAAACCTTTAGGTTTTAATTGTTTTCTATGGTGTTGTGGGGTAAGGGTAAGTGGTAATCTTTTTTCAAGATTTTAATAATTTATAATGAGGAATGAGTATTGATACGATAGTGACTGCTAACCATTGTTTCTTTCTTTGGTTCATGAAAAGAACGTTGGGATAACTTTTCACAGTACCCACTCTCCCAAATTGAACATATTTTCAAACCTCAAGGAGGCAATGTGATGATTATACCTGCCCCTGGATCTATAAGTTGGAGATTTTTGTAAGAGAGAGTTTCATTTTATGAAAAAAAAAATGACTTTAAAGGAAGCTTAATTTTATTTCCAGAAACCAGAGAGATAAAAGGAAATTACATAGTCTGAAATCCTATTTTTCTCAATGAGCATAATATGTCTGGAGTGAAAATGAGACAGAGAATTGAATCTGTTGCTTCCTCACACAATCTCATATCATTCTTCCTTCACATCGTTCGATCATCTCACAGTCCTACTGTGTATAGTTCTGAAGGGGGAGGGAAACTCTTCCCTTTATTGAAACTGTGTTCCCTTTAAGATTATCACTCTGAAACTGTGTTCCCTTTTGATCTGTGACCCCTTTGGCGTCTCCCTCCCCCCCACCCCCAGTTATAGTTAAGTTATATTTTGGGGATGCCAGACCCTTTGATTCAATTAGAAATCTTGGTCAAAAAGAACCCCTTTATAGTGTTGTTAATTCCAATTGGAGATCTGCGCTGGATACTGATAAGCATCTAGGCCTAGAAACATTGGCTTTCTTTTCAACCTGAAGGGTCAAGATTCCTTTTAAAAAGGGAAGTTTCTAAACTCACTCTTTGCAGAAGGTCCAGAGCAGCTTGTTAGGACCCTGCCCACTGAAAAGGCATTCTCTTCTTAGTGTCAGCCTCCATTTCCCTGATAGGACTTTGCCACAATAGAAGTCAGTGTCTTAGCAAAGGCTTCCTATCCAACAATAAGCTTTCATTTTTGCCAATTAATAATTCAGGTTCATGAATTCTTTCATGAAGAATCTGTGCTCTAATCATAAGGGGATTTTAACAGCTCTTTGACTGCCACTAACCTTATCATTTCTAGGCTCTCCTTTCCATCAAAACCACATTCTGCTTTTTGACAACATTTGTTGGTCTAACCATTTTTGGCAAACTAGAATTACCTTTCTCCCCTCTTTTCTTTGGCTTTCTTTGATCTGGTCTCACCTCAAATTAAAACAGGAAAAAAAATTAGTTGTGTGGTGTGTATTCTTTGATAAAATTAAGCTTATTTCTGAAATTCTTTTAAAAAATGTTTTTTTTTTTCCTTTGCTTATCAGTTTTCCAGCCATCTGTCTTTAAATGGTTGTGTTTACTACCATTTGAAGTAGAAGTTTCTTTGGTTCACTGCTTTTTATGATTGATAGTGTATCCTAGTTTGCTGAAAAACAAATTTATATTCAATTGTTTTCAAAATAACTATTTTGGCTCCGTATGTTTTCTGACTCAGAGTACTATTTTTTAAAGAGATCTAATGTAGTGCCTTCCTAGCTACATATATATCAGATAGTTAGATAGATACAGTTTATATATTTTTTTTAATTTTCAGTTTTATATTTTTTCTCTATATCCTCACTCATTGCCCCCATTGAGAAGGAAAGAAATATATCAATTATACTTGTGAAGTCATGCAAAACATATTTCTATATTATCTATGCTGTAAAAACAGGAATAATATGTTGTGAATATATAGATATAGATATATAGATATAAATATATGCTTTAGTTTGCATTCAGAATTCATCAGTTCCTTCTCTGGAGGTAGTTATTATTTTTCATTATGAGTCCTTTGGAATTCTCTTGGATCATTCTATTGATAAAAGTAGTATGTATTTCATAGTTGATTATTATTACTAAGCACAATGACATATTGGTTATACCTACCTTCATTAATTTTTTAAATGGTTCTGTACACTGTAGGCAATTTAAGGATTGTTTTCCAGTATACTTTTTACTATGCTATGATAACCTTTATAGGAAATGAGACTGAGGTGAACTATTCAAATGAAATACTCAGCTTATTACTTCATGTTTTATCGTTTAACATTAAAAATTCTGAGAAATGGTTGAATTGATTCTTGGTTTCTATTTAGTCTCCCAGTTTCAAGTTTGAAATCCCTATATGACGCTCCAAAAAGAGATTTAATTTCAAAGCCACAAATTTTAATTTCTCCAGTAATTTTATGCTAAATATTAGTTTTACAGTACAGTAACCAATTAAGCCTGGTTGATTGCCTCTTTAAAAATGGTTCACATTTTTACAGACCAGCTTGTGCTGAAGTATTGATAAATAATCTTGTTGAAAAACAGTTTGCAGAGGTAGGAGGAACAGAAGGAGGGGGTCAAAGAAAGTTGTGGCTTTCTGTTTGGGGATTTCCAAGCCAAATTCTGAAAAAGAATAATTCTGGTTTTCATTTTTTGATGAACCCTCAACTCAGTGGGTACAATCTTCATTGGGAAATCCTGGAATGTTCTTTTGAATAGAAAAGTACTAGTAGCTTTTCACAAATCCAAATCCATTGGTTTTCAACAATACAAGAGATAACCTGGCATTCTAAAATTTTAGTCTCTGAAATTGGTATTCATCAAATTCTACTTCCTTTGAGGATTCTCTCTACATAAATCTGTGAATCAACATTTGCACCAAGATATATATATAGGCATATGGTATCTATGGATTGTTCTTTCTATATTTATACATACTGCTATGGTTTAATTTGTCTGGATCTTCTGTCCATTGACATCTTATACTTTAGTAGATACTTATACTTATCTACTTATACTTTAGTAGATAATCCATAAAGTTAATGTAATAGGAAAATTCAGGGGTCAGTGACTAATTCCATGATGAAAAACTCCAAGTTAACATGGTTGATTTTGAATAATAGATCCCTTGATTACTAGATCCCTAGTTTTTCCAGCTTTGTGTATGTATAATACACTCAGTATCTTTGGGCTAAAAGGATAAAAATATAAGATTACATAAAAGGACCAAACTTCATCCATTGACATAGTACATACTAAATAGAGTAGGAGGGAATTTTTTTTATTTCAAAATGAAATTGTAATATATATTTATAACGTTTTATCTAAGGTGCATTTGTCAGAGTAGATAAATTATAGGAAAATTAAAAATTACAAAACAATTATATTTTTAAAAATTTGGGTGAGTTGACCCAATTAATATGCTTAATGCTTCTAGCTCTTACTGTCCCAGGAAACTCATTAAGGCTGTAAGCTGTAGATAAGTTGCCATATTCTTCAATAGAGGAAACTTCCAAACAGGGAGTTCCTAGTGTTACTATAATTATAGTTCTCCCATGCCTCAGCAAATTAATACATATCATACATTATATACGTGTGCATATGTACACATGTACACACATATATTTATATGTATGGATGTCTTATACATTCTACATACATAGCATATTGTCTTTTTAGGTAAATAGGATATTTGTTTTTGTTATTATTACAGGTAGAGTTATTGTTATATTATTATTTAGATAGATAGAGTTATATCTTATTTTGAAGTCTGAATGTCTTCCTCTCTCCAAAGTTCTACTGTTTTTAGATTATGGAAAATCTCAGTGGAAAACAAGTTTGTTCTCATAAGATCACATTTTGTACATTTGGTTGCTGGCAGATTAATGCGAATCTGTGTATAAAGTGTACTAGAAGTTGGACTCAAAGAGAACAGCCTCTTTGGGAAGCTGTTTGATATTAAGAAAATGAAAAACTATCAGCATTAAAAAAAAAATTTCAGTCAGGCAATATTAGAAGTTATATTTTAGTGCCTTAGGCAAAAACCACTGATCATATTGCCTGGGTAATTTTTTTTTTTTTTTTTGAGGGCAAAGATTTCTATAGAAAGTGAGCACTGATTGATCCTGTTTTATAGGTCTTTGCTTTGTATGTTCACATTAAGAAAGCTAGAGAATACTCCTTACATTATTGGATAATGGCTTAAAATTGCTTATGAGATTTGGTGTTCTCTCTAGAAAGATTACACCTGGGCTCTGAAATGATTAGTGGTCAGCCTTTCTTCTTCATTATATGGACAAAAGTGTTATTTGTATAGGAATAGTCTTACTGGTGAGGGTTCTAATAATATCTTCTGGCCAAAAAACAAAACAAGCCAAAAAAACCTCATTCTTCAATGCTAGTCATGGGGAAAGTAGGCTCTCATTTTTTTAGATGTGTTTTCTCTTGTGGTTTTGGCCATCGCAAGTTCTAAGGTGGCTTTCCAAGGCCTTGTTTCGCTCACACCACACACTTCATTTGGCACCAATTATAGGTATTGTTGTTGTTATTCAGTCTTTTCTGACTCTTCCTGAGCCCATGTGGGATTTTCTTAGCAAAGGTATTGGAATTATTTGCCATTTTTTTCTCCAGATCATTTACAGATGAGGAAACTGGGACCAATGGGGTTAAATGACTTGCCCAAGGTCACTCAGGTAGTAAGTGCCTGAGACCAGATTTATATTCAATAAGAAGAGTTTTTCCTGACTGGAGAACCAGCACTCTATTCACTACACCTCTATAAGTATCAATTTTATGGATGAGAAAACAAAACTTAAATATGTGAAGTGATTCATACTGGGCCACATAGCTAGTAGGTATCAGAAATGAGATTTGAACTCATTTCTTCCTGAAGCTGGGTATGGCACTCCATGCACTCTGCAAACTGTGTACTTCAAGAAAGATTTCAGATGAGATTATAATTTTTAATAAAACTCATTAGGTGTTAAAAAAAAGAAAAAAATATCAGTTATTGACTCCCAACTCACACAATAAGATTTGATCCAAGTCATTTTTGAAAGACTTGATTTTAAAATTACCTAATCATCTACTTCACTAACATTGGACCTGAGCTAAGTTAGTTATAGCACAAGTGCAAAGACCATTAAGGAAGCTTCCTCAATATTCACATATAATCTTTATATAAAAGCCATCCCATATGGACTTATTCCCCTACTGCTTGTTGTCTTTCTTTTTATTTCTTATAAAATACATTTTTGACTTTTTTTGTTATTGAAAATTGGTTAGAGCAAGGCAGTTAGAAGCCCAATAGTCTCAGAGATATTTGACTGAAGTTTCCTTTTTGGATTAATTTTCTTCATGATTTTTCACATGATAAGTGTAGCAAGCAAGAGTAAAGCAACAGCAAAAATGCTTTATCAAGTATCTGGGACCATAACTATTTTGTAATAGCCTTCTAGGTCTGGAAAAAAAAAAAAAAGAAAAGGAGGACAGAGAAACCTTGCAATAGATCCTTCAATGCCATGATTATCAAAGTGATTTGAGATGGATAAAACCAAGGCAAATTTAAATTTTTCTTTGACCCAGTAATCTCACTAAGAGATATGTACCCCCAAATAAATCAAATGCAAAAAGAAAGAACTTGTGTGTGCTAAAATATCTATAATGGCACTTTTGTGGTAGCAAAAAGCTGGAAACAAAGTAGGTGATTATCAGTTGGGATATAAACTATGAATGTAATGGAATATTACCATGCTGTGAGAAATTATACATATGGGTATTGAAGGAGCTAAAAACTCGCTAATAGTTGTGGAGAAAACATTTGGAATTATGAAATAATGGTCATTCTGCTCTCTAAATCATTGATCCCACTACTGGAATCTATAGTCCAAGGACATCATAAATAAGAAAAAGATTCCATACATACAGTTCACTTGTTCTGCTAGGAAACAAGATAGATGACCATTGATCAAAAATTGACTGAAAAAAAATCAGAGAAGATGAATAAAACATGATATTATGTTCAGAGAAAAAAATAAATTATCCATGAAGAATTAAGAGAAAATTGAGAAGATTTATATGTATTGATACAAAGTAAAATGAGCATAACTAGAAGAATAGACTTTGATATGTCAATAAAATAATTCAGAAAGACAGATTAATGCAGAATAAATTCAATGACTAATATTGTTTCATTGACTACAAGTACCAAGTGTGTAGGTATGGGCAGACACAGTTGCTGTTGTCAGTTTCATTTGACTAATTTTTAAACCAAAATAGAATGGTATAAAGGGAAAGGGTTGTGAAAGAAAAAAAAAAAACAAAACCTAGGGATATTAATTTTAAAAATAAATGCTTGAGCAGTTGTAATAATCACTTAAGTTTTCCACAAGCAGAATCACCTACTTCAGAAAGGTTATTTGTGCACCTTTGATAAAGTATCCAAAGAAAAAGTTATTAGGTCTTTTTCCCCATTAATTTCTTACTAAGCTAGTGAAAATGGTGATGTCCTTTAAACTGGGATGAAAGTACACCAGAGTAGGGGCTCCATAAATGTCACTTTGTTGATCGATTGGTTCTTACAACTAATGGAAGAGTGATTTATAGCCGGGAGAGGATAGAAGCAATGTATCATTAGAAGTTTCTTGACTTAAGTGATTTGACAGTACTGAAGGAAAAGTTGTTCTAATGCTATCCACTTCTAGAGATGGCTGGGAGTAAAGCTCTCAGTTATTGTTGTTTATCCTTCATTCTCCATTCTCAAAGAAAATTATGCCATCAGAAAGGTGATACCATGATATGCAAGTAAATTGGATTGAAATGAACTCTGACTGTGCAAAGAAACGAGCCTCACTCTTCTACTTTGTATTTAGAAATGGGAGTTAAACCACTGGCCCTGGTGTTAGGAGGATCGGATTTCAAATCTGATCTCAGATATTTGACACTTATTAGCTATATGACCATGGACAAGTCATTTAATCCCAATTGCAAGACAGAAAGAGATAGAGAGACAAAGGGAGGGATGGAGAAAGAGGTGGAAGGAAGGAAGGAAAGGAAAGGAAAGGAAAAGGAAAAGGAAAAGGAAAAGGAAAAGGAAAAGGAAAAGGAAAAGGAAAAGGAAAAGGAAAAGGAAAAGGGAGGGAGGAAAGGAGGGAAGGAGAGAGAGAAAGTGGTGAAAAATCACCACCTCATTTTGTCCTCAAGTTCTTGGTAGAGAGAACCCAAAGATCTATCAAGCTTAGTTACTTTGAATCTGATACAGTTAGCCTTAGCTACAATCCTGAGTATTCTGTGCAAATTTGTTCTTCATTCTCTCCCATAAATCTGTCAGAGGGGTCTATTCTCTTTGGGCCTTCTCCTAGATCTCTTATTACAATTTAAGAACTCATTGAGAGTTTTTTTTTTTTTTTTCCCTTTGTATTTTGCATTTCCAACACATAGCATGCTAACATGCATGGTACATTATTGCTGTTCAGTTGTTTTTGAGTCTGGATTTTCTTGGAAGAGATAATAGAGTACTTTGTCATTTCCTTCTCCAGCTTATTTTATAGATAAGAGAGGCAAAGAGGATTAAATGATTTGCCCATAGTCACTCAAGTAGTAAATATCTGAGGTCAGATTTGAACTCAAGAAGATGAGTCTTCTTGACTCCAGGCCTAGAACTTTCTGCCACCTACCTGCCTTGTTTGGCACATAGTAGGGGCTTAATAATTTTTTTTTAATTGCTTGACTTTTTTGTGAATACCAATTAGAGGATATGGGCTGTCCATGGGCTGTCATTTAATCTTGTCACATAATTGATCTTACTTTATCCCTCCACAATGAACAAATCATGTTTTATTTTATTTCAAAAGAGTTATAAGTGCATGTGTGTCATGTTGTACTTTGCTCTGGGAGGGCAAGGATTGTTTTACCAAAATATTTCAACTCCTTCCATTATCAAGAAAAGGACTGTGTGCACAACAAATGCTTAATTTTTGTTTGCATTTTACAGTATTTGAAAATTATACAAAGAAACTTAAGAAATTAAAAGAAATTAATGTTTCTGGACTTTTTGAATTTTGGAAGATTTAGCACTTCCCAAGCTCATTCTGCTCTCCCTTACCCCAAGCATTTGCAACCGGCTATCCCTTTTACATGCAAATTATTTTTATCTCCCAGTCTCTCTATATGTTGAGATTTTTGTATTTCTTTAGTGCCTAAATTCTGCCTCTTCCATAAAGAATTCCTCCAATATCCTAGGTAGAAGTGATCCCTACTTTCTTAAATTTTTCATGTCTGTCTGTTCAATATTCCCTATACATTTATCACATTCTAATTTCTGTTATTACTATTTGCATGTATGTTGCATGATCTCATAATCTCCTTGGGTATAGGGACTATGACATTTGTTTTCATGAAAAAAAGCCCTGATTAGCATTGAACTTTATTGTTGTCTAGTCATTCAGTCATCTCTTACTCTTCATTATAGTATGAACCACAGCACAGCAATACTGTCTATTTGTTTTTCTTATCAAAGATACTAGAGTGGTTTACCATTTCCTTCTTCAGTGGATTAAGGCAAAACGTTAAGTGACTTGCCCAGGATCACACAGTTAGTAAGTGTTTGAAGTCAAATTTGAAGTCTAGGCCCAAAACTTTAATCATTGAAGTACCTAATTATCTAATATTGAACTTATTACATGTATAATTGTATTGCATTAAATATATTTTACGTGAATGAATCAAGTTTTTTTGTTAAAAGTCTTCTTTCCTATAAAATGAAGGACTCTGATAAATATGAACATTTGGGAAGTGAAAGGAGGAGATGGAAGAAAGGTTTGCTGATAAATGTATAACAACTATGCTCTGGAGGAAAAAAGGCCTCATGATACACATTAAAGTTTAGTCTGCATTATTAACATTCACTTGATCACCTTCTGAAGTTTAGACAATCAACAGAACAATAAATCAAGCCCTGATTTTTAGCTCTTTATATGTCTAGATTCCTGTAATATTAATATTCACAAGGAAATTTTAACAATTAGCTCTCTCAAGATAGTCCCAGCACATTATTGAAATAGGTCAAATATTGAATAGAAAGAGGCAGTAGATCCAGAAAAAGAAAGCTGTAAAAAATCCAAATAATGTAGTATCATGGGAATCAAAAGATAATTTCAAGGAAATGAAGGTGGTCATCAATGTCAAAATACCAACACAAAAATTAGGGAGAATATAGAAAGGGAAAAATCCACTAGATTTTATGATTCAGACATGCTTGACAACCTACAACAGTAGTGTTTCAGGAGAGTGGTAGGAATGGATATCAATTATAAGTGACTTGAAGAGTTAGTCTACAAAGAAGTAGAAGTGGAATTCTAAGATTTTAACAAGTAAAATCTAATGTTTCATAATATATAACAAGAAGCAGTAATCAACAAGTTTCATTCCTGATATCATTTACTATTCTGGGAATGTTATTTGCCTCTTTAATCAGTTTTTTATACATAAAATGTTAGTGATTTGAAAGAATTTAAAAATCATTGAAACTAACCTCCTTCAATGTAGAAAAAGGAACTGAGTTGAAGTTATTTCACCATGACCACACAATCTAATGTCAGAGACTAACTCAGAAATAACTGCATTTTTGGTGAGCCATTAATGTGTAATCAGCGTGTTACTCAACATCAAGCACTTACTATTGTCATTCTAAAAGTCACTTTTACCTGGTGATTTAAAGTTTACCTTATTCTTTCTTCACAACTCTGTGATTTTAAGTAGTACAAATGTTCTTTAGCATCCCCATTTTGTAGATATGGAAAGCAAAGCTCAGAAAGAGTCAATGTCCTTTTTACAGTCCCACAGATAGGAGGTGTTAAAAAAAAAAAAAAAAAAAAAATAGGCCTTGAGCCCAGACTTGCTGACTTTGTCTGTTTTCAAGGTTCTTTCCACTCTTGCATGTTGCCTTGTGACAAGATTTGGGAGAACACGTTGGGAACACAAGCAAATGCTGCCAGTTCCAGAACTAAAGCTAATCCCAATCCAAATGTACTTAGTAAATTCCCATGATTGTTGATGTGGCTCTTTCCATTTTATTAGAGAAATCCTATACCAAATATCTGTATTTATCATTAATCTATCAATTGATCATTCTACCTACCTATAGAAAAGCATTATTCAACCCTTGGAAAATTTTTCTTGTTTTGTCAAGGGAAAATAATAGTGCCAATTTAGCATATTTCAAAAAATTAAATATATATAAGCATATATATTTGTAAATATGCATGCTTGTATATGTGCATGCATAGAAATATAGATAACTAATGAAAAACCTTATTGCAAATGAAAATCTAATATCACTTTTTAAAGCTGGCAGGCCTATATATTATTTTGTAAAGGCTTAATGAGAAAGGTAGAACAAATTTGAAGTCTCAGAGGAAAAAATGATTCAGAATCAGAGTAGATTATTGGTGACTAATTTTTATCCTTAATTGGTGAAAGGCATAGTTTAACGATTCACTGAGCTTAGAAGTTTATTTAATTAAGATTTGAATCTCTTAACTTGGAGTCATAGTTTATAGGCAGAATAAATATAACTATAGCCACCATTAGAATTCCATATCAGCCCAATAATATCTCTATTTATATAAGAGTAACATCAATTTTAATTAACTTTCCTACTTCAAAAGGCAGCACATGTGGTTTAGTAGAAAAAAGAACAGTATTTGCCATTTTAAATCTGTGCCATTTATTTTGTGTCCTTGGAGAAGTCACAAAGTCTTTATTTCTTTGGGCCTCAATTTCAACACCTGTAAAATTAGGTGGGATTTGACTGGATGAGCTATAGGGTCTCTTCTCAATCAAAAATCCTGGATCATATGATCCATATTTCATCAGTGTGGACACTACCCCTACACTCTAGTAGATAATTCTCATGAGTTACTTGGCTAACAGAATTTTTTTGATCACATAATGGCCCAATTTTTGCTAAGTATTCTATTCAAAACTAGGTTGATTGCTGAAGGACAGACACCATTTGCTATTGACCTGTACTTAGGATCATAGTTTCTTAGAATTAGAGCCAGAATGTCAAAAGATCAAACTCACTCATTTTACAGAAGAGGAAACTGAGGCCTTCTGCAGTTCAGTGACGACCCACCTCATACCTTTAGGAAGTATCTGAGGTGAGATCTTCCTGAATCAAAATCCAAAGTTCTATCCTGTTTTGCTGTACTCCCCCTTGAAGCCTTTTGATGTGAAGGATCACTTCCCCACCTGTTATTCATTCAGTTAACAAGAATTTATTAAATATTTGCTATGTTCCAAGCATAATGGGGCAGTGCTAGTAGGAGGGTATTCACCAAATGGGGAGAATAATTCACATGATGGTCTTTCCATGAAATTGTCTTTTATCATATTCTTTTAAATTGATGTCCAGTTCTATCAGATAGCATGTCACCAAATATGATTGTCAGTTCTAGCAGGTGCCATATATAATGTAGTGCCTCAAAGATAGAAGAGACATTAGTGATCGTTGTCCATTGTCTGTTGCCTGTACATTTGGTAAATGTGAAAACCTAGGTCAAAAGATGTTCAGTAATTACACAAAGTCATGTAGCTAGCTGGTCACAGATCCATTGCTAGACTAGGTCTCTGTACTCTAAACTAGCCTGAATTGATTGTACTAGCTGGGACAAAAGGATACAACACAGGAGGAAGACTTTGACCAAGGAGAAAAGATGGATTTGAATAATGTTATTTAGGGAAAGGACCTAGCTCTCACTAGTTAACTGTGCTTATCTGAAGCTGCAGAAGAAATGGGATAAATTCCTCAATTCCCAGGCCAGGGACACTAGGGAGATAGTGACATTACTAGGAATGAGCCAGTTATTTATTTGGAGAAGTATTGTAGCAATATGGTCATACACTCCTAAAGATTAAAAACTCCACTTTCTGGCACAAAGTCACTTTAAATAAGAAGCACAGTCAATATAGGCAGATGCAATTCCCCATTGCCAATCTGGACCAGAATTTGTGTGAACAAAACACAAAGGAAAGAGATCTACCCAAGCTTTGTGTGTGGCAATAGCCATCATAGAATTTTGAGGTCAGTAAAGTGCCCTAGACTTCGAAGGTCATCTAATCTAACCCAGTTCTTGAAGACTGTGAAGGTTTTATCTTTCCAAGGTCTCATGAGCACAGCTGGGATTTTCAATCTAATTTCAAAGCCAGTGTTCTTTCTACTGAATGCCCATGAGGAAGCCTGCATACCCCATGTCTTTTCTCCCCCTTCAAAACATTTTTGATCCCTACTATAAAATCCCTACTTTCTTTTTAAATTTAATTTTATGTTTTTGAAATAACAAAAATTCATCTTCTGTCTCTTCTGCCATATTGAGAAAGAAAGAAAAATAAATTTTTTAACAAATACAGAAAACTAAGCAAAACAATTTCCCTCATTAGCTGTGCACCAATATAAGCATATATAAATATGTAGCATATATGTATGTATGTGTGTATGTATATATATATATATTTACATGCACATACACACACATTAGTGAAATGTTTTCACAAGCAATATTTCTCATTCTTGGTGAGATTTTTTTTTTTTTCTAGAACATGAGTGATGTCCTTTTACCTCTTTGATCCCACTCAATTATATATCCCATTCAATATATATTGTATCCACTAGCTCTTAACTTTTCTAAAATCATGGATCTTGAACTGAAAGGAAACTTAGAGGCAATATAATCCAACCAAACACCTTTTACAGATGAAAATATTGAAATCTAGAGAAATTAGAGGACTTCTCTAAATCTTACAAATGGCACAACTGAAATTCTGATTCTCTGACTATTTAGAGTCTAGAACACTTTACTGGTCTTGGTTGATCTTGTGAGTTTTGTGTAGTATTTAGCACATTTATCACTTTTTGGCACAGTAGTGAACCTTAAAGACAAGGCACTTGGCTTTTTTATTTTGTTTTGTTTTGCTTTGCTTTGCTTTGTTTTTATTATAAGTCACTGTTTCTGAATGTTTTGCTTTGAAAGAGAATGAGTTTGATACCCATGTTTAAGTTATAGGTAGGATATGCAGGAATCACCTGTTTTATTAACAACAGCTATATTTGCAAATCCTCTTTCCAGAAGATGGAAATGCATTAACTTTCTATCATAGTTTTATATGTTATCTTTTCAGGATAAGTTGCACCTAAAATAATGAACCTTAAATAATATGGGAATTCTAAGATCTAAGGAGGAAGTGTTTCGTATTTCATGTAGTTTCAGTAGAATATATATATACATATATGCATCTGTATTGAAGAATATAGATTGGAATGGACCTTAAAGGCAAACTAATACAACTCCTGAATGAGAATTCCTTCTACAATTGACCCAAGTTCTCATCTATCCTCTGCTTAAAGAGATATAGTAAGGGGAACTCAGTACCCCCTGAGCTTGTCCATTTTAAAATCTGAACAGTGTCAAGGCCATCCAAGAAGGATAGTGGTAAAAGTATGGGACCTAGAGTTGAAAAGATCTGAGATTAAATTCAGCTTCAGATAGATACATGGCAAGTCACAACCCATGTTTACCTCATCTATAAAACAGAAGTAATAATAGCCCAGGCATAGTTGGGATTTTTAGTCCTCTAATTTCTATTCTTCTAATCTTCTATTTTTAATAATCTTCTAATAATTCCCAGAATTGTTTTGAGGATCAAATAAACTAATAATTGTAAAGTGCTTAACATAGTTACTTGTTATTGTTAATATTATCATTATTAACTTTTATCATTTTTTTGTTTTTTTTTTATTTATAAAATGGGGTTAATAGTAGCATGCCTTCCAGAATTGTGAATTTAAAATTAAAAACATTTGTTTTTATAAAGGACTTTGGAAACTTTAAAGCTCTAATATAATACTGTTATTAATTATTAAGTGGATGATCTCTAAAATCCCTCTGAGGTTTCAAATCCTATGTTCCATAATTTGATCAATGTAGCTGTTCTCCTTTTCAACTAATGCAACTAAACAAACCTTAGTTGCCCAGGGCATTGAAGGGGTTAAATGATTTCCCTCAGGCATACACAGCAACCATGTGTTAGAAGAAGGATTTGAGCCATGATGTTCCATGTCTAACTCTTCTTTAGATTTTTTCCACTCTGCCATACTGACTGACATAGCATATCAATTAAAGCAATGTATTTCCTGATATCTAATAGCCTTTATGATATTAAGAGTATAATGAGAAGACCTGGCAGGCTATAATTGTGCACATAAAAATTAAGTACTCCATCATTATTTTGCCTTGAAGGAATTACCATCAAAATTCTCATCATCTGGACTACCAAGAATTCAAGAGTAGGGGAAAGATGCTTTCTCCACAGATGATTGTATTAAAACATTGATAACACAGAAAATAAAACTCTTTAGAAGCAGTAAAGAAAAACTGTATATCACTACACTGTTAAATTGAAGAAAGATTGAATTTAGTCTTTCTTTTCCACTTGGAGTCTTCATTTACCTTTCTCTTATCCCTGTCCCTGGAAATTGAACAGAATTAACTTTCTCCTGATCTGATGGTCTAAGGGATATCACATGAAATGAAATCTACATCCTGATCCTTTATGGTGGCTCAAACCACTTCCCTTAACACATGCAATCCTTTTTACCCCTCCCATTCTTTCCATAATGCCTAGACTCTGTCAGCTCTCCTTCAAAAACTCAACCAAGCATATGTGGGCATGTATGACTAAGTATGTAAAGTGAAGACCCCCAAATTTAAATAGTTTATCCAAGTTCACAAATGAAGCAAGGGATATGACTCTTATTTGAATCATATCCTCTGTAACTAGATCTTCTTATCATTCCCCTATGCATCTCAGCTTTTATTACTTTTAGACACAAAGAATGACCATCTCTGAGCAGCTACAATTTACTTGATAATACCAAGCCCCCATTTATTAAGCCATTAACTTCCTTAAGCCTAGAAAATCAAATTTCATTTAGGACTGTTTGGCAGTGGAGCAACCCAATAAAATGTTATTAGTCAATTAGATCATGTAATGAAGGGAAAAAAAAAAATATATATATATATATATATATATATATATATATATATATATATATATATATATGTAACCTTAATCCTGAGCCTATAGAAGGACTGTTGTGTTTCTAGCATTTCAGAACAGAAAATGTTCCATTATAATTGTTGATGATTTGGTCATTTAAAATTACCTGAACAAACACTTAATAATTTGGGAATTATAGAATTGTTAGATGGAAGGAACCTCAGTAACCCAATCTCTACCCAAATGCATGCCATGAGTATCATCCAATATTGTGCCACAGTGAGACCACTTATCTTGGAGGTATAATCAAATCAGCTAGCACATATGTACCAGTAACTGTGCTAAGGGATGGGGATACAAAGAGAAAAGAAAATAGATCATTTGCCAAAGAAATTCTGTTTCAGAGGAGAGATGTACAAATATAGATATATACAAAATGTACTTTTTAAAATCCTAGGAAATAGAAATGGGGGAAGAGAAACAGGAAGGAGAGGTACCAGGACCTAATGGAATAAGGAAAGGCTTCATGAGTTGAGCTTTGAAGGAAGGAATTTTAAAGAGTAGAAGTGAAGAGGGAGTAGATTCTAGGTATGGGATTATCAGGTATAAAGATAGAAATAATAAGTGAATCTTTGAGAAATAGGGAGAAGATGAATCGACTGCCTTATAGAAAGTAGCTTCAGGGAGCCACTGAAATTTTTGAATACGGGAATAACATAGACTTGTGCTATAGGAAAATCACTTTGGCAAATATATGAAGAATGAATTGGAAAGGTTACCATGATCCTGAGTTTGAATTAGATTAATTTTCTGCCTAAGTGACCTTAGACAAATCATTTAACTTCTCTAGGTTTCCTTATCTGTAAATAAAAATGGTTAGTCGGGGCAAGTCCTAGGACTTCTTTTAGCTTTTTGATTCTGGGATCACTGATGAATTAGTACTCCATCTCTCCCTTAAAGACTTTTTTTTTTTTTTTTAAACACACATTGCTTTTGAATCATATTGGGAGAGAAAAATCAGAGCAAATGGGAAAAAAAAGATGGGAGAGAGAAAAAACAGAAAAAAAAGTGAACAAAGCATTAATTTACATTCAGTCTCCTTAGTTCTTTTTTCTGGATGTAGATGGCATTTTTTGTCCAAAGTCTATTGGAATTGCTTAGGATCACTGAGAAGAATCAAGTCTTTCATAGTTGATCATCGCACATTCTTGCTGTTGTTGTGTACAATGTATTCCTGGGTCTGCTTGTTTTACTGTGCATCAATTCATGCAAATCTTTCCAGGCCTTTCTAAAATCAGCTTATTCATCATTTTTTATAGAACTATAATATCCTATTACCTTCATGTACCACAACCTGTTCAGCCATTCCTCAATTGTTGGGCATCTACTCATTTTCCAATTCTTTACTACCATAAAATAAGCTGCAGCAAACATTTTTGTACATGTGGGTCCTTTTCCTCTATTATGATTTCCTTGGCATACAGACCCACTAGTGGCACTGCTGGATCCCTTTGGGCATAGTTCCAGATTGCTCTCCAGAATGATTGGATCAGTTCACAACTCTATCCACAATGCATCACTGTCTCAGTTTTCCCACATCCCCTCCAATATTTATCATTATCTTTTTCTGTCATCTTAGCCAATAGAAAAGGTGTGAGGTGGTATCTCAGAGTTGTTTTAATTTGCATTTCTCTAATCAATAGAGATTTAAAGTGAAGACTTTTGATGAGGAACTCTTTCCTCTAAGCAGCAACAGCTTATTTTATTTTAGATTGGGCTTCGTTGTTAGTATATTTTGCCTTATATTGAATTGAAATCTACCTTGCCATATTTTCATTTCTGAGCATTCATTCCATCCTTTTGACCAATCAGAATGAAATTGCTTTGTCTTCTGCAGACCCACCATTCTAATGTTTGAAGGAAATTCCCTGAATATATACAAAGCATACTCCTCACTACAGACTGGAAATTAAATAGTACAGATATCCATTTCACATCACAACTTTCCCCAACTTGGTTTCATTATATCATGGATTTGCATAAGAAATTGAATTGGAAATTTGCAAATGTTGCAGGTGACCCACAAAGGCCAGCAAGTGACAGAGAAAAAGTTTAGAAGTTCAAAAATGTAAATATATATATACACACACAAATGTAAATATGTATATGGGGAGAGAGAGAGGGACAAAGAAAGAAAGGGAGAGAGAGGGGAGAGAGAGAGAGGAAGAAGAAGGAAGAAGAAAAAGGAAGAAGAAGGAGGAGGAGGAGAAGAAGAAGAAGAAGAAGAAGAGAACTATATGGTATCCACATGTCATGAAAGAAAAAATTCAGTGTTCTTTTCTGGCATTAAGGGAGGACCAAAATATTTCACACAGTTTTCCAGAAAGCAGGGCTACCTATGGCCCCTAACTTCCTGAAGTGATACTGGGGGAAGAAGAGGAGAGGATATAAAGTGGAAAAAGACAAAAGTCTTGATTCTTGCTCAGAAAGCTTACCAGAGGAGCAATGGTATATTAAAAATATATATAATACAAAGCAGTCTTCATTGCTTAAGCTGTAGTAGTATAGATGAAATGCTTCAATCTCTGTCCCAGTTAGCTGCCAAAATGATTTGCTTAAAAGCACAACTCTTCCCCATGTCAATCCCCTACTTAGTACAGAATTGCAGCTCTCTATTGATTCTAGGATTAAAAATAAACTACTCTGGCTTTTAAAGATCTTCACAACCCAGCCTCAGTCTACCTTGTCATCTTTATGCCCTTTCATATAAAGTACAGTCAAACTGGCCTTCTTACTTTTCTTTTGAGAGGAAGCTTCCTTTCTCTTCTCCATGCCATGTGTCAGTCTTGCTTATAATATGCTACGTTCTCAATTTTTTTATCTTAGGTACTACAGCTTCCCTAAAGCCTTGTGTCAAGGTGCCCTTTCTCTATGGAGCTTTTTCTGATTCCCTTTATTACTGTTGTCTTACCCATGAATAATCTCCTCTATTTTCTATGTACCACTATAAGTACACTTGGTCTTTTCTCACTTGCTCCCCCCAGGCAAATATGTTTCACATTTATCTTTGTTTGCCAAATGCTTTATGTTTATCTGGTCTGTAGCAGATTCTTACTAAATATTAATTGATTGATTGATTATTGTTATATTGTATCCATTCAATCAATTTAAAAAACCATTTTAAAGTATATATTACCATTTTCAAGATGCTCTGCTAGAGGGACAGGTAAGTGGTACAATGCTAGTCCTGGAATCCAGACACTCAGACACATCAGGTCTCAGACACTTGATGCTCACTAATCGTGTGACCCTAAACAAGTCACTTAACAGTGATTGCTTCACCAAAAATAAATAACGTTCTTCTAGGACTTTGCTCAGATAAAGATCAAAAAACATAGTCTCTGCACTCACATTGCTTCTAGTGTATAAGATATGAACAGAGACAAATATAACACATTAAAATATGGCAGATGCAAAAGGACAATAAAAAGTGTCCCAAAAACTTAAGCCTAGATTACTTGAAGCAAGGAGGTGGGGGGGGAAGAAAGGGATGATGTTCAAGTTAAGTGTGGAAGGGACCTCCTGGAAGCCTTACTGGAGGATATAACATTTGACCTAAACCTTGAATAAATTAGTCTTAAGTTAAACTGCATACCATATCAACATTTACTCTAGCAGAAAAAACTCCGATTTGTCCATGATCATAAGCCAGAGAATGTGTGAACTTTTTTGAATTAGGGGAAAGCAAGCCAACAGTTAGCACTGTATGTAAATCATAATTTTGTAGTTGAAATTCTGAGTATTGCTGGTTGGTGTCCCAAATGACTGATGATCTTGTTTCAACGCTGCATCACATTCTGAACAAAAGAAACAGCCAATTTGAGGACTTTTTTTTCTTTTGTACTCACTCTCTTGCACTGAGCAGAACTCTGACTGCTGACAGATAAAAAATGTGGGAAGGGAATACTTCAAAGATAGTTGAAAAATTACCCTTCATACATTTGTGCATCTGTTCCATTCCAAGGCATATGTTATATGTTGTCTGACTGTATTTAAAATGCATTTCTCTCCATTAGGCATAAGATCAATGTACAATTTGTTTGGATGGTTTAGCTGGTTACTCACTGGGAATTTCAAGTACCTTCTTTTCCCTTCTTTTCTCATTGTCAAAGAAGAAAAAACACTTGGATCTTACATCAGGGTCTTCCAATAAGTATGACATACTGATAATGGGAGTGGACTTGCATGTCCCTGATCTAATAATAAGGAGGCAGGATTCTCTGTGTCTTTCCCTGACATATTGCTTGAGGGTAGTAGTTTACTAGAAGAAATGGCATACTCTTGTACAGTTTTTATTATAAACATTGTCAGGTGCTCGTTCAATTTCATGTCTCATCATTGCATCAAATGCATTTTCAATATGATTTTTATTATATCTGCAAAGTTATGCTTGTAGCTTGCTTATCCTTTATCCTTGTAAAATGGGTATTTCATTTATCTTGGGAGAAAAAAATGTTCACACTAAGGGAATTAATGACCCCAGGAAATTCCCAGTGAAGTTTAACTTCCTATGTTCTTTAAACTGTCTTGTATTACATTTTCATTTTGATGAATACACATAGTCCCTAAAGCCAGGAAAATCTTGCTCATGAATAATCCAAATGATACCATTCACCACCCCCATTTCCATTAGACACAAACACTCTTCCCAAATATCTTTTCTTTTTACAAAATTCAGCATATTTAATTTTTTTTTATATTTGTGTTTAATGTTTGTCTTTTTCCTTCTCCACAGGTCAATGGAACAGAAATTGAATACGAATTTGAAGAAATCACTTTGGAGAGGGTAAGACAAATTCAGCCTTTGTATTAAAACCTAAATTTTGCATTTCTCATAAAATACCTAAATGAGTTATCCTGTGTAGATTATAACTTTCTGGGTTCCCACAGGGCTAGTAATTAATATGCTAATGAAATGGTATACAGATATGAAGGCTGACAGACCAAATGACAAGAACTGTTTAGTCACCAGAAATCATTCCCAGAAATGAAACAAATATCCTTAGAAAAGTTTCATAAATTTCACAAAAGATTTAGCTTTTTTATGATATAAATTTAAGGAATTTATATTCCCCAAAGATGGGTACTGTTTGGCTGTGGTTGTTGTTTTTGTTGTATCCATAATGCTCATGTTAGCTGTTACAAGTAGGTGCAAAATAACTAATTGCTGAATTATTAAGTTGAATTACTAGACAGTGTGGTTATATTGGAAAGAGCTCCAGATATGGAGTCCAAATTATACAAATGTGAACTATTATTACTATCTTTGTTACTGCTGCTATAGTTGTTGTCTCTTACCTCTGACATAGTTTGTAGAAAAATATAATAAACTTATTTTCCAAATAAAATTATAATAATCACATACTGCTCTGGGAGAGCCATTAGAGCTATTAAATCTGCTGCTGTACAACTGCTGCTCCTTAAGTTTAGTTCTTCCCTCTTTGTAGCAGAGAACAAGCCTACTCTCTCTTATGTGACAGCTTTTTAGACACATTTTCTCTGTGTTCTTTTCTCCAGCATAAATATTCTTGGTTCCTTCAAATGATCTCTAAGTGAAATAATTTTAAATGTCTTTATGTTCATGGATGGCTTTTCCTGCATCCTCTCCAGTTTATCAGAGCTCTGTTTAAAATAGAATACCCAGAACAGGACACAACACTCCAAATGGGAATCAACTGTGAGGAAGTACAGCAGGCCTGCCATTTCTTTAACAAGGGCATTCTATCTATTTAATGAAGTTTAAGTATGACCTAAAATTTAAAGCTAGCAAGAGACTAGGGAGAGCTAGAATAAAGTCCAATAATGACATAAATTTAAATCACAAACAATATAAATCTGAAAACAACATTGTATATTTTCTATTTCAACTCACTCCACTTTTATTGAAGAAATTTGGGGCAAGAGGGGTCAAACAATTTGCTTAGAGTCACATTAACAAAAGAGCTAGGCTGTCAACCTCCAATGCAATATGCTTTATTATTTTTTTCTTTCTTTCCTCTTATTTTTTATTAAGTTTGAATGGTTCTGAAGGGAAAAATCCAGTGAGGGTTTTAGTATTCTGCAGATGGGTTCTTTAAAAAGCCTGTGATCTATTCTGACAAAATTTCAACATCATCCTAAATTGGGAGAAGTGGGACCTATGTAAAGTAAGCACAGATGTGAAAGAAGGAACACAACAGCTGACTGCAACAGCCTGAGGAAAACCCTGGTGTAAGAGTCATTATGATTTGAAAAGACTAGGTTAAAAATTGGCATTGGTATGGTGCAATGGAAAAAGCATTGAAATTGGGTCCAGAATTCTGGCCTCTGTCTAGCTATCAATGTAACCTTAGATCATCCAATTAACCTTACTGGATCTCAGGTTTGGCAGTGGAGGACAGTGGATAGAGTGCTAGTCCTGGAGTCATGAAAACTCTTCCTGAGCTCAAATCTAACCTCAAACACTTACCGAGTCACTTAACCCTGTTTGCTTCAGTTTTTGTTTGTTTATCTCTAAAAAGAGAAATAGAGAATGAAATGGTAAGCCACTGCAGTGTCTTTCACAAGAAAATGCCAAATGAAGTCATAAAGAGCTGGATAAAACTGAAAATGCCTAAGCAAAAATACAACAATCTTAGATAAGATATAGCTTATCTGCTAAGTCAAATATAGACTGCCATATCCATAAGGTAAAAAGAGATCCCACATAATAAATCCCCCATATTGACATAACCAGAAATTCTTGGTTATTAAATATTAGTTGTTATTGTTGACAATAATATTATTACAAAATTTGATCACCCCACTGAGAATTCTCACACCGTAAAGCATATTTGTATATCCCTGCCTCTTGCCCTCACATCATAGTCTTTTGCTGATGCTTATCATTCCACCAGTTAAATAGGTACTTTTTGATAAAGATTTTAAAGCTCAGCTTGGCTAGCAATTTTGACATACTAGGTACTGATTGAATATTTGTCACATAGAATTAGATTGAATCCTACCAAAACACATATATTCTCAGAGCCACAATACATTAATCCATTATAAGTCATTAATAGCAATTAGGTGGCATATACCATCAAGCTAAAGACTCACAATGAGAAAGGAATAAACATTTATTAAGTACCTACTAAGTGCCTGGCACCTGCTAAGCACTTTACAAATATTATCTCATTTCATTCTAATAACTCTTTGGAGTAAGCACTGTTATTATTCCCATTTTTGAGGAAAGCAGAAAAACAACATATAAGTGACTTGCCCAATCTCTCACAGCTAGTGTTTGAGGTAAGATTCAAACTCAGATCTTCCAGATTGTAAGTTCAGAATTCTTTCTACTGGGCTACCTATGGTATACCAATATAAACACACAAAAATCTTAGTTATTGATACAATGGAAAATTTGACTTAAAATTTTTAAATCATTAAGAAAACTCACCTTCCAGGAAGTTTTTCAATGTAACTTAATATGTAATCAATATATCAAGAAGTATGTGCCAGGCATTGGTGAGATTTATAAGAAGAAAAGCCAAATTGAGCAATCATATCATTCATAGTGGCCTTCTGAAACACTAAGCATATTTGTCAAATCAGTTGTATACATGACCAGTTTAGAAGATTTTTTTAAGTAACTTTCTTTTGAGAAATAAAAAAAAGCAAAAAAAGAATATGTTTAGTGTTTCCTGACAGCATGAATCCTGACCTTGCTTGTGGCCCAGTCACATTCTCTTGTGCTTACTTTCTTCATCTATAGAATATGAGGGTTGAAGTAGATCAATTCTGGGCTTCCTCACAGCTCTAATGTCTATGATTCTTTCAAACATAATACCTTCTAACTTATAGGTGGTTTTGAGCAAAAATAAAATTAGACATCCAAAGTTCTTTGCAAACTATTCTAGTGCTACCAGAATGTGAGTTATGTTTATTGCTAGCCAAAAAATTATCATTTTCTTTTTTTTTCTTTTTTATTATAGCTTTTTATTTACAAGATATATGCATGGGTAATTTTTAAGCACTGACAGTTGCAAAACCCTTTATTCCAATTTTTCCCTTCTTTCTCCTGATCCCCTCCCCCAGATGACAGGTTGACTAATACATGTTAAGTATGTTAAATACAATATATGTATACATGTCCATACAGTTAAAATTATAATTTTCAATCATCCAAACTCTTTGATCTCAGTCACAGAAACATTTAGGATTTCTCATATAGAATAACAGGTGTGTGTGTGTGTGTGTGTTTTGTGTGTTTGTGTGCACACGCATGTGTGTGTATGAGAGAGAGAGAGAGAGAGAGACAGGGAGAGACAGACAGACAAAGAAAGAAAGGGAAGAGGGAAGGAAAAGGATATTTCTTCATGGCAAAAGTCCTTATCAAGGTTTTAACATAGATAGATGGGTAGGTAGGTAGATTCTGTTGCAGAATATCTTCTGGTTTAGGTTATTTAGGTTTTCCTGTAACCCTCTTATAACATTCAACATAGTAATAGAAATGAAGAGTTAAAGATTTTTTAAATTCTGTTATTTTTCATTCATTTCTGATTCTTCATAATCCCATTTGGAGTTTTCTTTGCAAATATTGGAGTGTTTGCTATTTTCTTAACCAGTTCATTTTTGCCAAAGTGAGACAAAATACAGTTAAGTGACTTGCCCAGGGTCACAACTAGTAAGTGTGTTGAGACTGGATTTGAAGACATGAAGATGAGTTTTCCTGACTCCAGGTCAACCATTCTATCCACTGAGCTACCTAGTTGTCCAACAGTAATGGAAATAAAGAAAGGGTTAAAAACTTAGTGATCTGGACATTTGAAGTATTTTTTAGGATAAGTAGCAAACATTAAGCTCTTTCTCCCAAGATTGTAGAAACCCAATGACCTAAGTGATATAACAGTGGTATAACCCAGTGGTATAACAGCTAATAAGAGTGAAAAGCAGGATTGAACAACTCATATCTTCATAATTTTAAGACTTACCCTCTACCCAGAAAAAAGGAGAGAGGAATAGATAGAAGAAGGGAGGAAGGAAAGGAGAAATGGAGGGAAAGGAAGAGATAGACAAGTTGGAATAATACATAGAGCATTGAACTTAGCATCAGGAATCTTTGGTTCAAATTCTGCCTATAGCTGTGTGACCCTAAATAAATATCTTAACATTTCTGTGCCTCAATTTCCTCAACAAATAGAAAGTATTGGTATTTTGAAGGTTGGTGCTGTTATCATCATTTTACAAATAAAGAAACTGAGGCATAGAAAGGTTAAATGACTTGCTAAGGGTCATATAGTTAAATATCTGAGAAAGCATTCAAGCCTGGGTCTTTCTGATTCCAATCCCCATCCCCTACACATTATGCCACCTAAGTTCCTATAAATTGCATCAGACTGAATACCTACTAAGGTCCAATTGAGTGTGTGTGCGTGTGTGTGTGTGTGTGTGTGTGTGTGTATGTGTGTGACAGAGAGAGGAGAAAAACAGAAAAAAGAGGGGAAGAAGAGGGGTATTCCTTCAAGGCAAAGGTCTTTATAAGGTTTTAACATAAATAGATGGATGGATGGATGGATAGATAGATAGATGGATGGATGGATGGATGATAAAAAAATAGTATTTAGTGATGATGGGTCAAAATGAATGATTTTATTATGAAAAGGAGAATGAGGGATTGACTTGCAGAAACAGGCAGACAAATAATTAAAAATATGACTTCCTTTTTGCCTAGGTTAATAACTCTATTGGGATTATCTGAGCTCTCATAATATATGTATGGGAAAACTAACCCTTAGGTTGTAGCTACAAACACTATTTGTTTAAAATAAAATCTCTTACTGTTCTCAGCTCTGTCTCATGGTTCACATGGTACTTTTGGTCAGGACCCCAGTGTCTTGTGGGTAGGATTTTTGCTGTGGCTTCCTGTTATGTCCACATTTTTGTCAACTACCTCATGTATTTCAGTGGCTTTTACAAAAGCTGCTTATTTTCTTTCCTGCCTTGGTAGTAGAAATCTCATTGCTTGTCTTCCTCCTCCAGCAGCTGCTTTGTTATCCTTCTCACATCTGTGAATGGGCAGTCTGTTCAATGGAGAACTGTGTTATAGAGAGTACCATCTCTGGGGCTTTTAAGATCAACTGTGTCTCAGGACCTGATTGTCACAGCCTGCTCTCAAAATAAATGTTTCTTATGTAAATTCTTCTGCTTTCTTAAATTCTCATCATGCCTCTTGCTTCTGATTGAAGGTCATAAAACAGAGTTTGGTAGCAGAATAGCATTTGGCAGGTTGCAATAAACCATAATGCCCCAAAGCTCTCTGGAATAGGTCTTCTTTAAACTAACCCATTATATTGTTCTAACTCCCTGTAATAAAGGAGCAATATAACAAGGTGGTGGCAGAAAAAAAATGACTGGTGTTGGATCAATGAATTTAGGCCACTGTTCCCTGGAACATTTTCTGTTTATGGGGCCAGAAGGCCTTCGGACATGGTTGAAAGCCCTTTGTGCTGCTAGCCATCGGATTTGAATGTCAGAAAAATTAACTGTCTCAAGATAAAATATAGAATTTAGAGCTTTTTTAGATATTCATTATTCTAAATTGCCTTTAAGTATAATTTTCAAATCTTTAGAATTCTTGGAGCTGCTGATAAAAACACCTCTAGAGATTTGATTTAGATAAATCTGGACAAAAAGCATATAGCTGATATTCATTTAATATTTTCAGACTTGCTTGATTTTCTCCACATATCTTAAGAAATTATAGCCTTTCCCTTACCCTCTGAACTCTGTCACCAGAAGTATTAACTCGCTCTGCTTTTTATTAGTATCAGTGCTAAATGCTATATCACATCCAGTAGTCCATAATTCTCCTTGTTTGAATAATACACACATATAATTCTACCTGACATATTGGTTATGTTGGATTTCTGGCTATGGTGGTATAGTATATAAAAGGGTTTCAATGCTAAAATATTTAAAAGGGAAACAATCATGGAAAAATATGTAGCACTTGGATTTTGATTGAAGACATGGGAGAATGGTAAAGAAGGCTATAGACTGGATTCTAAACCCAAAGATTTGGGTCTCAATTACTAGTTATTCTTATTGTTTGCGTGAATTTAATTCCTTTAACCTCATGACCTCAGTTGGCTCATCTGTAAAGTGTTGCTTAAATGAATTTCATGAATTTGTTATACCCCACCACACACACACACACACACACACACACACACACACACACATATGATTCCTAATACATATTCACACATTTCTATATGTATATGTATTTATAAATCTATATGTGTGTGTGTGTGTGTGTAGCTCTACTTAATTTTTCCTTTTATAACTTTATTTTATTTTAGGAATTTAAAAGCTTTAATGTAAAAAAAGGTCCTAAAAAAGATCTTTATCACAGCAAAAGATTAAGAATCTCTGTTCTATATGAATTTAAAGGGTGTTTTAATTCCTGTGATATAACAAAGTCTAGGCAGGCTCCTGTGCCTCCCTAGTTCCATTCTTGTCACTACTGGTACTATAGGAGAATTTGCTGTAGGCACATAGCACAAGAAATGGAAAGGTATGTGTGGGAGATGAAGTGTCATGTAGAAGGGACAGCATTAAGACCAGGCTAAATCTTCTCTGGGCCTTTCCATCTTTTAAACTATAAAGTTTGAGGAATCTTTAATCTTAGCTTTTTCTTACCTGGTTTGGATCTGAATTTACTAAAGGTTATAAAATGAATTGGACTGGTTAGCTTCTAAGATCCGATTACTTTGTATGTGTCTATCAAGATGAGAGGAAGAAAGGGAGGAAAGAGAAGAGAGATATTCCTTTAAAACAGAGGTTCTTACCAGATGTTTAATATAGATAAATGGATAAATAATAGATAATTAGATATTAAAAATTATTTTTAAATATAGTTACTTTTAAACTTTTAACTTTCGAAATAGTTATCAAATAAAACTATATTTGTTACTCCATATATAGATAGATACATATATATCCACAGAGGGACATGTATATATATATATAATATATATATATATATATATATATGTATATGTGTGTATAAATATGTGTATATATACATATCTGTGTGTCTATATTTCTATCTGTAACTATAGATCCAGATATAGATATATGTGTGTATATGGATATACACACACACACACACACACAGTAATTATATTTACAAAAAACCTTTTTTGATGATGAAAAGTTTAAGTTTAATAAAGTTTGAACCTGCATAAAACTGTTCTGAATACAGTTATTTGAGTGCTGAACTTAGAGTTTAGCAGACCTGGGTTATAATTTCCCCTTAGGCATTTTAATAACTGTGTGACCATAATTAAATTGTTTTCAATTAATCTTTATGAGAATCAATAAATGTTCTGCTCTGTAAAATTAAGAGAAATGTATGCATAATACCTACATAGGTGCATACATACAATGATGTACCTAATTGTTTATATCTTATCTTGCATTAAAATGTGAAGTCCTCCGGTACAAGGACTGTCTTTTGCCTTTCTTTGTATCCTTAGCTCTTAGCATAGTGCCTGGAACATAGTCAATATCTGATTAAATATTTGTTGACTAACTTTTTTCCTGACTTAATTTATAGGCTTGTTAATGGGTGTATGTGAGATAAGGTGTATGTGTTCTACTGGTAGCCTCTGGTTGCTCATAGCTATGATAACTTTTATCTTCAATAATCTTACAATATATTGTAATAATTGTAATAATCTTACAATTATATTGTAATAATTGTAATAATCTTACAATAATATTGTAGATTAGAACTTGAAGGAATCTTATAGGTCTTCTAGTTTAACTTTAGTCAAGTTAGCAAGCATGCATTAAGTAGTAACTATGTGTCAAGTGCTTTCTTAAATATAGTGAGTACAGGTATTTTACAAATAGGGAAACAGAGGTTCAGAGAAGTGGTGACTTGTTTAGGATCACGGAATAAATGGAAGGACTGGGAATCAAATTCAGGTTCTACATTTTCAAGATCAACTCTCTTATCAAGGCTTCCTTCCTTTAAGCTATACTTTTGATCTTTACTGTCTCTGCATAATTAATTCTATTTTTGCTTTTCTGATAATATATATGCAAAATGCATATAATAGGATTATAACTGATCCTAAATGTTCCTCTTTCAAGCTCCAAAAGTTTCTCCCTGGTTTTAGTATTTTAGAATTTGAGAAAACTCTTTTTCTAATGTCCATCATGATTTTTTATTTTTTACTCTTTCCTTTCACCTGTCTTTTGAGACTTCCATAGACATGGAGTACTGCACTCAGATTAAAAAATTATCAATGCACTAAGTAGAGTCTGGAGAAGATATGGATGAACATTGGTTATATTTTTGAAGTGGGGGGGACACCCTGGGGTTTCTATTGATCTTAAATTCAATATGAGTCAGTATGGTGACAGGGTAGTCCAAAAAAGTTCATTCAATCTTAAATTATCTTGAGGTGAATAGGGCCCAGAATAAAAGAAGTTATCCCATTACACATATTTAAAACATATTGGAAAGTTCATGTCCAGTTCACTTTTGTATACTATTTAAAGAGATACTTTGACTTGCTAGAATGTGTTCAAAAGAAAGTGACCAGGATGCTGAAGGGATTCAAAGATATTTTATATAAGAATGGATGAAAGGAAATTAGGTTTATTCTGAACAAAAGCCTTTGGGAGGAGGGAAGTATGTATTATATTTTTGTAGTGAAAATAAGCTATATAAAAGATTGATCAGACATATTTAGCTTGACACAATAGGAAAGGAAAAATTCCAAGAAGTTACAGGAAAGCAAAATTTGGGTTAACATAAAGGGCCACCCAATAATAAAAAAGACTAATGTTTCTGAGTCACTAATTGGCACAGTGGATAGAATATTGTATATTGTGTGAAAAAATCTGAGTTTAGGTCCTGCCTCAAAGGACTTATTAGCTGGGCCCGTGGGTAAATCATTTAATTTCTTAACTTCTGTGTGTTTCCTCATTTATAAAATGGAGATAATAATAGCATTTAACTCCAAGGGTTGTTTTGAGGACTAAAATGAGGTGATATTTGTAAAGTGTTTAGCAAACTTCCTGACAACTCCTAAGAACAATATAATGTTAGCTGTTTTTAGAAAATAGTATTATTATTAACAAACAAGACTTAAGTGATTACCTAGTGTCACACAACTAGTAAATGTCTGAAGTCAGATTTAAACCCAGCTTTTCCTGACTTTAAATCCAGCATTCTAGCCACTGCCCCATGTAGCTTCCACTCAGGTAACCAACCACTTCAGAGATTACTTTTAGCACTAAAATTCTATGATGCTATGGAAAAAAAACCCAAAATTAAAAAACAGTTTCATGTCAAGAGATGAGTAACTTAGTGTAATGGGAAGAACATTGGCCTATAAGCACTGGATAGGAAATTTGACCCAAATTCTGTTGCCTATAGTGTGATCAGCTTTGGACAAGCCATTAATGTTCTCTAGTCCTGTTTCTTCATCTATAGATTGAACTATGAGCTCTATCATCATGCCAAAATTTCTTTCAAATTGGTGATACCTTGACACCCTTACATTTTCATGATCTGGTTTCATGATCATGGTCTTGGATCATTGAATTCTGAATCCTAAAAAATAAAGATTTTCTTTGAGAGCCGTTCTTTGTTATCTGCCTCTGCCCTTGAAACAAAACTGATTTGACAAAACAAAATAATAGTAACAAAATTTAATGAGGTGAAAAAATTCTATTTTCCCTATCCTTTGCATAATGACCATTTCAAGTTGCAAGTTTGTGAATAATAGGAATGAGAAGATTAGTTTCAGCATTTGAGGGAAGTTTAAGGGTAATGAACAGTTTTTGGTAAGGATAGGGATTGGACCTTTATTTCAGTGTTACTTTTGTTGTTCAGTTGCTTGTTGTGGTGGTGGTGGGTTTTTTTTTGGGGGGGGGCGGTTCAGTCATATGATTCTTTGTGACCACATTTGGGGTTTTCTTGGCAAAGATTCCGGAAAGGCTTGTCATTTTTTTTATCTAGGTTATTTTACAGATGAAGAAACTGAGGTAAACAGGGTTAAGTGACTTTCCCAGTATCCCCACAGAATCTAATGAAGAACATCACAATAGATTCTGGGAATTTCTTTTTAACTTAGTCTTTTTGAGTTTCTCATAGTAATGAAGGATCAAATGAGTTGCTGAAGCTCATACATCCATTTTTTCATTAAAGGTCATTCTTGAATTCAAGTCTTCTTGCTTGGAGATCAGCTTTCTATCTACTACATTGCTTCTCCATTTTTTTTGAAGCAACTACATTATGCAAACGATAGAACTCAGAGTCAGGGAGACCTGATTACCAATCTGACTCACACAGTGACTTCATTATTTGTATATATACATATATAATGACTGACATTCCCCAATATCCTTTGTGTTCATATTATATATTTCCAGAACATATCTTTCTCTCTCCTCTTCCTCTCTTAAGTAGCTAGGTGGCCCAGTGGATAAATTTTAAATCAGGGAAATTATAAGTTCATATCTTGCTTTAGAAATTTACTAGCTGTATGACTCTGAGCAAATTACCTCACCTTACTATCTGCCTCAGGTTCCTCCCCAGGGGTCCTCAAACTATGGCCTGTAGGCCAGATGTGGCAGCTGAAGACGTTTATACCCAGAGCTATGAAGTTTCTTTATTTAAAGGCCCATAAAACAAAGTTTTTTGTTTTTACTCTAGTCCGGCCCTCCAACAGTCTGAGGGACAGTGAACTGGCCCCCTATTTAAAAAGTTTGAGGGAATCAAACCCTGCAAGGGAATCATAATAATACCTATCTCCTGTACCTATATAATAGGTGCTTAATAAATATTTATTCTCTTCCCATAGCTTAAACAAAAGAATCTAAAAGAGATAACAAAAAAACACTTAAAAAAAAAAAAACTGATGCAATTGAAAATGTCTGATATTACATAGAGCAAGCCAACTTCTTTTTCCCTATAAAATGAATATAATAGCACCAAACTCACAGGGTTGTTTTGGGGGGGGGGGCAAATAAAATTGGATTTATAAAGCACTTATCATAGTGCCTGACACATAGTAGGCGCTATATAAATGATTATTCTCTTTACTTCTACTCTTGTTATTTTTTAAACAATGTCCTCATATGCCTAAAATGAGCTTAATGCAATTTGTCAACATCTATATTATAGATTCCTTGGGGGAAGAAGAGCTTATGCATTATGAAAACTCTTGGTTTGAAGGTTATGGACTTGTGGCCCATACAAGCTCAGCACAAATTAGAATGTGCATATTTGTATTCCCAAGGAATCATGTCATTTTGTGAGTTTCTACACATCTCTCCCTTTGCAGCACTCATAAAATCCTAGAAATGGAAGGAATTTTAGAGGACATCTAGCTCCTTTCAGAGGAGAAAACCCAAGAGGGGAAAGGAATTGAGTAAGTGAGGATCATCCAATGAGTCACTGGGAACAACAAGATGAAAACTGAGGTCTCCTGATTCAGCATCTGGCCCCTTTTTCTGCTATTTCACATGATAGTGTCTTTCTCCCTGCCATCAGACATGAGATCATAGGATGAAAGGATCATGGAAAAGGCACTAAAAGGAATATTACTCCAACCAGATGTTGATTTGAGAAAAAAATTCATCTGTCATTCTGGAGTAATAGAAGGTCAGACAAGGAAAGAAATTTAGGCCTGAACCCAATGCTCTGTATGTACTTCATGTGATTGTTGTCAATAAAGTGATTTGTATACTGTCAAGTAATATATTATTATTGGCTGGAGTCATTATCATTGGCTGGAGATTCATATATGAAGTGTGAATTCACTTTTTGCTGAGTTTAGGAACTTTGAGTAAGAAGTACTCTATGTAATGTCAGACATTTTCAATTGCATTAGTTTTTTAAGTGGTTTTTTTAAAATCTCTTTTAGATTCTTTTGTTTAAGGTATGGGAAGAGAATAAATACTGATTAAGCACCTTTTTATGTGCTAGGTGCTGTGCTAAGTACTAACCAATACATCTTATTTGATTGTCACAACTATCTTGGGAGATAGGTATGATTATGATTCCCCTATTACAGTTGAGGAACCTAAGGCAGACAGAAGTAAAATAACTTGCTCAGGATCACACAGATAGTAAGTTTCTGAAGCCAGATTTGAACTTATATCTTCCTTGACTCGAGAACCTGTACTCTATTCACTAAGCCAACTGGTTACCAATGGGAGGAAGAGAAGAGGAGAAAGATATATATTAGTAAATGTATAATATAAAAACAAAAATTATTTGGAAATATGACATTAAATATATATGTATAAACATGTATAATTAAGCAATGAAAAAGAAACCTTATAGGACAAAATAAAAACACTAGTTTTGAAGGCAGACATCTATATTTGGGTCTCAGCTCTTCTATGTATGACCTGTGTATTTTTCAGCAGTCTTCTAAAATTAGGGAAAATGATTTCTACCCAAACTTCTAGATAAGGTAGTCATGTATATTGTATAAGATTCGCTTATTATAAGAGATAGTCCAGTCTTATTTCCCTCATTGCATGGATGATAAAACCAAGGCCCAGAGATAGGGCAGAGATGTGGTAAATCCTTAGAATTAGTCAGTGGCACAGTTGAAGCTTGAAGACAGATGTCCTGGCTTCTGCTCTGACTTTATGCTTCATAAACTGTAAGACAGTGTGGCATTTTGATCAAAGAAGTGGCCCTGGAATCAGGAAGATCTGAGTTCAGATCCTCCCCCTAACATATATTGTATGACCTTGATATTGTCATTCTTTCTCAGTACTCCTGGGTATCTTTCTAAAATTGTAAATTATATAGAAGATACCAATCTGCATTTGTAGAATTTTCTTCATTAAGACTTAGCTGTGTCGTTGAAATCAAAGTTTGACCAAAATTTTAAAATATATGTTTACATATACAAGAAAGGTAAGACGTACATAAATATCAGGCAATAGCCATGTATAACACATGACTTTTTGATTCAAGGCAATTCCAATAGACTTGTGATGGAAAGAGCCATCCAAATGCAGAGAGAGGACTAAGGCAGCTAAATGTCGATTGTAAACATAGTATTTTCTTCTTTTTTGTTGTTGTTTGCTTTCTTTGTTTTTTTTCTTTTTTTTATCCTTTGATCTAATTTTCCTTGGGCAGCATGATAAATGTGAAGATATGTTTAGAAGAATTGTACAGGTATAACCTATATTGAATTACTTGCTGTATAGGCAAAGGGGAGGAGTGAGGGAGAAAATTTGGAACACAAGGGTGAATGTTGAAAACTACCTTTGCATATATTTTGAAAAATAAAAAGTGAATATAAAAAACACATTCTTTTCTTTCCCTTTAAAAATCTATTCCTTTTATTTCATCAGCACGGGGAACCCCTTCCTCCTCCCCCCCCCCCCCCCCCATGGAAACATACTTCACTAGTACAAGTTAGAAATTTGTCCCTAACTTCTAAATCTAGCTTACTCAAGACAAATGGTATGGCTGTCCCAGTGTGCCATGACAGCACACTGTGCCCAAAGATATGCTTGGTTGTTTGGGTCAGATATGTCCATCTGGTTTCCAGAGTCTTAAGTGAGGAGTTGATGTAGTTGGAATGTGTGACCTAGCAAACGACAGCATATGGCTTGTGATCTTTCTTGAACCTGGAGAGTGGGTGGAAAACAACATTCTGTTCACTGTGTAAAATCAAATATATGGTTACCAACATGTTGGTCAGGAGGAGGCTCTTTGCTCTTGGCAAAATTACTCTAAAGAACTGGGAAGGATTACATGTTTGAAGAACTAAGGGAAAAGAAAAATTACAATTTTTTTTTTTTTTTTGTCATATATACCCCCCCAATACACATACAACCATACTGGGTCCAATATGGTAGTGTTGTATATGTATGTGTATGTATGTATTGGGTATGTAGGTGATGTATATGCATGTATATATAAAACCACACATTGGTGACAGAATATCCAAGTGGATATTGACCCATGCCTATTAGTTATCATATACTATTCACTTATCCTAAGGATTTGGAAACTCTTGAGTAGAAGAAGCTTATTATTTGGAATCAGTCTAATCCTTTCAATATTGATCTGATCTTGGAATATATTCTTCAGTATCATGTTATATATCTATATATCTATACTATATTTATATCTATATCAATATATATATAAAATCCAGAGTCATAAGAATCTACATAAAGCAGACAATTCTGAATACAACATTGAACTAGTTAATTTCTTTTTCTCCTAAATTCCTACCTATTATTTCACTTCATCACCAAGAAAGTAACTCACATCATGCTAATCATGTCAATGTCCTTGATGTTACATTTGATTCTTTCCTCATAACATTTTATAATTACTAATGAGTATTTGTTTTTCTAAATAACTTTATTGACAATACTTAAAAAGGCCAGGTAATTAATAAATATTGGTTAAAACATAGTATGATTATAAAATAGTACTTTTATGCCTAATTATATCATTTCTAAGAGAAGTTATTTTTTAAAAAAATATTTTGTCAAATTCTATTTTTAAAATAAGTACATAGATTTTGTGCCAGAGCTAGTTTGAGTTGATTCTGTCCATCATGGCATCATCTGAACATCTATGGCCTCACCTACAGAGCCATAATTACAATGATGTTTCACCTCAAAATTGGACATTTTGTCCTACAGGCATAGAAGTGGACTTTTTTGTCCTACTGCCATAGAAGTCTAAAGGTCTTCCCCTTCCTTCTGGAGATATTAATTAAAAATTTGAATATTCATATTTGGGCACATTTAATCAAAATATGCATTTCATTATTTTGTAGTAACACTTTTTATATCAATCATCAAACAATCTGTTATATACCTTTTATGGGCAAATAGATACAGGGAAGATAAAAACAAAGAATGAAATAGTTATTTTCCCTCAAGGAGTTTATATTCTCTCTGGGAAAACATGGTAATTTTATGCAGATTAGATATGGGCAGCATAAATACAAATTATTCAAAAAGATGATAGAATAAGTTGAGAAGATGAGGAAAGGGTTCATGTAAATGGTAGTGCTTGACCTGTCTTGAAGAAAAAGAGAGATTTTATGAGGTGGAATTGGGTAGAAAGGCCACTGTAAGTGGAGGAATTGGCAAAGAGTAGATGAATTGTTTTGTGCAAGAAATAGGAAGGCCAGTTTGTCTAGACAATGGAATACAAAAAGAGGAATAATGCATAATGAGGATGAGAAGTTTGGAATAAATTTGTGATGGATTTTAAAAGCCAAAGAAACAACAAATATGCTTATGCATATACATATGTTACATACATCTACATCCATTTTTTGTTTATTATTTGAATCCCAGAGATTGGTGTTAACTGTTAATTGAGTATCAGAAATACAATTAAGAAAAATCTCTTTGGCAGCTGTTTGGAGGATAAATAAATAGTGGAAGAAGTTTGAGGCAGGGAGATGCCTCAAGGTTGCAATAATCTAGGTAAGGTCTGAATTAAAAATAGTGGCAGAGGTAAAAAGAAGTCAGATGAAATGTAAAAAAAAAAAGTATTAGAAAGATGATAATGACCAGATCTGTCAATGTTTTGTTATCTGGGGTGGGGAAGGGGAGAGCTAAAAGTGAAAGATAATACCAAGGTCATAAATCTGGGAGACTGGAAGAATGGTAATCCCCTCAAAAGAAACAAGGGAAGTTTGATAATGGAAAATAATGTTATAATTTGGACATGATAAATTAGGGAAGTCTTTAGGGCATTCAGTTTGAAATGTCCATTATGAGCTTTGTGATGTGTGACTACAACTTCAGAAAAAAACTAGAGCAAGATATAAAGATCTTAAATCCATGGTAGCTTTTAAGATCACCAACAGAGAAGAAATGATATGGAACTTTGGGCATATACCCAGAACTAAGGGGCATGATGTGGATTATTACTGAGCACTCAAGTATGAGGAGTGGTTAGACAGGTAGAAAGAGATATAGGAAAGAGTAGTGCTATAAAAACCCAAAGAACAACATCTCAGGGAGTAGAGAGTGGTCAACAATGGCAAATATAGCCAAGCTCTCAAGAAGGATAAAGACTGAGAATAGAGCATTAGTAACTAAAGAAGGCAGGAATATTTAATTGATGAGTTAAGAAGGCAGACTTGAAAATGTTGATGAACAGAAGAGGAGGCAATGAACACAGAAAATTATTCCAAGATGTTTTACTAAGAAAGAGAAGTGAGCTCTAGAACGATAGCATGGGGGGATGGCAAAATCTGAGAATACATTTGTATAGATGGGAAAGACCTGAATATAAATAGAGAAACAGAGAATGAACTAGTAAATAGGGAGAGACTGAAAATGAGAAACACAAGACAGAATTAGAGACAATGACAGACAGAGATGATCAAACAAGCAATCTGCTGGAGGAGAGAAGATGGGATGGCATCAAGAATTCATTTAGAGGGGTTGGTCTTGACAAGGACAATACTTATCAAAAGATCACAGACCAGATGAAATCAGGAAAAAGTGAAAGATGATGTCAGTGGCTCATGAAATTAATAAAAGTTTCAATTTTCTCAGTAAAACCAAAATTAAAATCCTTAATTGAGGGGAAGACGATATGAGAGATGGAAAGAGAAGACTTTGGAAGGCTTGGTACAGCTGCCATGTAAATTGGAATAACAACTCAGGCAAGAACATAGTGAAGCTCAGCTAAAATTAAATAATACAAATTGGTAATATATTCAGTCAGATCATCAGTGACAGAATCTGAGATCTGGAATGGACCATACTATCCAGAAAGCTTATGTATTATTTGTAAGGAATAAAGTATATGCTCAGTTCCTTGGAAATTTCATGCATTTCCTGGCCTCAGTTACTAACTGCAAATTTGCAGGAGAACCCTCAAATCTATATTTGAAACCTGGGCTTTTCCACTATACTTCAGTATAGTATTTCCAGCTGACTAAAAATATCCCAGCCTACCTGACCCATCACCTTTAACTCAATATATTCAAAACTGAATTTATCAGTTTCCAAAAGTGCCAGTCCCAACATTTCTGTTTGCTTTGATAATGTTACTACTACCCCTAGTCACCAGGTTCCAGTTTTGAGACAGCATTAGCTATTTCTTCCTCCTCAACCTCCTCCCCCTATATCTCACTAATAGCTGAGCCATATCATCTCTCTTTAGTATACTTCCTTCATCGTTTTTTCTTCCCCTTTTTTAGTCCCACACTTGCTAACTATCATGCCCCACATCAACTATTGAAATAACCACCTAACTGGTTCCCTGATTCTAACTTCATTTTCTATCTAGTTCATCCTTTCTAGAACTGATGAGATAATCTTAGGAATTCATAGAATTGTTCAATTCAGTTCTGATTCCCAAATCCTAGAGGACATCAAACACTGCATTTTGCTTAGAATAAGGACTTAACGTCAAGATTCTATGACTTCTGATTTTTGGCCACAGCCTGTGATATGTACCAGTGTGAGAGAAGAATACTGCAACAGCTTTTGTGAAGAATGCAGTGGTCATTGACCTTGTGATACAACTCTATCATTCAAACTTTCCATGTTCTCTGTATCCTAGGACTCAAGAGTTCACACTGTAGCCTCCGTAAAAATATCTCCAGGGGCATGACATGGGGAATATGCAAATTCACAAGGAAAGCTACCTGGGAAGAAGAGCCCCTCTCCTTCTAGATCTCCATGTATCCAGATAAAGAAGTCTTACCTGCCTTACTATGTCCATCTCAACAAATAGCTCCAAATTAAAAGTGTGGAAGTCTAGCCTATAATAAACATCCTAAAATTCTACTTCTACCTCTTTTTTATTTGTTGCCTATAGGCTGCCTCAGAGTAAAAGAGAGAGACAAATATAGTTCTCAGGGACAGCTTTTACACCTGCTGCTTTTTATTCTCACATCTCAGTTGCCCTGGTATCCTCAGAGTGATAATAATTGTTTCTAAATTGAATTGAATCATAATTTAATCTAATCCAATAATAATGGGAACCACAAATGCCACATACAGAATCTTTAACAAATCTATAGTTGAATCCTCCCAGTGATGGGGGACTTCTCATCTCAAAAGGTATCCCATTCTATTTTGGGGACAACTTTATTAGTTAGTTTTATTTTTTCCTGTATAACAAGATGAAATCATTATGAGAATTTTATGAGATATTTTATTAAAGCTTTTTATTTTCAAAACATATACATAGATAATTTTCAACATTCACCCTTGCAAAACCTTGTGTTTCAAATTTTTCCTTCCTTTCCCTTCATTTCCTCCCCTAGACAACAAATAATCTGATATATGTTAAACGTGAGCAATTCTTCTATACATATTTACACAAGTATCATGCTGCACAGGAAAAATCAGATCAAAACAATACTATGTTGTGATTCACAATCAGTGATGCAGATGGCTCTCTTCATCACTAGATCATTGGTAATGGCTAGCCTCAATCATCTCACTGTTGAAAAGAGCCATGTCTGTCAGAATTGATCATCGTTTAATCTTGCTGTTACTGTGTACAATGTTCTACTGATTCTGCTCACTTCACTCAGCATCAGTTCATGTAAGTCTCTACAAGTCTTGCTGAAATCATCCTGTTGGCCATTTCTTACAGAACAATAATATTGCATAACATTCATATACTAGCTTATTCAGCCATTTTCCAACTGATGGCAAACCACTCAGTTTCCAGTTTCTTGCCACTACAAAAAGGGCTGCCACAAACATTTTTGCACATGTGGATCATTTTTCCTTTTTATGATCTATGAGATCTTCTTCAGCCATGGAAAGAACATTTTATCTCACTGCCTTGCTTTGGTATGGGCTCATTATTGTTCATTTTCTCTCTCAACTATAGGTCCAAAGTTTCTAAAACAAAAAGTTTATAAATTCAAACAGGAAATAGTTAACTTGTAGGAAAAAAAGCAGTGTTTCTCTTCTTGTCTAAAAATATTCCCAATCAATCTGCATTTTAATAGCATTACCTTTGAACTTTCACAATACAGAATTGTGCCATGGGGGCAGAGGAAGGGAGCCCTGGATTTGTAGTCAGAAGATCTTATTTGGAACTCTGGGTTGGTCTTTCCTTTGTGATCTTGGTCATTTAATAATTTGGCCTCAACTTTGTCATCTGTGAAATGAGGAGGTTGGACCAAGTGAGCTCTTTAATCCCTTCCAACTCTTAACTAAAACCTAGCCAAACTAAAATATAAAAGGAAGCTTAGTAGTTGTATCACTAGACACTAACAACATATCATTTCTTTTTCTTTGCTGTCTATATTTCTATCAACTTTTCATTACTGTAAACCAGGATCTAGTTGCATGTTACAAGTCAACTAGTTCTCCCTGCTCAAAATAAGGTCAAAATGGGTATATGATTTGGGCATAAAGAATGATACCCTAAACAAATTAGGACATCAAGGGATAATTTTACTATCAGATCTTTGGAAAATGGAGGAATTTATGACCAAATAAGAATTAGAAAACATTTTGAAAGACAAAATGGACAACTTTGATGACATTAAATTAAAAAGGTGTTGCACAAACAAAACCAACAGAACCAAGATTAAAAGGGAAGTACAAAGCTGGGGGGAAAATCTTTACAACCAGTGTTTCTGATAAAGGTCTCATTTATAGACTATATAAAAAAACTGTGTCAAATTTATAAGAATACAACTTCTTCCCCAACTGATAAATGGTCAAAGGATATGAATAGACAATTTTCATATCTATCTATCATCTATCGTTATATGAAAAAAATATTGTAAATCACTATTGATTAGAGAAATGCAAAATAAAACAACTCTGAGGTACTACCTCACACCTTTCAGATTGGCTAAAATGACAGAAAAAGATAATGATAAATTTTGAAGAGAATGTGGGGAAACTGGGACACTAATACATTGTTGGTGGAATTCTGAAATGACTCAACCATTCTGGAAAGCAATCTGGAACTATGCTATTATTGTGTTTGTATCCCAAGGAAATCAAAAAGGAGGGAAAAGGACCCACAGGTGCAAAAATGATTGTAGCAACTCATTGGAAACATGAGTAGATTACCATCAGTTGGAGAATGGATGAACATGTTGTGGTATATGAAGATAATGAAATATTATTGTTCCATAAAAAATAATGAACAAGCTGATTTTAGAAAGGCCTGGAAAGATTTACATGAACTGATTCAAAGCAAAACAAACAGAACCAGGAATACATTGTATACAATAACAGCAAGAATGTGTGATGATAAACTGATAGACCTGGTTCTTGTCAGTGGTTCAGTGATCCAATACAATCCCAATAGCCTTTGAGCAGAAAATGCCATTTACAGACAGAAAAAGAACTAAGGAGACTGAATGTAAATCAACATATGCTATGTTCACTTCTTTTTTTGTTTTTATTTTTATCTCTCCCATGAGTTTCCCCTTTTGCTCTGATTTTTCTCTCCCAACATGAATCATAATGTGTATTAAAAATATACATTTACTATAAAAAAGTCAACAATCCCATTGTTTACAGTACACAGGACAAGAAAGATAGCTATCATGAAGGTTGTTTTTGTTTTTGTTTTTTAATAGAGTGAAATTATTATTCCATGGCAAGTACTGACAAAAGCAAATTGCTTGAAATCCTTAATAAGATCTATTAACCTAAACACCAAACTAGCAGGTAAAAAGTTTTCAGGATGTATTTATAATCATTAAAATACTAAAAGTACTATCAGAAGAAAGGGAAGTGTGTGGGAAATAGATAATAGATGCATTTATTTGTTTAGGAGGAAACTGGGGAAGAAGTAGAGTCTTGACTGCACATGCTTCCTTTATTTCTCAGCAGTCTTAAAAAGCATCTGAAGAATAGTTTTGGAAATTTAAGTAATTGATATGCTAATGTCACCCAGCCAGAGCTAGTCCTGAATAACCTGAATTTTCCCCTAAAACAAAGTGTCAAAAGTATTTGAACTTTTTGAATTTAATACTATTTAATTTTTGGTTCAGACCCATTATTACAATCATATATAGAACTCCCACTTTGTGAACTCCTTTCACTGGTACACATTAGCAATGTATTTGTAACATAGTTTTAGTTGCTTGGGAGCACTAAGAGGACCAGAGTTAAATTTGGTGTTAGGTACTAACTGTATGACCCTGAGCAAGTCATTTTCTTTTCTTCAATTTTGTCACTTGTAAAATAAGCTGAAAAAGGAAATAGCAAACTAGTCTAGTATCTCTGCCAAGAATGACTCCAACTAGAATCAGGGAAAATAAGATATGACTTGTCTGAGAGGCCGCCTGATCTGTCTATGTAGTTTGGTCTCAATTAGTGTGTACAGTGAGTCCCCAAAGCATCTTCATATTTTGAAATCATGTAATGGGCTGAAGCTCGAGTTGATGCACTGAGGTCCCAAGCACATGAGGCTAAATAGTAATTGGACCATACTCTATTAATATATATGCTTGGAGAAAGAATGGCCCCCACCCACTCTTTGTGCAAGTCCTGATGTGTTGTATAGGAAATGATGATTTTGGTGGGTGGAGGCAGAGGGGCAGGAAGAGAAGCAGGGAGAGACAGCTGGAGAGACAGGAATGTTGCAGCTACATACATTGTGATCGTGATCCTCCCTTCACCTCAGATCCCCCTTCACCTGTGATCCTTCTTCACCTCTACTGAGAATAAAGATTGAAGCTTTTCCCTGAACCTGAATTCCTGACTCTGGCTGATTTTAAAATATGCGGTCATCACAAAATCACATTATCTGAAATTATAATTTTGTAAAAATAAATTGATTTCTTCCATTTTGATGGGAAAAAAAGTTGAAGTTGGGAATAATATTAATATTTCAGGGAATTTCTTATTTATTTTAACCAGAACCTAATCATAGTTCCACAGACTGGAACCATCAGAGGTAGTAGCTCTTCTTCACTCCAAGGTTAGTTCTCTGCCCATTAATTCATTCAGTCTTTTTTTTTTTGGGGGGGGGGGGGGGGGGGAGAGGAAGGGAAGAGGAACGAGAATGGAAAATTTGTTGAAATAGGAAGCTATCAGATAACATTCTTCCTTTCTAGGAAGGTATAGCTTATAGAAGCTTCTATCTGACCTACCCACAAAAACTTTGGGTATCTCTCACCATATGTTTTTAAATCTGAGGGACTGCTCCTTCATCAAATGTTCTTCTCTCTAGAAAGTTAATTTTGGGGATAATTCATGCTGCTTGCTCTAGCCACCCAAATTCCTAGTGATTGCTTCGAATTATGGGTTTAGAAGCTGGCAAAAATTTTAGAGATCATTGAGAAAAAATTAGCCTGTTAACATTCTTGGATCTTAAAAAAAAAGCAAAACAACAACAACCAAAAAAAAAAAAAAAAAAAACATGCTTCATTGGAGGAATTTGAAGATGTTTAGCCTGGACAAAAGCTGTGAGGTAGCTTAGATTATTTCATTTATTGATTGTTATCTCTATCACCTAGCACAATACCTGGCACATAGTAGAGAGCTAATAAATGCTTATTAGTTGATTAATTAACAGGTCACTACTTCAAATATTTCAAAGATTTTCATGTGTAAGTGAGGTCAAATGCATTCTGCTTAGACCTAGGGAGCAACCCCAGGAGATATGGCAATAAGTTACAGATAAAGTGTTAGAACCCTACAAATAATTATTATTATTACTCCTACAAAAATAATGATAAATAAATAAATAGCTCACGTTTTTATAGTGCTTGAAAGTCTATAAAATATTCCCAATATTTTATCACATTTGATCTTCTCAACAATCCCACAAAGTAGGTACTATTATAATCATTTTACAAATGAGGTAACTAAAGCTAACAGATGCTAAATGATTTGCCTAGTCTTAGTTTGTATCTGAAGATTCTTTTTCTGATTCTATAACCTGCACTCTCTCCATGTATACCACGACCTGTTCAAGGAGGACTAGCACCTCTCATTTGAGGCCTTGTTGAGCCGTTTTCAGAGCTGCTCATCCACCTTTGGAATCTCCTTGCAAACCAACTGTCACCTGTGGCTCTAAGAAGCTGTAACATGCACAGACCATACCCTGGTAAAAATTGTCTCATTAAAAAAAAAAAAACCTGGTAAAACCAGAAAAAAATTGGTAATTGGCAGTCCTCAAGTCTGTATGTGATTTAGGGGAATGTTTACCACAAGCATGTGAAGACTTCCTTTGGTGGAATAGCTGATAAAAACAATTTACTCCATGAAGGCAGCTGAAGAAGAAACAGTATAATACTTAGAATTTGATCAGATGTTGAGGATAATTTAAAGTAACTAGTGATAATATAAAATATTTAGGAATCTATCTGCCAAGGGAAAATCAGAAACTTTATGAGCAAAATTACAGACCACTTTTCACACAAATTAAGTCTGATCTAATCAATTGGAAAAATATTAAATGCTCTTGGATAGGGCGAGCAAATATAATAAAGATGACAATATTATCTAAACTAATCTATTTATTTAGCGCTATACCAATCAGACTCCCAAAAAATTATCTTAATGACCTAGAAAAAATAACAACAAAATTCATATGGAAAAACAAAAGATCAAGAATTTCAAGGGAATTAATGAAAAAAAAATCAAATGAAGGTGGCTTAGCTGTACCAGATCTAAAATTATATTATAGAGCAGCAGTTACCAAAACCATTTGGTATTGGCTAAGGAATAGATTAGTTGATCAGTGGAATAGGTTAGGTTCAAGGGATAAAACAGTCAACAAATATAGCAACCTAGTCTTTGACAAACCCAAAGACCCCAGCTTTTGGGATAAGAACTTACTGTTTGACACAAATTGCTGGGAAAATTGGAAACTAATATGGCAGAAACTAGGCATTGATCCACACTTAACACCGTACACCAAGATAAGGTCAAAATGGGTTCATGACCTAGGCATAAAGAATGAAATTATTAATAAATTAGAGGAACACAGGATAGTTTACCTCTCAGACCTGTGGAAGGGGAAGGACTTTATGACCAAAGCAGAACTAGAGATCATTACTGATCACAAAATAGAAAATTTCGATTATACCAAACTGAAAAGTTTTTGTACAAACAAAACTAATGCAGACAAGATTAGAAGGGAAGCAATAAACTGGGAAAATATTTTTACAGTCAAAGGTTCTGATAAAGGCCTCATTTCCAAAATATATAGAGAATTAACTCTAATTTATAAAAAATCAAGCCATTCTCCAATTGAAAAATGGTCAAAGGATATGAACAGACAATTCTCAGATGAAGAAATTGAAACTATTTCTAGTCATATGAAAAGATGCTCCAAGTCATTATTAATCAGAGAAATGCAAATTAAGACAACTCTAAGATACCACTACACACCTGTCAGATTGGCTAAGATGACAGGAAAAAATAATGATGATTGTTGGAGGGGATGTGGGAAAACTGGGACATTGATTCATTGTTGGTGGAGTTGTGAACGAATCCAACCATTTTGGAGAGTAGTTTGGAACTATGCTCAAAAAGTTATCAAACTGTGCATACCCTTTGATCCAGCAGTGTTACTACTGGGATTATATCCCAAAGAGATTATAAAGAAGGGAAAGGGACCTGTATGTGCACGAATGTTTGTGGCAGCCCTTTTTGTAGTGGCTAGAAACTGGAAACTGAATGGATGTCCATCAGTTGGAGAATGGCTGAATAAATTGTGGTATATGAAAATTATGGAATATTATTGTTCTGTAAGAAATGACCAACAGGATGATTTCAGAAAGGCCTGGAGAGACTTACACGAACTGATGCTGAGTGAAATGAGCAGGACCAGGAGATCATTATATACTTCAACAACAATACTATATGATGACCAGTTCTGATGGACCAGGCCATCCTCAGCAACGAGATCAACCAAATCATTTCTAATGGAGCAGTAATGAACTGAACTAGCTATACCCAGAAAAAGAACTCTGGGAGATGACTAAAAATCATTACATTGAATTCCCAATCCCTATATTTATGCACACCTGCATTTTTGATTTCCTTCACAAGCTAATTGTACAATATTTCAGAGTCTGATTCTTTTTGTACAGCAAAATAACGGTTTGGTCATGTATAATTGTGTATCTAATTTATATTTTAATATATTTAACATCTATTGGTCATCCTGCCATCTGGGGGAGGAGGTGGGGGGTAAGAGGTGAAAAATTGGAACAAGAGGTTTGGCAATTGTTAATGCTGTAAAGTTACCCATGCATATGACCTGTAAATAAAAGGCTATTAAATAAAAAAAAAATGTTGAGGATACCAAAATCATCCCCAGTATTACCCATCATAGCTGATCTTTTTGACTTTTGTTTTATCTTCTTGACTTTTGACTTTCCACTGGATTAAAATGATTCTGAGAGAGAGTCAGGCTGATGACTTTGTGTGCAACTCTCTCATTTGTAGCCAATTAATGTACAAGTCAAGATATCCTCTTCATTTGTCTTCTTCAAAAACAAAGGATGGGAAATCAACAACTATACTAACTGTCTGCAAAGTAATTGACTTGAATGTGCTCTGTTGGTCGGCTTCATAATCGTGAAAAGATACATAGTCACAATAGAATATGTGTGTGAAATAAATACATGTCACTGTATCAGATTCAATAATAAGATCAAAAGTATGTTATTTATTTGTCAGTAATTTTTCTGTTAATAACACTTAACAAATCTATTAAATGGTTATTATTTATAAGGCACTGAAAAAGATACCATGGATACAAAGACAAAAAAAATAAGTTTTTTACACTTAGGGAGCTTATATTCTACTATATTCTATACTCTATACTATAGTCTATGTTCATTAATGCACCTAAATTCAACAAACATGTATAAGTAGCTATTTTCATGCTGGATATTATTGTAGGCATGGAAGGGGTTGTCTGTCACAATAGAATATAAGCCCCTTGAGAACAAAGGCCACTTAAGTTAATTTTTGTATCCCTAGCACCTAATATAATATCTGTTAAAGTATACATGAATTTGATAGATTCTTGTTGACTGATTGATTGGTGCAGGAAGAAATGAAGCAGTTTTCTCACCCTTTCTTCTTGATGTAAGGAAGTAAAAGTAATAAGCTGAAAATACAGAATCTAATATAATAAGTGTGATGGTAGGAGGCATACAATCAGAAGATCCCAAGGAGATCCCAAGAGGGAAAGATTACTTTCTGTGTCAAAATCAAGGCTTAGCTTCTCATATTGGCCATTTATTAAACTGAATGCATTCTCCAGACCCAATTATATATTTTACTATGCCTGTACTCAGTAATAAAATATACAGGTGACAAAATATTTTGTGAGAACTGTTTATCATTTAAAAATGCTAAGCATGATTCAAAATTAAATTCTTCCTGGTATTATGTAAGAAGCATCTCTCTAAGCTCTGCCATTATGATCCATTACTTCGATCTGAAGAAGTAGTTTTGACAGAAATGGAAATGTGTGCTTGATAGTGTTGCCTTCACATTTATAGTCCTAACAAGTCATCAGCTGGATAAGGTGAATTGGCCACAGTATTCTGCACCATTTATAGGATATTGTTGAAATATTCTTGGGAAATCCTCTGACTGACTGACCAACATGTCCATCAGACTTTGGTTATCCTTTTGAGGAAAAAGAACAGAGTGTAGGAATGCCTTACAGAATATAAAGCTTGATTACTGGGGTTCTGAAGACCACTGCTAAAATATTTATAATAATAAATAATATCATTTTTTACCTGTATATGGCTTATGGTTTTCAGAGCATTTTCATATGCTTTATCTCATCTCACTCATTGCAAGCCTCAATAACTCAAATTTATATAATACTTTAAATTTTAATGGGATATTGGTAGTCACTGAGTTTACCTGATCCTCAATGTGAGATCACTTCTGCCACATCCTTTACATTGTCCTTTCAGTCTTCACTTGAGTGCTGTTATTGAATGACAAGTAGCCCAACATTTACCAAAGCAGCTTATTTCATTTTTTAAAAGTCCTTAATTAATACAAAGTTCTTCCTTAAATCAAGTAGAAATTCATTTACTTTTTTTTAAATAGCTTTTTATTTACAAGTTATATACATGGGTAATTTTACAGCATTGACAATTGCCAAATCTTTTGTTCCAATTTTTTCCCCTTCTTTCCCCCATTCCCTCCTCCCGATGGCAGGTTGACCAATACATGTTTAATATGTTAAAGTATAAATTAAATACAATATAAGTATACATGTCCAAACAGTTATTTTGCTATACAGAAAGAGTCAGACTTTGAAAAAGTGTACTATTAGCCTGTGAAGGAAATAAAAAATGCAGGCAGACAAAAATATAGGGATTGGGAATTCTATGTAATAGTTCATTGTCATCTCCCATAGTTCTTTTGCTGAGTGTAGCTGGTTCAATTCATTATTGTTCTATTGGAACTGATTTGGTTCATCTCATTGCTGGAGATGGCCATGTCCATCAGAATTGATCATCCTATAGTATTGTTGTAAACTTTTAACTACAACACATTGGTCCTAGTTCAACTCACCTTCCAACCCATATGAACCCTCTATTACTTACAAATCTTCAAACACTTGAAGAAAGCTTTCACGTTTCATCAGACCTTCTCCCAATTTCCACCTTCAAAGATTTTCTTTTTTAAGATAAAAATCCTGATTTCCTTCAACCATTCCCCACACTACCTAATTTGAGTCCCTTGACAATCCCAGTCACTGTTCTGCAAATGTACCTTTTTGAATAAATAATCTTCTTAGACTATGGTGCTCCGAAGTGAGGAATATAAATGAGATATCATTTAGGCAGCTATAGGATGACTTACCACCTATCTTGCTTTGGATATTGTAATTCTATTAATGGAACCTAAGATCTCATTACCTTTTTCAGTAGCAACAGCCTATTTATTGACTCAAATTGAATTTGTTACCAACATAACTTTCAAACTTTTTAAAAATGTGAATTGGCTGTAAATCATACCTATGCCATTTGCTATTTGTATACTTTTTTTAAAAATTTAAATAGTTTATACCAATAGAATGATGAAGAAAGAAAGGAAGAACATTTTAAAAGGAATGTAGGGTAGGAGAAAGAAGGTGAAGAGAATCACAGTGTAGTCAGTTCAGTCAGCTCTTGGAGGGAGCTGAAGTTCAGCGAAATTCTGAGAGCTTTCAGGGAGAACAGAGAGCACCTAGAAGTACAGGGCACATTCAGTATCCTCTGAAACTATAGCCTGATTCTTGCTGCAGTGCCCAAAAATGGATACTGCTACTGCAAAGTGCTGTCTATTTGTACCATGGCATGCCCTGACAGAGGATCTTTGGTCAGTTCTATTCCATATGATTACTGTATATTCTGTATGCATACAGATAACTCTGTGTGTGTGTACATGTGTATATATGCACACATATATATTTGTGTAGATGCATATACACACATATGTATAAACATAGGCAAATTCAATATATTCTTTTGATAGGCATGGGGATTGAGCAACTAAGAGTTGGGGGCAATTGGCTATATATCTTGTAGTAAATTCCACCTAAACTATGTTTAGAGACTAGAAGTCAAAGGTACAGCAAGAAAGCATTCCAGGGATGGAAGTGAGGGATGGAATATTGTATATGGACAATAGCAGTGGATCAACTTTGGCTGGATCTCCTTACAGTGGTTTGGTCTCCCAAAATATAGAGTAATATAAAGTAAAAAAAAAAAAAGAAGAAGAAGAAGAAACAGGGCAGAAGTGTAGTCTGAGAAAGTGGTAATATATGGGGTAAGAATTGCCATGTTTGGAGAAAAAATGAACTAAGAGTTTGGCTGACCTATATGATGGTTAAGTGGAAGCTTGGCTAATTCAGAAAGATTTTGGTTTGCTTGAGCCAATCAAGGGATAGGATATAGCATAGATTTGAAATTAGAAAGGATCTTAGAGACTATTAACTCCATTTCCTACTAGTTTGTAGAAAGGGAAACTGAGGCACAAAGAGGTGTAAGTGGCTCTCTCAAGGTCATGGAGATGGATAAGTTTCTGAAGGAATATTTGAACCTAAGCTTTCCTGACACCATACAGCATATTCTACCAGATTACCTTTCATTTATGTGCCATGTTCATCCCTTGGGCAGAGGCCATAGTCTAACACAGTACTGAATTTGGTTTGAGATGCTTTGGGTTGGCACAGTGTCTTACCACACACTTGCTGTTCAATCAAAGAGAAGTCACATAACATCTCTAAGCCCAATTGTCTCCTCCAGAAAACAAACAAATTGTTCCAGAGTGGTAACTACTGATATTCCTTTTAGCACTACCATTCTATGAAACTGGGGGTTTTTTCCCTTTGTTATTATGGATAATTGAGTTGACAGTATAGATAGAGTAATATCAATATTGCCATTGGGAAGGTCAGACAAATTAATCGTTGACTTCAATAATCTTGCATCTCTCTCTAGAAGAAGAATATATCTAAACTTCAAAGTAAATGCTGCACCCTTTCTTCTTTAAGGAAAAAGGTTGGGGAGTGGATGTGGGAGGAGACATTAAATAAAAGAAGCATGGACTAAGAATCAGAGTTACCTCTAAATCACAGCATTAGGGAAATAATGAATTAGTCTAGGAGGCTGGATATCATTCTTGGAATCCTGAGAGGGGAACTAAATATTAACCCAGTTTCTCTCTATAATGCACAATTTATAGCCATGTGCAGATTCAACCATATGGTGAAAACATTCTTTTGGATTATTTTATGCAGGGTGCCACCAAATACAGAAGAATCTTTTTACTGACTTGTCATGTGTGATCAAGATAATAAAACATCTGTTCATAACATCCTTGGGAACAAAGTGGTTTCCTAAACTTGGTCAAACTATGAAAGAGGTACTATAGTAATAAATATGGCATGTTTGAGCAGTACATTTCACACACACACACACACACACACACACACACCACACCACACCATACCACACCACACTCCTTTGTCATAGTTCTCCAAAAATATGGCCCCCAACATTGTCCAAATCTCATTTACAAAAAAATTAAGGCATTTTCAAGGCATTTTGAAGGTAAGTAACACAATGGATAGAGCATCAAGAGTGGAGTCATGAAGACTGGAGTTCAAAACTGTCCTCAGGCACTTACTAGCTATATGACCCTGGACAAGTTTCCTCAATGATAAAATGATCTAGAGAAGGAAATGGCAAAATTCTCCAGTATCTGTCAAGAAAACTCCTAAAGGTAAGACATAACTGAGACAATTAAACAATAGCTTTGCTAGAGTGAATTATTCTTCAATAACTTGCCCCAAAATACTAAGGATACCATACCGGAGCACCTGCCTTCCAGATATGTTAAAACCTTATATCTATAAAATCTTGGCAGAAACCAAGGTTTCTGTACCGAGTTGTCACCTTTCACATAATCACACACAGTTTGTACCATCTGGAAATTTGCCACAGTCTGAAAAGATGCACACAGGAAAAGGTTGGTAGACAGGCTGGGATTCACCAGGGATGCTCAACCATCTCAGTTTATTGGATTTGCCCAGATGACATTGGAATCTCTATATCACCTCTTAGTCCCACTCCATGGATAAAGATGCCTCTGGCAGGACAGAAGCAGCATTGGAGAGTTCAGGTTAAAGTGTGCTTAAATGACTGCAAGGCCATTACTGGAGCAATTTTAGAATCTACTGCTTCCCTGGACCTTGGTGGAAATCAACTTAAGTGTTAACTAGGACTCAACCATATGATCATGCTACTTCTATCCCCTCAATGATTCTCGTTAACCTTGAGCTCAAATCAACTTTTAATAATGCTTTTCAAAGCTCCTGAATTACTAATATCATCATGTACATCATTTTGAGTTGTGGCTGGGCTCTAAACCTTTGTCTCATCCCAGATACATCTTTATCCTTAGTACCCAGAGTTCAATGTCCCATGTCTAATTAAGCTTTCACTCAAGCTGTCCTACAATATGTGTGCAAAACTGCTTTTATCTTACCCATCATACCTAACAATCATTAAGTCAATCTCCTTTTTGAATGTTTTCCCATTCAGAATGACCTCCTAGGTCTCTTCTAACCCTTAGTGTCTTTGGTTCTGTGATTCTTTAAATTGACAGCACAATCCTAGCCCTCTTCTCCCTTTCAACATAAAACTAAATTATACTTAATGCCTAGAAGGCATTATTCTCTTAGATTATATTTGTAACCTTCCTTGTCTTTCCTACTAGTTTTTATAATCCTTTTAAATAAAATAATGAGTATTTGAGCATCTATGTGCTAAACTATAGGTGGAAAGAAATGAATATAAAATCTGACACCTGTCTTTTGAGAGTAGCCTTTAGAAATAAAAAGAGAGATCAATAAGTTGACAGAAAGGAGAGAGAAACATGTAGATAGTTAGATGGACAAGACAGACATATAGACAGACATGAAGGAATCTGTGACTATTGCATTATAAATAATTCCCAATATGAGATCTCCCTTCACCAATCTATATCACTAAACTAAATAGATCTCTTAATAGAGAGGTCTTAGTAAGTTGTTAAAGAAAAAGTGTTAAAGTACCTTGCCCAGGGTCACATTGTTAATAAGTATCAGAGGCAGAATTTGAATCTTTTGCTTCCAGAATCCATGTCTACTGCTCTATCACTTTCGTAGAAAGCTGGCCTCAGCCTCAAGCTATTATGAGTTCAAATGCTCTCCTTGACAAATACTGCCATTGAACAACTCATTTACCTCAGTTCTCCAGGCAATATATGCATAGCCCATATATATTGAGGGAATATCCTCATCAAAAAGCTCTCAACATAATGAAATTCTTTCTCCTTCCCCCTATTCTGTCTGTCTCTCTGTCCCTCTATCTGTCTGTCTATCTGTCTGTCTCTCCCTCTCTCTCTCTCTCTCTCTCTCTCTCTCTCTCTCACACACACACACACACACACACACACACACATATACACACAACCTAGGTGTGGTAATTAGTGCTGATGAATCCATCTAACAGTGTATAAAGGTTCACCATCATATGATAAATTGATATGGCCATAGCCATTAATGAAACCATCTATGAAGGTAAAGACAGCTTGTACTCTGACCCAACAGAAGGATGACTCATGCTGATGAAATCACTGATCCTTAAATATCAGTATATGATAGATAAAAAGAATGATATGATCAATATTAATACTTTTTATAGATTTTCTGAATGTAGAAATTAAATCCTGTTTTTACATCATCATTTTTTTTTATCTTTCCATCAACCCTCATGGGAGGAGGGGAATCAGGCTACTAAAATGTTATTTCTATTCTATACATGAAGGAACTGAGAATCAGAGTAGCCATGTGACTTAGCCAAAGTTATAGTGCTAATATGTGTGAGATTTGGAACTAGAACCCAAGTCTTTTGGCCCCAAACTCTAGTGGGATTTTTTTTTCTTATTTCAGTCATCCATTAAGGATCAAATGATTGAGAAGAAGGGCCAACTTGTAGTGAAATGAAATGGACCTAATGGGAAACTTGATTTAAGTTTTGAGAGATGATCTACTTAGAAACAAAAAAGCAGGGGAGGGTCCATCCATTTAAAAAATGTTCTTTATAAATTGTAACAGATATAAGGGACAAATTTTGATTGAGCAGTCACAAAGATGGTAAATACATCCAAAGGCAGTATGTGTACTTGATTATTTTCTTTAGAGCAGGAAAAGAAAGACAGGAAGAAAAAATAAAGTGAATATTGTAAGACAAGGCAGGGAAATGGCAACTGGATATCATAGATGGAATAAATATTTTTTAAAGGCTTATGATTGACTAGTTGTTCTCAGTCCTAGGGTGAGAGTTCAGAAGCTGAGTATATTAACTATTCCAAAAACTAGAGATTTTTGAAGGTTGAGTCCCAAAGACACTGTTCAAAGTGGGTAAGTAGAGAAGCCACAGAGTAGTTGGCAAAAATGGAAAGATGGCCTGGGTGGATGGGTAGGAAACTCTCTTGGCAACTGGTTCAGATTCCAATTGATTTTGAAGAAATTGCTGTCATTATCATTATTTTTCCACATAAAATTGCTTAAAATAAGATTGTCATGACTAGTACTAATTTATGATCATCATTAGAGCATAATTATAGAAATTATGCTTTGCTTAAATTGCTGTAGCTTATTAGATCACATTGATCATTTGTAGGTTGTTCTTATCCTTTGCTCCTCTGTTAGAAAGATCAAAGCAATGTGAACAGATATATTTATCTAAACATTATAAGAATTAGTCATAATTAATATTTTAGAATAAAAAATAAATACATATGGAAATTTTCTAATATAATTTTGATGATTTTTGGAAAATGTCATCACCTCAATAACTGATAATAAATAAAACATGCCTTGGGAGCTTTTTTAATAGAAACTTCTGGGAACCTGCCAAGGGATTACACACTCCCTCCTTCCCTCCCTCTCCCCTCTCTGTCTCTGTTGTCTGTCTCTGTCTCTTTCTCTCTGTCTCTCTCTTTCTCTCCATCTGTTTTCTGACTTCTGTGTCTCTCTATCTCTCTGTCTGTCTCATATATGTCTCTCTATGTGTCTTCTATCTGTCTCTGTTTCTCTTGCTCTCTTTTTTACTGTCTCTCTGCTTTTCTCTCTTTCTTCTTCTCCCTCTCCTTCTTCTTCTCCCTCTATCCTCATATCTCCCTTTCCCTTGATCTGTGTGTTTCTCTATCTAGCTACCTACAATTTATCAATAAGTAAGCTTTTATTAAACACTCTGTGTCCCACAATGTGCTAAGCACAAGATATATAATGGAGGCAAAAACAAAGTCCCAGATCTCAAAGACATTGCTTTCTAGTGAAAAAAGAAAACTTATAAATAGTTAAGTACATATAAGATACCTACAGGGAAGAAAGAAAATAAAGAAGGCTAGAGGGAATAAACTTAGAATCAACAAGTATAATTATAGACCTACTTATTATGAGGAAACTGAGGCAAACAGAGTTAAATAACTTACCAAGACATCTTCAAGGCCACTATTTACTCTGGTAAGGATTTCTCAAGTTTGAGATTCACCCTCTTTCTGTATCTGACAGATGGGAGCTGATTATTAAATTTTCAGTATGAGAAGTTATAATTCAGACATCAGTAAACACTCCAAATCAGGACTTGATTTATTGCTTTGTTGATTTATAGACTTAAGAAAGTGAGGAAGAAAATATTAATAATGATTAAACCTTAAAACAGCCATGAATACATTTTTGAGAACCAGTTATTAAATATTAATCTTAACTCCTCCACCTAAAAACATATCACCTTTTCCATTTGCCCTATTGTTGAACACTGCAATAAGCACTGCCTCAGTTAATTGGAATGTGAGATCTTTGAGAGAAAGAATTCTCACTTTATTATTTGTATCTCCAGTGTTCATCTAATGAATGAAGAAATCAATTTAGGCTTAATATTAAGAAATACCTCCAAATAATTTGGGGTACCTAGAAGGGAAACGATTGTTTAGAGAAATGGTAGTTTCCCGTTGCTTGAAAGTGTCTGAAATTATGTGAGTCTCTTATTCTTTAAAATATTTATTAAGATTATTGAGTATTTACTGAGTATACCTTGTTTGCAGATTAAAGGATTTCAGAGAAAAGGCAGGGTGATGTGGGTTGGAGAATTAAAGACGTCTTCACAAAGTGTTGTGACTTTAAGTAGGCTTTTAAAAAAATATGAAATTTAGTTAGGTAGAAAGAATAGAAGGTATACTTGAGGAAAGAACAACGTGGGAAAATCTACAAGAGCAATAATGAGCACTATGTATGTGAAAACAGGAAGGAGAGTGGTTTGATTTGATTCAGAAATATGAGTCTTCCTGACTGAAGGTTCAGTATTCTACCTTCTGTGCTACCTGGAAGAATGGCAAAACCCAATATGCCCCCATTCCTCATTTTCTTAGAAGTATTTTTCTTAGTGATTCCATGTTTATTCTCTTTAGTCACAGGAGCCTTCATTATCTTCTTTCTTCCCTATAGGTATCTTAAATATACTTAACTACTTACAAGCTAGAATGAGAAACATTTGAGGAAGAGATAAGAACAGTGGGAATATCTCTATTCTGGGAAATTCAAGACCTAGATTCCAGTTATTTCTTAGATGCTGATTGGCTGCTTGACCTAGGACAAGTCATTTTATTCAATTAAATAAACATTATTTTATGATAGGCACTTGCCATATAGAAGTAAATATTAACCAAATCTCATTTAACACAGGTATTCTTTTATGTAAGGAAAGGCAGAAATGAGGATTGGGAATGATCTGTTTGCACTCATAGTAGTTACAAGGCAGTATATCAAGCTCAAGGAATATCTTCCAGTTCATTTTTGCTTGAGTATGGCATCAGTGAAGGGAAATAACATGAAATTAGGATGGAAAGCAGAGGCAGACAGATAGTTAAGGGCCTTGAATACCAAAATAAGGACTTTGTATTTTATGTTATAAGCAAGAGGGGAAAACCAAAGGCTTTTTTTTTTTTTTGAGTGGAATGTTAACATGGTAATTGATATCTTTGACAAAGACAAATTTTGCAGCCATGTAAGAGAAGGATTGGTAAAGGGGAAACCTCTAAAAGAGGAGGTCAGTTAGCATGCTATTACAAGAATTGAAGGGAAAAGTGATACAGAACTGAAGTAGAACATTAATAGTGAGAATGAAAAGAAGAGAAAAGCTGTGAGGGATGTTGCAAATATGTAATCAAAGGGATTTGCCAGTTCTCTTGGCCCTGGATCCTTAAAGTTGCTTCCAACTCTAGGATTCTGCAATGTTTAACAGGGCCAGTTTATCCTAACCCTAGGCTTCCTGAGTACATGACTTCCTGAGGAGACAAGATGGCTGAGCCAATGTTGCAGGTGGTAGTATAGAGATCTCCACCTCCTCGAAGCCCTGCCAGTTCAAGTGCCAAGTGCACCTGTTTTCTTTGGCACTGAACTCATTGTACTTGAGTGGTAGGACCCAAGGCAATTTCCATGAGAGGTATGACCCAATGGCTTCCATGTAAAATAGATTTTTGTATTTAAAATATATCATGAATATTCAATAAATAATAGCGGATCATCTGTATGTGGCACTTTACTCACAAAATTCTAAGTTAGGTAGATGACATAAGGATTATTATATATGTGAAATGTCCAATTAAAAAATTTCCCTTACCAATAGCAATTCAGCACTTTTCTGTTAAACTTATAGTCTAAAGCATGAGATCTTTTTTTAAAAATAATATTTTATTTTTCCAAATACATGGAAAGATAGTTTTCAACATTCACCTTAAAAAAAAACCTTGTGTTTCAAATTTTTGTCCCTCTTCTTAATCTCCCCCTTCCCAAGACAGCAAATTCATTCTAAGAAGAGAAACACCAATATATGGATTGTATCATAGCAGTGGTCGAAGCTCAAGTGAGGGTTTCTCAAAAATCTTCATCCCTATCATATTTTCCAGAAAAAGATGTCCCAAACCTTTTTTTCTTCTTGAATTTTTCATGACTCTTTTCATAAGAGATAGTTTCTTAAGTATAAGAAAGTGAGAGCCAGAATTCCAGCAACTTTACAAATTCAAGGCCTTGACAAGTTTAGGAGTTCAAAGAATGTGTCCATGATTAGACATTTCCCCATGCTTGATTTGTAGAATAGGATTTTGAAATAAATTATTAAACAGTTTGACTGTGAATTAGTTTTGCTTTGAAATACTACCTATAAAGCTTAATTAATGTGATATCAAGATGAAAAATAACTTTAGACTTGCCCAGGGTCATACAACTAGTAATAATTTTCAGTGGGACAGGGGATAGATAGTATGTTAGGTCTGAAGGCAAGAAGACTCATCTTCCTGAGTGCCAGTGTGACCTCTGTCATTTACTAGCTGTATGGCTCTGGTCAAGTCACTTAACCCTGTTTACTTTAGTTTCCTCATTTTTAAAATGATCTGGAGAAGGATATGGCAAACTACTCCTGTATCTTTGCCAAGAAAACCCTAAATGTGGTCATGAAGAGTCAGGCATGATTGAGACAACTGAACAATAACAGAGTGCCTTGGGAGAAAGTGGTATTTCTTCCCCCACCCCCAATGTATTCCTAGAATCTAACAGGGTACCTGATACACAGGAAATACTTAATAAATACTTGTGGAAACATAGCATTTTCACTCTTGTTGTTGTTTGCTTGGATTTTATTTTGCTTCTTTTTTTTTCTTGTGAGGCATGATAATTGTGTAAATATGTATACATATATTTCTGCCATGTTTAACATATATTGGACTTCTTGCCATCTAGGGGAGGCCATGGGGGAAGGGGGAGAAATTGGAACATAGGATTTTGCAAGGGCTAATGCTGAAGAATTCTCCATGCATATGTATTGAAAAATAAAAAGCTTTAACTTAAAAAAAAGTAAATGAATGAATGTATGAATACATAAATACATAAATAAATACTTGTAGAACAGATTTGAACCAAATTCCCCTGTGAGGACAAGGGCATAGGGGCAAATGGACACTGCCATTCAGTGACACAGGAAATGTTTCAAAGTAAAATTATTTTAGAACAATATCTAAGATATTAATGAGTTAACATTCTATGTTCAATAATTTTTAATTTAATTAATATCTGTTTTAATTTAATTTAGTAATGTTTAATAATAATCATCTGATAAACCAAATGTATCTAAACCCGAATAAGAACATTTGATATTCATTACCTTCAGCAATCTAGCATTTGTCAAATTCTGTTACCCCAAGTAAGTCTTTTTCTTCTCCAAACTTTACTTTTCTCTTTTTTAAAATGAGGATCATGATGCTTGCACTGTATATCTAAGATGCTTGTTGCAAGGAATGCATTTTGTCAATCTTAAATGCCATATAAATGGGAGTTACTATTTTTCCTTCTGCAGCTTTACTTTCTCTTTGGAGTTTTCCCATTCTAGCCAAAATAGATCTCAGAGATCATAGTCTAAGTTCCTTATTTTACAGATGGGTCAGCTGAATCACAGGATTAAATGACTTGATCAAAGGTGAAGAGATAGTCTGTAGAGCTGGCCTTAAACACCAAATTCAGGCAAGACATGGTTCTTGTCATCCTAGAAATAACCACCCTGTAGTGGTCTATGGTATAAACAGAGATAAACACAGAACACAATACTATATGGTAAGTGAATTAGAGAGAAAATATGAAAGGGAAGGTTGTGGTTTGGTCACAAAATAGGAAGTACATAGAATATTTACTTCCCACTCCCCACCCTGCCCCTAGAATTGCAGGCTTGAATTTAATTCTTATGAGTTTGTGTTTCTTAGGACTAGAATTAGAAGATACCACAGAGGCCATTGAGTCCAACAGCTTCATTTTACAAATGAGGATTCTGAGATACAAAGTAGTTGCTCTGAGTCACATTGCTAGTGTCTGAGGAGGAATTTGAAACCAGATTTTGTTGTTCAGTCTTGTTTTAGTCTTCATGACCCAACTGCGGTGTCCTTGACAAAGAAATTGAAGTGTTTTGCCATTTTCTTATTTACTTTTCTAAAGCATTTTACATATGAGGAAACTGAGGCAAAACAAGGTTAAGTGACTTGTCAGAGTCACACAGTAGTAAGTATATGAGGTCAAATTTGAACTTGAGACTTCCTGACTCCAGACCCACGGCCCCACTTAACTATCCCAGATATTCTTCACTACAAATTAAAGGCTCTAACTACATTGTTATCTCAGTGATCTTTGAATCAAAGAAAGTCAGAGCTAGGATAGACCAAACTGATCTTCTAATTCAACTCTACATTTTATAGAAGAGGAAATTGGGCCAAAAATATTAAGAGAGACCTTCCCCAAACTCAAAAACAGTCTTCCTTCTTTTCAGATTTTATTAGTACTAGCGTTTCCTTCTGGAATTTTGCAAAAATCTGAATTGAAAAATTATGTCATAAATCTGGGAATGCTTAGAATTCTGGTAGTAGAAGACATCCTTTGTATTATTTGGAAAGGCTAGCAGACAGCATAGTGTTAAGAGCAGGGACCTGAGAGGTAATCTAACATAAATCCCTTAATTATTTGACCTACAGAAATGAGGTGACTTTTTCAAGCTCACATTAGCAATTAATGACAGAAGTGATATTTGAATGTGGTTCAGAATTCTTTCTAGTATAACATACTTTTATTACAATAAAATTATGTGATTATTTTTATGTTTATAGTGATTATTATACTTATTGATTATTATATATTTTAACTCTCCAAATACAGCCTAAGTTCCAGAAGTGTAGGGATTATGTCCTTTATATCTCCTATCAATGTCTACCACAAAAAGAGTATGCAAATAATTTGCCATTATGTCACTTGTGACAATTGTGATAATTCCCATTTACATGGTACTTTGAATTACCAAATGTTATCCTGTTATATAAGCAATTATTATTCACTTAACTTATCCAAAAAAAAAAAAAGAAAGAAAGAAAGAAATGACAATGATGACCATGTTAATTTTTTCTTTATATGATATTTTCTATGAATTACTTTGTTTATGATCACGGGCCCTGAAATGTAAATCATGCAAATATAATTATTTCTCTTTTATAAATGAAGATAATTTGGTTGAGTAACTTGTCCAAGGACTTTAGTTTAGGTAGAATTCAAATTTGAACTCAGGTCCTCTGATTCTCAGTGTATTTTATTGATAGGGTTTTCATAAGAGAAGAATTAGATAGATTCTTCAGTGTTTCTAATTTCATTAGGTTAACATTTCTTCTGATTTCTCACATTGGCATGATTGAAGAATAGCAGATGGACATCACAAATGTTCCACTGGTACTTTCAAAATTTTAAATGGCCTGGAGTAGGCCTCTGGGAAAATGATTAAATAATAGGGGTTCAACAGATGATTAAGAATCACACAAGATGAGAAGCATGGATGATAGGCAGACAGCAAGCTACATTGGCGCAAATAATCCACACATCACGAGACCACATCAAAGAACAGAGAAAGCCTACTATATTTTAGAAATCTTTTTTTTTAATTTTTAATTTTTTTATTTCATAATAATGTGAAAGTTTTCCATTGTCTTGCCATTTCAGTATGGAAGATTTAGCCATCTTAGCTCTACTTGAAGAGTGCCCAGGTTCAGTCATTAAACATACCTTGAACAAAAAAAAAAAAAAAAGATTTGGGGGTAGCAGGTGGGAAAAAGGAGGGGACAAGCCTGGATTATCATTAAAGGCTTATCACATAGAACATAGAAGAGGAATTCGACTCCTGCTGATCCTTGAAGAAAGAGCTAGGAACAACTGGGAAAGAGACAAATTTAGCTTTGATATATATATATATATATATATATATAAACTGTTTGCAAAGAGACATCTAAAAGTGGTGGATAAGAGAAGAGAGAAGAAAGAAAAAAGGAAGAAGGAGCGTTTAAGTACTCACTGTGTACAAAGCATCATGCTAAGTGCTAAAGATATAGAAAGAAATATGACCCTGCTTTCAAGAAGCTCACATTTTAATAGAGGGAAACAACATATACAGGAAATTTCTGTAGGTCACTTGAAAAGGCCCACTGGTCCTTAGGGTACATTAACAGAGCAGATGGTAAAGCATCTTTGGTGTCATTTCCACTGATAAAACCACATCCAATAAACCATCTGTCAGTACCAAGGATGGGTGGTGAGAATTTTATTTTCTGATTCTTTGTGAAGGGAGGTTGGACTAGATGGCCTCCAGGTCCTTTACAACCCTAAGAGTCTTTGATTCTGTGGATTCACCAAAAAAAAAAAAAAAAAAAAATTAATAATAATAAGATTGTCTGCTTTGAAAAGCTGGGTTTATTTCATCCTAAACTTCAGGGCTGGAACCATGTCTTCCTATAACCTGCTCTGCCCAGGGAGATGAAAGGGCTTTCAATGATATGTGTTCACTTGCAGAGTTCTCTGAATGACTTTCTGCTTTCAGTGGGCATACAGCTGGGAGTTTCTTGACATGTCAGATGTCCTATGTACTAGATCTGACTGACTCCCTTATCCCAGCTGCCTGCCTGCAAGATGGCCAGTCTCAAAAGTATGGGGTGAAAAATAAAGTAAATAGAATCCCTCAGAATTTTCTTTGGTACTATGTATATAACTTTGTCTCATCACTGAATCTTTAAAAAAAAAAAAATGAAAAGAAGTCCTCTTAACTACTTTCCTATCTATGACCTAGTAGTTTTTTTTTTTTTTTTAATTTCATTTTACTGTCATCTACCACCATGAGCTTCTCCAGGTGCAGTTACTAAGCATTAAAAATATTTGAAACTTTTTAAAAAGAGGAAAGGGCAAGGACCAAATGTTTAAAGAAAAACCAAAAAGTAAAACATGTAATACATATTTTAAATTGTAGGTAAAACTACAGTTGAGAAATGAAAACAGAGAGATTTATTCCATTTATACTGATTCATCTTGTTTGTTTGTTTCTTGTGGTCGCTGGTTTAGCCAGATGCCTAGTCTAAACTGATTAACTCAATCAAATCCATGCTGCCTATTCAAATGTCTCACTGAATCCATTTGTTAGAAAGTTAGTTTCTTTCATCCTGTTGCCCCTAGGGAAAAGTCTGTCTACATTAGAGACTGTTCCAATTAGGATAGGAAAAACCAAGAAGGATCAGAACATTATGCATAAGAGAAGAGGAATAGAAATGAAAAGGCTAAATTAAGAGCAAAAGGAAGATAAATAAAATATCTATAGTTCCAGCCAGGTGATACTTTTTTTTTTTTTTTTTTTTTTTTTGTGTGTGTAAAAAGGTGGAAAAGACAATGGGGAGAATTGTGATAATCAACAAAAACGACTCAGACACTTGCTGTGTGGTTGACCTTGGGCAAAGCACATTTTCTGTTTGGCCCTTATCATTAAAACAATAAAGCTGGACCAGAGGTCCTTTCTTTCTGTAAAGCATATAGTCATACAGGAAAAAAAGATGGCTTGTCAGTCACTCAATAATAATAAATGCATAAAATGGATAACAAAATTAGAAGGCCATGGAAGGAAGCAAAGTAGAGCATTACTTGGCATCAACAGTTTTGATAATGAAATGCTGAAGATGCCAACAGTTTTTTTTTTTAATCCTTTTCTCTTTCAAATGCCAGAAGACATTAGTTTAGAATTAAAATGTTTCCAATTTAGATGGACCTATGTTTTCATCACTCAGAATATGGGTATTCCTATATGAACAAAAAATAGTTATAGCAGCTCCTTTTGTGGTGAGGGGGGAAAAATTAGACATTGAGGGGATGCCCATCAGTTGCTGGAATTACTGAAACTATCCTGCTCATTATTTGAACTATAATAAATAACAAGTAGGATGTTTTCAACAAAACTTGTGAAGACTTAGATAAACTGACAAAAATAAGTGAGCAGAACCAGAACAATATTATACACAGTAATAGCAATACTGTAACAACAATCAATCATAAAGGACTTCACTACTGTCATCAATACAATGATCCACAACAATTTCAATCCACAACAATGACTCATAATGAATATTTTCCATTGTCAGAAAGAGACTGAGGAATGAGTTCAGATTAAAGCACATTTTTTTTCATTTTATGTTTCTTCCTTTTTTTTTCTTATGCAGAATGGCTAATTTAGAAATGTTTTCCAAACTTCATATGTATAATGATTATCATATCTCTTACCTTCCCATCTGATGGGGGAAAGATTTAAAGGAGGGAGAGAATTTGGAATAGAAAATAAAAAAAATTATTCATAATTTGTTTCTAAAAAGGAGATAAGTGACACAGAGGAATTAGATATGAAGAAGGACTGGTAATTCTGGAACCCTACTTTCATCAGAAATGAATTAAAGAGGGAACTAAAAATATATAGCATATATTTATGTTATACATATTTAGTTCATATATGTGTGTGTGTAAACACATATGTAGGCTAGAGTCAGACTCTCTCCATGTTGGGCCACCAAAATGATGGGGTATAGCTATCAAATGATGGGAATATGGAGTGATATCCCAAAACTATATTGAAATTACAGCTGGTGATACAGGTTGTCTCAAAAGAATCTGTTGGCTTGGACCTGCTTCAGATCTAGGGGCAAAGATTTCATTACACTGCTAAGAGAAGGATAAATCTCTAAAGAGTTTTTAGTAAAGATAAAGCTTTTAGCAATTAAATAACAATGGGGAAGACAAGTTTCCTAGCAGTAAGCAGGAGAAAGACACTGGCAGGCTAATGCTAAAAAGAGTTAGCAAGTTAGTGAGGTACAGTTAAATCCCTTTATAGGGAAATATAACTTCAGGGGTTTGACATTATAATTTGGATTTCTGATTGGATGTAGTGACTGTGGGGTTATGATGATTTTGTCTATGCAAAATACTCAGCTAAGAATTCTACTAAGGAATCTCCATCTGGGGTGGAACTGTAATAAAGTCCTCTTAAACAAAATGCCTAATCAAAGGTCCACTTATAATCCTATCAATGCTCCTCCCTCCTTGCTTTAGGCTGTAGCTAGGCTTTCAGATTCTTTAGAATAACTGTGGCTCTCTCCTCATGTCACAACTTGCAACCTAAAATCTGAGGGTCTAATTTAGCTTACATCATTTACACACACACACACACACACACACACACACACATGACTGTGTATATATATTTCTATGTGTGTATTCATATATATATGTACATGAATGAATAGAAGGTATATAAAATCTGTCTAAATTTAGAAATAAGAGGGTTAAGAGAATATGGGGTGGGGAGAGAATAAGGGAGAGATTTTTAGAGTAAACACAAAATATATATATATATACATTTAAAAGGAAATAAATATTCTGAATTTAAAAAAGAAATAAAAGATTGAGGGAATAGGATGAGAGTATGTGTGTGGAGGGAAGGGTATGTAGAAGTGTATGATTAATGGAAATGGGATAGAGAGGGAAGAGAAGATAGGGAGGGATTCTTCCAGGGAAGGTAGGTCAAGTAATAGAAGACTAGATAGTCTGTAGAAGAAAACGAGAAGAGTCAGGAGGGGCAGGAAATAAGAGATACACATAAAAATAAAAGATAAGAAGTAGAATTTAAGTAAAAAAAAGGGCAGTAAGAACTAATCTGTAAGTTAAAACTAAAATAGATTTAATCAAAAGAAAAATAGGGAAACTACACTATTATGTCAGCTATGTTGATCAGTATTGTTTTAGGCTATTTAAAATAATTAGACTATATAAGGTTGGAATATTGTTATGTGTAGGAAATGGCAAGTTGGTAGATTTAGAAAAATATGGAATAGTTTAGACTTATGAGGGAAGATGTTAGCCACCTTCAGATAAACAGAGTACAAGCAAGTATAGTGTAGTCTTACATAGATGTATATGACTGAATCTGTGTATATACATGTGTATAGTTATACATAGCCAGGTATATGCATGTATGTGTATGTGTGTGTATATATATATATATATATGTCAACATATATGTGTGTGTATATTTATATACATAAACATATCCATGCTTAATTACAGCTTGAAGGGAGGAGAGGAAAAATGGAGAAATAAGAACAAAAGAAAACCTACAAGGAAGCAAAGAAAAGATGGAGAGTTAGACTTTCTTAAAATGGAAATTTATTGTGATTTTGAATCCTCTCCTATGTTCTGCTATGCACATGACAAAGTTGTAATTTTTTTTTCTTTTCCTATTTTGTATTTGTCTTAAATAAATAAGAAAAAATAATGGAATATACCTAGGCAAAGAGAAAAAAGAGACGGAGAATATAGGTATTCTCTCCACTACTACAGACAACAGCAATCTATGATTTCTCATCCTATGTAACTCTTATAATGTACTCCAGCTAATCCTTTACAGGAAGTGAATCGTCTATGCTTGGGACTTTCCTTTTAATTTCTTGGAATGGAAGGAATATCAGTGAAATGCATAAGCAAATCTATTACTTACTCCAATTCTCACCACTGAGTAGCTCAGTTCCTTTTCCAGTGCTATCTTATTCAACTTTTCGTATTCATTTCATCATTAATCATGAAGTGAAGCCTGCTCATACTCATCATATTTCCCCTGTTTTTTTTTTTTTTTGGTGGGTTGGAACTTGAATTACTTAGAGATGATTATGATATTTAATGTTTCATACTCATAAATTAACACTTAGATAATATTGCTGTTAAAAAATAGATGGATCTTCATAGATTATGAGAATAAAATAGTTCTAAAAGTCACTTTAAAAACAAAGGAAAAAAAAAAGGAAATTGGTACAACAGATTGACATTTCAATCCAGTTTTATTCCCATTAAATGGTATAATAGACTAATCATCCAACACTACTTAATAAAGTAAATTTCAAGTAAGTTTTTACAGCATGCAAATCACCATGCCCATGGTAGCAATTATAAAAATGAAAACCAACACAATTCCTGCCTTCAAGCATACTTCCCTCTAACAGAGGGAATGTCACATGTACACAGATAAGTAGTATCTGGAATAGAACATGGTAGGGTAAAAAGACACATCTCAAGAGCCCTAGGAAAATGAGAAAGGAAAAGATCCCTGTCTGTTCAGACAATCAGAAAAACTGTCATTAAAAAGAATAGCACCTGAGCTGTGCTTTGAAGGAAATGGAAGATATTAGCAGATAAAGGTAAATAGAAGGTAAATTTCACTTATGGGAGAAAGCCAACAAGGACATTTAGAAGTAAGAAAGGATAGAATTAAATCAAGGAATTAGTAGTACTTTGGGTGATGAGTTTAAAAGGGAATAATGCATAAATCTGGAAAGATAAAGTGAAGGCAGATTGTGGAAGTTCTTAATAACTAACTAAGGAGTTTATATTGTGGCCTAAAGAATGTAGTGAGCCATATAGGACCTATCATCATCTATCTCACTAACTGTCCACTATACATGGATTACTTTCCCTCTCCTTCTGCCTTTAGAATCCTTGGTTTTCTTCAAGACTAAGCTCCCCAACTCTCCAGTGACTAATGTCTTCCTTTCAAAGTTACAATTTATCCACTTTGTATGTCTTGTATATACTATCAAATGAATATGTTGTCTCCATTAGAATATAAGGGCAAAGACTGTTTTGGTTTTGTCTTTGTTATCTTCAGCACCAAATATAATGTCTGGAACATAATAGATGATTGCTTTCTTGGTTGTTGATAAGACTTGTGCCAAAGATTAATTTTGCAACTGGGTGTAGGATGGGTTATAAGGGGAGAAAATGGAATTAAGGAGATCTAAAATAGTCCCAGTGAAACATAATAAGCGCTTGAACTAAATTGAGATGAGTTTGTGTGGGAAAAGATGTTTGTTAGGTACTCTATAGGTACATGTTAGGTACTTAATAAATGCCAGTTGAATTGAATCAAACCAGCCAAAGAATTAAAGGTAAAATGTAAAGATGTAGGAAAGATTTCCCTGTTTAGAATAAATCAAACAATTAAAAATAGATAGTGTAAACATTTTTATACAACTTATATAAGAAATTCCACTCTGGTGCTTGCCCTGGACATTTTCTCTTTGCTTAAAATTCCAAAAGAATTCTGGAAGAGGAATCTTAATGAGCTCCCATCAGTAAAATAGTAAGAACCTGTGCTTCAAAGCATTAGTTCCTGATTCTTAACATTATAATTTATTCCTTCTATGACCCATCTTCTCTGGAAATCATTTATTTAGTAAATATTTCTCATTTCCAGATTGATTGATCCTATTTTCCAGCCTACCAGAATGATATTAACCCTCCTCTCCTCCTTAACTCTCTATGATAAACATTGGGTCTGTTTAATTCTGTGGATTCTATCATTCCCCTTATTGATTTCAAGTTCATAAAGAAAAGGGATTAAAGCATCTTTTCCCATATTAACTCTCGGTGGCCAGCTCATTGCAAAGGCATCCTGAGGAAGACTTTCTCACAGACAGATTTAAAACAAATATATATATATATATATATATATATATATATATATATATATTAGGCACCTATCAATAAGGTGAATACAAGAATAGAACACAATGCCATTTAGAGAAATCCAGGAAGATGCCATGCTATTTTAATCCCTTTAAAACCAAGGGAGCCAGAATTTGCATAGAAGTTTAATCTGTTTTATGTCTGCACCAACATAAAATGGATTTTGGGACAGTCCATTGCTTCTCATTCTGAATTCCCTGAATTTATTCCCATTTCTAAAAACAGTTATATGAATGAGAGCATTTTGCTTTTGGATGTACTTTCCAGAAAGGGACAACTATTGGCTTGCAAAAACCTTGCTTTGCCCACCAAATGTTTAATGGCTACATTCTTATTTTTCTGTGTCCTTCCTTATCCATTTCATAGCCATCTCTGCTTCTTCCTACTGCTATCTGTGAAGTGGAATGTCTTGGGCCATCCAAATCAAGTACTTTATCCACTGTAGTCCTGTTTCTCTTCAGGGGTATGGAGGAGCCTTGGATTAGACTAAAGTCCTAGTCCTAAATGTGCTACAAAGTGCACAGAGCAAGTCTCTTTACCACTATGAGCCTTGGTTTTTTAATTAATAAAAAAAAAAAAAAATGAGGTTATAATTAGCTAATTTTTCAAAGTTATGTCAGCTCTATTAGTTCTAAGCATCTGTAGCTTGGATATGGAGGCCAATCTAATATGTATGATGCCTTCATAGTTAATAATAAAGAAGGAAAAGGAAGAGCTCAGTAAATACATTATATCTGCCTTCAAGGTTTATAAAGCTCTTTATTTATACCCTATGAAATTGGTAGTACAGGTATTTTTTAATCTTCATTTTAATAATGAGAAAAAATGAAGGGAATCTGTACTTGACCTTAAATTGTTTAATATTTTTATCAATTACTTTGGTAAAAATGGAATAAATAATATGCTTGTAAAATCTGGAAATGAAACAAATTTGAGATTTACAGCTAACATACTGGAATTATATACAATCAGAATACCCTCCTCCAAATTAAAAAGAAAAGGATCTTGATATATTAGAACAAAATTACATATTTTGATACTGGATCCAAATGACACTGGAGGAAAAAGTGAGGCTGATGATTTTGTATAGCCCTTCCTCACATAAATTTAATTCATTTGCATGTAATGACATCACCTCCCTGATGTCATGGTCCTTTGCAAGAACCAAAGGCAAACAATATCATTTGGCCCTAAACTTCTTATAAAATAAAATATATAGGAATTATATTGAAATATGCCTTAAAATATGGTTATATGTATATACATATAACTGTTGCATGTATCTATATAGTTGAATATATACACTGTTGTTCAGTCATTTCAGTTGTAAACCCACTTGGGATTTTCTTGGCAAAAATGCTAAAGTTATTTGCCATTTTTTTCTCCAGCTTATTTTATAGCCGAGGAAACTGAGGCAGACAAGGTTAAATGACTTAGTCAGGGTCATACAATTAGTAAATATCTGAGGCCATGTTTGAATTCAGAAAGATGAGTCTTTCTGACTCCAGGTCCAGCACTCTATGTCCTATACTACCTAGCTAGTCCTCCCTCACTTAATTGCAGTTCAGTTGTATATTGTGACATCACTTTTCAGATGTCATGGTTTTCTTCATGAACAAAGGACAAACAACATGGCATTTCCCAGTTCTGGGCAATTCCCCATGCTTAGAATAATTTCCCGATTTATCTCTATATTTCCAAATTGATCCCTCTCCATTTAACCTAAATGTAGCTCATTTGTTAATAGTCTTTTCATTACAATGTGAACTACTCAAATTACACTGTGAACTATTGTCATTACAATGTGAACTACTCAAAGGCAGGAACTGTTTTGGGTTTAATCCCTTTGGTTTTTTTTCTTTTTTGTTTTTTGTTTTTCTTTATATCCCTAGAACTTAGCGTTGTATCTGGCACTTAGTTGATGTTTAATGCTTATTGACTGAGTGACTGAATCTGAAATTGCTTAAAGAAATGGAATGAGTCTTTAATATGATAAGAGAGGTATGTGAAAATAAATGTATTCATATATACATATATATTTACAGACATTTGTGTGTATATATATATATATATATACATATATATAATTTCATTTATATTTTTATTTTGCACAAATCTTTAATTCCATATTATTGACTCAAAAGAAAAGTACCTTAGTTTCTCACTTCTTTTAAGTTTGCAAGGACTTTTCCTCATGTATTGTGAAAAAAGAGGAAAATTACCTCTTTGGGGCAAACAGTACAAATATTAATATTCCCGTTTCACAGATGGAAGCTGAGATTGAAAGGATAATTGAATTCAATTCTGCCAACATTTATCAATTATGTACTATATGCAAGTCACTTTTCTAGGTGCTGTAGATACAAAGACAAAAATAAAATAATGTGCTGAAGTTTGGATTCTTCTTGACAGAATGAAGGTTAATTTACTCCCCATATTCCCATGAATATTGTCTAACACGCTTCACACTTCATTGCTATTTGTGATACAGAGATGAGTTTTAGTGACAGCTAAGTGGCATTAAGGATGAAACACTAGACCCAGAGTTAGGGAGAGATGAGTTCAAATATAGTCTCAGATATTAGCTGTATGATCCTGGGCAAGTCTCGTAACTTCTTTTTTACTCAGTTTCCCAAGCTGTAAAATTGGGATAATAATAGGGTCATTGTGAGAATCAAATGCCATAATATTTGTAAAGCATTTGTACAGCAGATGCTATATAAATATTTCTTTCCCCCTTCCCTTATGGTCTGTAAAGATAGACAAGATATATACATAGATAACTCCAATTAAGGTGAATATGAGTGTGCAAAAGGAGAAAAACTAAAGTTGTAGATGATTTTTGAGTGTGAAATTAATCAGGAAGGTAACCAGGACAAAAAGGAAGTACTTTGTTCTAATGCAAATCCTGCCAATGAGTCACTATAGAAATAATACTGCATTATTAATGAGCATAAGATAGTCCAGTAATAAAGGAAAAATGAATACTTCTATATGATTGTGTTCTCTCAATTCAAGAATTAATGAAGAATTAAATTTTTATATTAGTCTTAAGTCCCATAGATGGAAACTCATCCATTTTAGCCCAGACTTAATTATATAGGTATAGTTTAGCAAAAATTTAAGTGATCACAAATCTTATTCCATACAGATAACTGATATAAGGCAATATTAGATACATATTTTTTTTAAATAGGACAAAAAAAAAAAAAGAAAGAAAATGATGCATATTAGTCTGATATCCTTTCCAAAAAGAATAGACAAAAGGATTCTCTGCAGCTGTAGGTGGTCAGAGGCAGTCTAACACACTGAGCCATAAGGCTCTATACATGCATGTGTGTTTGCTTTTGAATGGCATTTTGCAGCCCTCAGTCCTGTGAAATATTTTTCAAAGCAAACATGATTTTATGTGCTTGGACCCTATAGTACAGTATTAACCTGTTTCCTGTTTATTTCTTTCTTGAGGTTTTGTGGGTGCCATGTGGGTCACAAGACAGAAAGTTCTGTTTTTTCTCTAGGGATCAATTCACTATGGAATAAATGTGGTGGTGGTGTTTTAACTTTTTGAAGAAGATGCATAATGATTAGCCAAAAAGTAGACTCAAAGACAGAGAATCAGAGACAGAGACAGAGAAAGAAAGAAAAAAGTAAGATCTTCATCTTTCTTTGTCTTCTTGTGTTCCTATAACAAACAGCAGAAAGGATTTTTTTTTTTTTTATAGATTAGAGAAATAACTTATTTTAGAAGTTTTGTTGTTCAATTTAACATAACAGTGAAATCTTGTTTAAATACCTCAGGCTTTAGCATTTTCTTATATATTTGTCAACAAAGTAATTTTCAGGTATTTTGCTTAAAGTAAGGGCAACATTCTTAAAAAACAGAAATTTATCACCTTTTCTTCATTGCTTCAGTTATGTGCAAATACCAAAGGAAATAGTACTTAATTCTAGATTTAGCTTAGAAAACTCAAAATCAAAACACTCATACTGAGGCAATCTAATGGGAGAACTTGGTGTGGATGAGATGTGAATACCAAAGCTGAAACAATGAGATTTCTGGGGCATAGTAGCATGATGTTCAAGTCCAAAAGCAGTATAGCTGGTGGGAAATGAGGGAAAGCTCAGAGATGAGAGGGTATACATGAGGTCATCTGTTACAACTCATACCTAAAGAAAAATATTCTTTCTAATATACCTAATATAACCTATACCAGGTTGTCATCCAGTCATTGCTTAATAGTCTGCATTGAGTGGGAAACTCACTAGCCCAAAGGCAGCCCTCTACTTTTGGATGGCTCTCCTTATTAGGTGTGAAGACCATGTATTTTAAAATCAGCCGGAGTCAGGAATTCAGGTTAGGGAAAAATCGTCAATCTTTATTCTCAGTAAAGAAAGATCGGAGGTGGAAGGGAATCGGCGATAGCAATGTGTGCAGCTGAGTCAAGAAGCTAGCTAGACCAACAGCCACACAACCAGAAGCTACAAGTATGGAACCCAGGCCAATCTCTCCCAGCTTCTCTTCCTGTCTCTCTGCCTCCACCCACCAAAATCATCATTTCCTATACAACACATCAGGACTTGCACAGAGAGTGGGTGGGTGCCATTCTTTATCCAAGCATGTATATTAATAGAGTGTAGTCCAATTACTATTTAGCCTCATGTGCTTGAGACCTCAGTGCATTAACTCAAGCCTCAGCCCATTACATCTCCCGCTTTCTTTTGTTTTAGAGCACAGGTGGTCATGCCATCCCTGACTCCTCAGGGAGGTCAGAGTCCCCAAGGGGAGGTGATCACACTCTCCCTGACTTCTCAGGGAAGAAGGTGAAAGCACCGAAAAGGAAGTGATCACAGCCTCCCTGACTTCTCAGGAAAGGCGGGGAAAGCACTAAAAAGGAGATGATCACGCCCTCCCTGACATCTCAGGAAGGGAGATGAAAAGCACCAAAGGGAAGTGGGGGTTGTTAGCGGGTTTCTGGGCTGAAGGGTCTTATTATGCACAAACCCATCAGCATGGGAGGTATTACACAAGCACATAGCAATAACGCAGAAGCTATTAGGGATGACTCTCCCCACAGTCAGTGCAGGCTCGATGTGGTGTAACAAACATGAATTGTACACGCAAGTAGCGGAATAGCAAACAATATAAATCAACATGGTGTTGGAAAAGATCACCAGCAGTCCTAGAAGGAGGGTATGTAAACAGCAGTCACACATACACCTTCTTCAGCAGTCAAGAGATAGTCCAAAACCAATCTATTGTCCACTGCTTCACATGTCAGGGAATCCAATGATCCCCCTGAGTTTTTGAAGTCCTGCAAAAGTCTTTTTATGTGTTAGGGAATCCAATTCATTTCTCAGAGAATCCAGTGATTCCTGAGAATTAGGAAATAGTCAGCTCTGTGATTTTTATTCATTGTTCTTAATTTTACCCTTTGAGGCCAAACAGAATTATTCAAATGCTTCTTCTACATGGCAGATCTTCAAATACTTTAATATCATATGTATATTTTCTTTAAATCTTCTCCTGGGTAAGCATCTCCATTTCCTTCCAAAAAAAAAAATCCTTAGCAGGATCTCAAGGTCCTTCACATCTTTCTCGTCAGCTTGACAATGTTCATCCTGAAATATGATACATAGAATGGATCACTACCATATCATCACCATAAATTTGTACTGACAAGGTCAAAGTGCAGTGCAGTTATCATTTTCCTCTTTTTAAACTTTATTCTTCTCTAAATCTAGCTTAAGATCACATCACTTATATATTGCCTTTGTATTCTTGTATTCTTGACTTTGTTGTCCACTAACACCCTTTCCCCAGATATGTTTGTGAACTATTTTCCAAATGAGATTATTTTCTACTTGTAAATTGATTTTTTTAAACCCTAGAGAAATGTTCTATATTTGTCCTATTATATTTCAAAACAAGAAAACAGGGAATCAACAAAGAACTTCTTTAATCCCTGTGCTTTGATTAATCAATAAGAGAGCTCTTTGTTTTGATCTAATTTTATTTATCTATGAAATCCCATCTCAGTTGTCACTGAGAGGAAGAAAGTATCATGTAAAGATTGGCTGAGCCTCTGAAGTTCAATAGATATTCAATAGAGCAATGGGCTAGATACTAAAGGAGATTTGAATCAACAAAATAAAGCTATTCTTACCTTCTTTGATTATGATGTAATCTGTATGGCACAATAGATGAAATCTAGAGTCAGAAGGAATTGAATTCAAATGTAACCCCAGATACTAATTAGTTGTGTGACCCTAGATAAATCACACAATCTCATTTCATTTAAAATGGAAATCATAATTATCCTTCTGTTGTGAAAACAAAATTAAATAGTATTTGCAAAGTTCTTTGAAAACCTTCAAGTGCTATAAAAATGCCAGTTATTATTACTGTTGTTTCTGTTATTATTGTTATTGTTGTTATTATACCTGAAAATCTGGAAGGGCCTTGTGAGTCCTTCTAATCTGATTGCCAAATTTTCCAGATGAAGGACCTGGTGGTTCTATGTCTTGACTGAGGTCACCAAGATAGTGAGTAAAATAATTGAGATTCACATTCAAATCCTTTAATTTCAAATACCAATATTTTCCCCTCTAAATAACAGTTCTTCCCTACTTTGATTCAGAGAACTCAGAATCAAATTTTGTTTCTGTTTAATTGCTATTTATCTATTTTTGGAAAAGACATTTAAAAATTCTCTGAGTCCTCTCTTCTTATCTATAAAATAAAGTGGTTGAATTAAAAATGATATCAAACTCCCTTCCAGCTCTAAATCCTAATGTAGACTTGCTTTTATATTTATCTTATGCCTCTCACCCTACTTAGATGATAAAGTCTCAGAGAATAAAAGCAATACATACCTTGTTCACCTTTGTGTTCCCTTCATTATATCATGTAATATATACTAAGTGCCCACTGTTAAGTGGATGAACTTGCTGAGGGGGAAGAATGAACTATTGATGGGAAAGGACAGAAGAATTAGGAAGGGGCAAGACATAGCTACTAAAAGAACTGAGCAATAATGATGAGATTTTGGCATGAAATGAAAAGTTAGGGTAGCAAATTCTAGCTCAAAATATGAGGTGCCAACTAGAAGGCATATGTGAAGAATTTACTATGGTGTTCTCTTTGCCAAAAGGTACTTTTATTTATGAGAAGAGGTTATGGACAAAGTAGAGAGGTAAAATAGACACCAGGAGTAGTAAATATGAAAGAGATCTGGCAGAGTATATAGTTGGCAAGAAAGGGGTTTAAAGAATTAACAAGAGAAAAAACAAGTTCCATGGTAGAACTCACAATTAACTAGGAGAAAGGAAATATGCCATAAGGTGGGAGTACCCCTTTGACAGGCTAAATTCAGGAAAATGTTTAACACCCTATAAGAATTAATTATCTGTAACAAGGAGAAATACACTAAGCAAGCATAAGAGGAGAGGGTGAGAAGAAAGACGTCATGAGTCAGAATGCCAGGGCAGACTAACACCAAAAGGGAATCAGAAAAAAAATGACATAGCCCATAGGCAGATTAATAGGGGAAATTTAACCTCAGGGAGTTGACATCTTAATTCCGCTTTTTGATTGCATATAGTAAGGTTGAGTTTCTCAAGACCTCCACAGGGATGGGATTGTAAACCTGAGCTTGAGCCACTTCCCATCAATGCCCTTTCCTGTTTGCTTCAGGAAGTATTATAACTCATTAGTATGTCAGACTTTCTCTGCCAACCCCACCTAGTTACTCAGGACCACATAGCTGTTGACTCCCCGCAAAAAAAATTTTTTTAAAAAGAGTCATAATATCTAGCATTTATATGATGCTTGAAGTTGCAAAGAGCTTTAAGTACATTTGATTTTCAAAATTATATTGTGGATCTTGTTCCTATTTTCGGAAAAAAATGTCAGCGAAGCTAAATGACTTGCTCATGATCATACAGGTAATTGTGATTGTCCTCACTTTAGGAAAAGCTGAGAAAAAAGTTATAATTTTTTTAGTAAAAAGGAGACAATTATATGTAGCCTGACTGGACTACATTTGCATTTAGGTCTACTCACACCAAACCAAGTGCTCTTTTCGATATTCTCCAATAAATATATCAGCCCCATGCTACACTACTGTATATTTGAGGAAAGAGTTTTTTTTTCGAGGAGGCAGCTTAGGGAAAAAAGAAGAACTGGTTTAATATAACATTGTGCTATACACATCAATCTGTCAAAAATATGTCATTATATTCAATTGATGGCATTTTTTAGTGACTGTTAAGTCTATTCACTTACTAGCCAATGAAAGCAACTCTGTAGCTATGACATAATTGCTCTTTACTTCTGCCCTCCATCCCCCCTGAGGCTCTGGACTGTGGTCTGGGGTTCCTGTAGTTTCTGTTTTGCTGACTCTTGGCAATAGAGATTTGCTGACTATCTAAAATTCATCTGAGCTACTGTAAGCCTCTCAGTCCAGACTCATTGTTTAATTTTTAATGAAAGGAAACTTATTTTTATCTTTGCTTCCCCAAATGGTTTCAGTCTCAGTATCTGTCATTCAGTGATGATGAATTCTAACTCTGCTTTTGCTGCAAGTTTGTCATGTGACTCTGGAGCAGATTCTTTGTTATTCTGGACCTTTCTTCTGTGGGTGATGGAAGCACTAACTTTCTATCCCAGAGGCATTGTGTGAGATCAATAGTAAAGAAAACATACCAAGGTACTCTATGAATCCCTAGTAAAAGTGTCTTCTAAATTATATCAGAAGACAGAGCATAACAGAAATTTTCTTCACTGTTCTGTAATTTTCTGAAGCACTTACTTTGGGTTATTGTGAATTAGAATTAATTGTGTTTATCTTTTTCTTCCAATTAAAGGCAGCTGGTGGGACAGTGGATAAAGTGCTGGTCCTGGAATCAGAAAGATTTGGGTTCCATTGTAGCCATAGATGTATAACTCTGGGCATCTCACTAATCCTTCCTTTCTCATTTTCCTCTACAGTTAAAAAAAAAAAGATAATAATAGCAATATTGTTGTAGGGATCAAATGACAGAATATTTGGGCTTTTATTGGTTTATTTATAGTAGCTCTTTATTTTTCAAAATACATGTAAAGAACATGTTTTCGACATGCATCGTTGCAAAACCTTGTGCTCCATATTTTTCTCCCTCCCGCTTCACCTCTCTTATCCTCTAGACAGTAAATAGTACAATATAGGTTAAACATGCAATTCTTCTAAACATATTTCCACTTTTGCTTCACAAGAAAAATTGGATCAAAAAGGGGGAAAAATTAGAGGAAAAAAACAAGCAAGTAAACAAACAATAACAAAAAGTGAAAATATTATGTTATGATCCATAGTCAATTCCTATAGTTCTCTTTCTGAAGACATATAGTTCTCTCTATCACAAGTCTGTTGGAATTGGCCTGAATTACCTCCTTGTTGAAAAGAACCAAGACCATCACAGTTGATCATGACAATCTTGCTGCTGCTACATATACAATGTTCTTTTGGTTCTACTCACTTCACTTAGTATGAGTTCATGTAAATCTCTTCAGGCCTCTCTGAAATCATCCTGCTGATCATTTATTATAGAACAATAATATTCCATTACATTCATGTACCATGACTTATTCAACCGTTCCCCAACTGATAGACATCCACTCAGTTTCCAGTTTCTTGCTACTGTGACAATATTTTTTGCACATGTGGCTTCTTTTCCCTTTTTTATGATCTTTTTGGGATACAGAACCAGTTGAGACACTGTTGGATCAAAGGGTTACACAGTTTGATAGCCCTTTGGACATAGTAAGAGAGAATATTTGTAAAGTGCTTAGCTACAATGGTTGGCACATACTAGGTAATTACTAAATCCTTCTTTCCTATTATATTGTAAATAACATCTTTGAGAACAGAGAAGTCTTCACTTTGGCCCTTGTAACTGCAGGCCCCAGCACAGTTACTAGCACAAAGGAGGTGCTTGACAAATTTTATTATGCTTGCTGAATTTAATTTCATTTAGGAAAGAACCATGTATAACTAAGCTTTGTAAAGTGATGATCATAGCCTCTAGGGCAATGCTATACCTGTGTAATTTCTTAAGAAAGTGAATGAAATAACATTGAATTGTTTTTAAGCTTATAAGATTTCTAAATTTGAGAACGTCCTCAATCAATAGTTTGTAGGAGAGAAGATAAAAACATCGCCATCAACAATCTTTTCTAACAACTGAAATGACCCTTCTTACCTTTGCTGCTCATTCCTTGCAAGCTTCCCAATAAACCTCAGAATCCTTTTCACATGTTAAGTTAATTAGGCTACAGGTTTTTGCCATTTATTTCCTCTTGGGAGGCAGGTTTCCATAGAAACCTCAAATCAGTCTTCACATTTTTTAAACTTACATAGTGTATCCGAAGATTAAAAAAAAAAAAAGAAGAAGAAGAAGCAATACCCATTTCCTCAAATAAAAGGTTACTTTCTGTTGACCTGGAGGCTTTGAGAGGAATGAGGACCAAACCACTTTTCTCTTGCAGCTATGTTCTCTATTCAAAATTCAAAAGCTTTAAACAAGATATTTTTCTTCCGCAAATTGTATCCTTGTTACCCACTAACCTAGAGAAGAAAAAGAAAAAAATACTATATGAAGCCAGTAAGAGAAATACGGTTGTTGGAATCTTTACAAATTGTTAAGTCATTAGAGTTGATAGAGACATAATTATCTAATTTAGCATGGTTCATTATGATTAATCTGATCCTACGAGGAGATGTTATGGGCCAGAACTTGAAACAAGGTACTAAGTACAACTGATAGACAATAATGCTTGTGTTCACATCTTTAGAGAGCTCTTATAAGCAAGAAGTATTTAAGTACTCATTGGAGTTCACACGTTTGGGAGATTTCAGGGTTTAGTATGAAATATCTGAATTCATACCTCCCTTGAAGCTCTTAGGGCCAGAGAGCACGCTGGGAGATAACCCATAATCCCATTCTCTCAGAGGAGGAGTTAACCTTTGGGAGATCATATATATAGAGGAAGCTCTTACAGCTTCAGGGGACTTACTTTGAACATTGACTGGGGTCGGAGAGGAGCACTCTGGGAGGAAGCCCACAAGCCCTCTCTCTGAGGCAAGAGAGATTCATTGCATCTTCCACTTTGGTGCTGGCTAGAGGCTGAAGAAAGTAGAGGCAGAAGCAAAGGACAAAGCTACAAGAGCTCTTAGAACCAAGGAGAGAGAGCAGAGGTAGAAGCAAGGGACAATCTGCAAGAGCTCTTGGAACCAAGCAGAGATAGGCCTCTGAGCTAACTGGGCCCAAAGAAAGAAACAAGACTTGGAAGGAGAAAATAAATGTTTGCATTTTATCAGCTGGCTGCATTTTGGGTGATCATTTACTTGTAACTGAAACAAAGGCTGCCTCCAGAAAACCTCCCCGAGAAACCCTCTCCCCTAGAGAGAACTCATATTTTAAAGAAGAAAAACCCCACATATGGTACCTCCTTCTTCTACTCTATGTAGATTCATCCATAAAGAGAACTAAACTTCTCATGGAAAGGTCCCTTGGGTCCTAAGTAGGGCCCTATTAATAGGCAACCTAATTAGAAGATATTTTCAGAAAATATAAGGTTATTGTACTAGTTTTAGGAACATTATAGGGGAAATGAAAGGCATGTAGAATTGTTTCAAATAGCACCATTAAACTTGGCATATTAAGTCATTGATTGGATGAAGAATTTTCAATGCTATTGTTCTACTTTCTCATCTAATTCTTTGGTATTTTCCATCTAAGGAACATAAAGGACGAGAATGAAGAGAACACTACTCTTAAAGAGATAAGATCTTATTTCAAAACTCATTTGTCTTTCATTTACTAGCTAAATGATCTTGGTAAAGGTCTCTGAGGTTCTTTTTCTTAATTCATAAATAGAGACCATAATCTCAGATCATAGAATTGTTATGGGGATGGAATACATGCAAAGCACCTTGTAATTATAAAGGATTCCATTCAAATGTTCTTCCAGTCTAATCCAAGGAGTACTTTATGTTTTCAAATACTGTGTTAGGGACCTGGGATCCCTAAACTTAAGTAATTTATATTCTCCTGGAGAATTCAAGCACAGAATTAAGTTTTATCCGGTTTGCCAACTCTGAGCAATAAGCATAATTGTCATCCAACAACTTAACTACTACAAGCACTCATTAATCACTTACTCTTTAAAGAGCACAGTTCTTGGCACAGGAAGGGGAGGATGGAAACAGGAAATTAGAGCTCACAGTTTAGTAGGGGAATGTAATATAGACCCAAATAACTATAAGGTAAAATGGGGCACACATAAGTGAGAATAGTCAGTAAAATGACTCACTGGATAGAACATTGGGCCCAAAGTTAGACTGACTTCAAATCTAGACTTCCATACTTACTAGCTAGCTATGTAACCTGAAATGAATCATTTAAGCTTTGTCTATCTCAGTTTCCTCAATTATAAAATGGAGATGATAAGAGTACCTACTCTAGAGTGTGATTGTGAGGAGCAAGATAAGAGATAAAAATTTTAGCATACTACCTTGCATGTAGTAGTTACTACATAAATGCTTTTTCCTTTGCAAGAGAAATGGAAAGTATACATTGACAGAAACAAAAATGTTGTTAAGATGATCAGAGTACACTCTTTAGGTTAGAATTAAATATTTGAGAACTAGTTGTATAAAGGTAAAAGGTAACATTAGGAGCTGTTCAAAGATTGTTTTTTGTCCTTTGTTCTCTAAGAGGATCATGACATCAGAGAGGTGCTGCAATGATATGCAAGTGAACTGGATTTAAGTGAGAGAGGGCTGTGCAAAGACTTTGGTCTTACTTTCTCCAGAGCCATCTGGGTCCAGTGGCAAGATATAGAACAGGATGATTGAAGATGACTCTGAATGAAGAAGCTTGGGGAGCTCCAATTTTAAAGAGTGAAAAGAAGAGCTATATTCCAAATTTTGAGTCCAGGAGAAAGTAGAGTCTCAAATGAAAAGAGAGAAGAGGATCCAGTTATTGAAGGGAATAGATTCATGAAGACAGTGTTATAGGAGAGACAACAGAAACTTGGAAAACTGCTTTGGATCTATATAGTTTAACTCATTCTTAATTTCCTTACATATGTCTATCAAATTTTGCAACTATATTTTTGACACTGCTATCCATATATTAGGGCAGCTAGATGGCACAGTGAATAAAAAGCCAGGCCTGAAGTCAGGACAACATGAGTTCAAATTCAATCTCAAACATGATATGTGTGTCTGTGGGTAAGTCACTTAACCCTGTTTGCTTCAGTTTCCTCATCTGTGAAATTAGCTGGAGAAAAAAGAGAAAATTATTTTAGTATTTCTACCAAGAAATCTCCAAAGCAGATCATAAAGAGTTGGACACAACTGAAACAAATAAACAACAATTCATATGAAGGTACAGAGGTTAAGTTTAAGAAAGATTTATATCTTTTTTAAGATATACTCTTGGAGAAATGTTCTGATATCCTTTTGTTATCTAAAATTTTTCCTTTCAGTTAAGTCTCAGTATGTTTTGTTCATTTCTGTGAGAGACATAATTAGATAACTTGAATTTTTTCATGTACATATTTATTTTGTTAAGAACTCATACTTACACTTTTTATTATTCATATCTCTCTGTGCCTTTGTTGACTAAGGATAGTTGCAAAGTATATACTTTCAATGTTTAATCTTTATGCAATTCCTGGGGCAAGAATCAAAATGACTATGCAGACTTAATGGACCTAAATACATACTTTAAATTTCTGTGCATTTGTTCCATATTCTACACCATGGTAATTCTAATGCAAATGATATTAGCTATAATGACATTAAGAGATAAATAGTATCCTCTATCACTCATAAGTTGTACAGAAATCCTTTGATTCTATGAAATGGAAGTTCATGTATAGGAAGAAAGCAAAGTATCACTGAAATGACAATGAATGTGGAGCCAGGAAAAATGTTTTCTCATTTTGATTCTGTCACGACTTAGCTATGTGTATTTGATTAAGTTACTATACTTCTCTTTCCTTCAGTTTTTATTGTGATTGGAATCTGATGGCATTTTAAAGATTGTCTGGTCTACTCTCTGTACAAATAAGAGGAAAATTCTATATCTAAAGCATCTACTCTGTATCTGGTACCATATCTATTTTTTATGTAATATATATACACACATTCATACATACATACATACATACAAATACAAATACACATATAAATATACACACATACCCTTTAATGCCAATTCTAAATGCAACTCTTTCTCTATACACACATATATATATAATTTATATATACAAATATTCATATATTTATATATTCACATATAGAAACATGTATGTATATGTGAATAATATAAATATATAGATGTATTGATATATGAATCTATAAATAATGAGTGGTTTTTTTTGTGTGTGTATGGAATATAGAAGAATTCTCAAATTTAGGAAAATCTGAATTCAAATCCCACTGACACATACTGATTGTGTGACCTTAAGAAAATTATTTAATCAGTGTTCTAGATCAGAGGTATCAAAGAAGCTTGCATGCTGCTTATTCCCAAGTGCTGTGGGAACCAGATTTAAATTCAATTGGTAAATATTTAACAAAATTAATAAAAATGAAATAAAATATATCACATTTTAAAGCAGTCAATTTGCAATTCATAGTTTTAGTGATTAGTGGTCCCTGTTTCTGAGTTTGATATCACTGTTCTAGATAATTCTCTAAGATGATAAATTGAAAAAGAGATACAGCCTAATTATTAGAATGTATTTCTTTCCCTGAAAGTTATCTATTCTAATGAATTACAGATCTAATCCTTATTGCAAACTACATGTGTGTATATATATACACACATGTATATATAGATATATCCAATATTTTTTCCATATACTTATATCCAATACATTACATACATGTGTGTAAACTTATATATGCAAGTATTTGTGTATGCTAAAAGCCTACTATGAATTAGGCTGTTTGGTTGGTTGTTGTCCCTCATTCTTGTAAAGGATCAGAATGATATCACTGTTAAAGAGTCAAGTTACAATGTATCTTGACTCTATGGCTGACCAGACCAATATGAACTTGGAATGCTTTACCACAAGTCAGACACAAATAGACACATTTAGGATGGCTACGCTAAATCTGTACTTCTCATACTTCTGTTGACCTCCTCAGTTCTGCTTTGCTCATAGATCACTACACCTTCTTTGATCCGGATACCCCAAGCTGGGCACTTCTTTGCTAGTGTCTCCCATTTCTCTTCAGAGAGACAGGCTGATTGGTTGATTGTTGTCCTTTGTTCTCAAAGAGCACCAAAATGACAGGCTCTGTGAATCCAAAGGGGAAAAAAAACATAACAATCCCTAGTCTCAAGTCCCTTATGTTTTACTAGAAAGAAAATATGTATATATATTCAATCTCCTCATCTGTCAAGTGAGGACAGGGGTTAGAATAAATAATAGCTAAAGTCCCTTTTTAGTCCTAAATATATAATTCTATAGGCCAGGAGATTGCCTGAATGCTGATTATCATCTATCATAAGTAATTGAAAATTGAATCATTGTGTTGGATTACAAAAGCTTCCTGTTAGTAGTATGAGCTCTTGCTGCTTATTGTTGTTTTAATGATACATAGATAGAGAAAGAGAAAAAGTCAGACAAATAGATAGATATATAGATAGATAAATAGATAGATAGTTCCTAAGAGAGGGAAATATATTGTCTTATACTTCCTAAATATTTTCCTCATGACTATTTTTGAGGGAACTATGAAAAGTATTAGAATACTGACATTATCGAGAAAGATTGAGGTTCAAAAAACAAATGCTTTTCCCAGAAACCCAAAGAGAGTAAGTAATAGGACAGAGACTAGAACTGAAATTTGCTTTTTCCTATTCCAGGCTTCTTCTGCTATATCACACTGCAGCAAAAGCTAGTCCTCAGACTCTGGGCAATATAATAGAATGATTCACCAACCATTCTCTAACAACCATTTGAAATGGCTGGTGGCCATTTAAAAAAGGCTTGTTCCCCACGATGCCAAGATTTGATTTGGTAAAGGTTTTGCTTTTAACCACTTTAGCTTGAGAAGATTTGTGGGAAATCATAAAGACTAAAAGCATAAACATTTGTCTCAATGCATAGTTTGAAAACATCATCTCATTTCTTTGAGATTTTGTTGCCCCCCATGGAAGCCCTTACAGTATCCCAGGAGTGGGCATTGTTTTCTCTTCTAGTGTTTCCACTTAGCAGAAGATTGCATTTTAGCCAGTGTCCAATATATTCTTCTGATTGCTTTAGGGCAAACGTGATACTTTGTCAACCCTCCTACTGTGTTGGCAACCTATAGGAAAAGTTTAACTCAACAGGGTGCTATTTTGTTCTTATTCCCTTTACTCAACAACCATGCCATATTCATTTCTTTGACCTTTGTAAAAAAAAAAAATCCCAGGACCAAAAGTTGAGAAATCTGATTTTCTGAATTTTCTTAATGTCTTTATTAAATATTGTTCATATGATTACAGAGTTAGAGCTAGAAAGAGACTAAGAAGCTATTGAGTCCAATCCTGTCATTCTAGAGTTGAGAAACTGGAGCTAAATGAATGAATATCCTCCACACATTTAGGATACAGGAAATTGGGGCTGAGAAGTTAAATCAATACAACATTTATTAAATGCTTGTTATGCCCAAACATTGTGCTAAGTCCCTGAGTGAAAGAATTCATATTCTTTTAGAGTGGTGGGAATACAGTATGCACATAAGTAAATAAATATATGATAAATGGCAAGTAAACTCAAAAGTTAAGTATTGGCTCAGGGTCACATACCTAGCGAGAAGGAAAAATCTGGGACTCAAACCTAAATAGGGCCAACTGGCCTATTCCCTTCCCTGTACCAATATAGCCCAGTAAACTATTGAAGGAAGCATAATTATTGTATGTGAAGATAACCTGAATTAATTCACCTAGTTATACAAATTTAACTGCCCCTGAAACATAACTGAGCATTCTGGTAAAGATAGGAACATTACCTCAGCTTGTTACATCTGTTCTATAAGGAAAATGTGGGTCATAAATGAGTTAAAATTGCAAATGGATCTAGAACTTCTTGTCCTCTTGATTTCAGATACAAGAAGGTAGGTCATGCAGTAATCAAATTTGTTTAATTTTGAAAAGTAAAGTTTTCTGTTTTTATTAAACTTTGATTATTTCTTTCCCCCTCAAATATATATCATATATTTTTTCTCTATCTCATCCACTGGGGGGAGAAAAATAATTTAATACTGTGGTTTTCTTTAAATATTAAAATAACAGCTATATTTTAAAAGAGCCTTATGACTTTTGTCACCATCAACTATTTAAAAAAAAACACACACCATAGTTAGCTTTCTGTGTTATTGGGCAGAGGTATTAGATACTATTTACTTGGTCTAGCAGGCTAGTGATCTCATTTTGAGGCTCACATGGCAATATCTGTCCCTATTATATGGAACCTCCTTCCCTACAAATAAAACAAAATAACAAACTCACACATATTCTTTCTATTTGGAAGTCAGGCAGGTGAATGGACAGACAGACCAATAGATGATAGATAGTTAGATAGATGATAGGCAGACAGACAGACAGACAGAGATAGATGATAGAGATGGATGAATGGATGGATATACAGACAAACAGATACATAGATAGACAGATGACAGGTAGCTAGTTAGGTAAGTAGGTAGATAATAGATAAATGAATAGATGGATGGATGAATAGAGAGCGAAAGACAGACTGACACAGAGAGATAGACTGTTAGACATTATAGATAGATGGATGGATGGATGGATGGATAGATAGATAGATACATAGATAGATAAAGAAATACCATACTGCAGTAAGAAAGAACATTGTATTTTGAATCAAAAACCCGGGGCTCGAATCCACTTTTCTAAGCTCATTTCATAGTATTTCTTTCTACTTTCTATTTTCTACTTTCCAAGTAAAGTGCTCTACTAATTCTCACCAAACTCAGCCTTTCATTCCATGCCTCCTTGTATTAATGTTATATCCTGTATGCCTGGAAATCCCTTTCCTCATATCTTTTTGTTCATAGTCTTTAACCTCCTTCAGAGCTTAACTCAAATAACATTTCCTTTTTGAAGCCTTCCTTGAATACCCATAGTTCTTAGTATTCCCTCCTTACTCAAATTATCTTGTATTCATTTATAGAAGACATATGTTTACTTCTCTGAATATCCTCCCCTGTAAACTATATAGTCCTTGGCATTATGATCACCTGATTTTTTGTTTTGTTACCCCCAGGATCTAGCATCTGATCTGGCACAGAGTAGGCACTGTTTGTCTGTGTTGGATTGAACTGTGGCTCTTTCATGGTCTATTATTCCTAGAGCAAATAAGTGCTTATTCCTCTTAAACTCTGAAGATGTAAATAGATTATGCTTCAAGTTTCTTCCAGCTATTGATCTTGTGAGTTCTGCAAGGGAAGGATCCTGAGATTTTCTCCAAACTGTCTGGGTTTTCATTTGGTCATGCCATACCTGGTATTCATTAGTTGACGTACTGCTACAGAAGCAATAGCATGCAATGAAAGAGATGCTGACATCAGTATCAAGGAGTCTGAGGACAGCTATGTGGCACAGTGATAGAGCACTGAACTTGGGATGAGGAAGATTCATTTTCCTCTGTTCAAGTGTGGTCTCAGCCATTAGCTGTGTGACCCTGGACAAGTCATTTAATCCTTGGTTTCTACATCTGTGAAATGCAAACCATTCCAGTATCATTACCAAGAACAACAAAAACCATATGAGGACAGTTTCTTCCTCTAGAGATGATGACACTGACTTTACCTTCCTCTCAGTGCTTCTTGAAGAAAAATATTTTGAAAAGTGATGCAGAACAGGGCTCTTCTCACTGTGTCAAAATGCCCCACAATTGAGAGCTGGTATAGTTGTTTCAAACTGTATTCTCTAGCTAAAAATCTTATTTATTCTAGCTGCAAACTCCTATTTACTGCCAGTCCTCAAGAATATTAGTGATGATGGTTTACAAAGCAAGCAAGCAAATAACAGCCTTTACTCTCTGTGTCCCAAAATCTTCAGTCAAATTAAATCTTTTCAAATAGTGATATTTGAATGACCAGATTTTGGCTTTCCTTGCTATTGGCTATCTATACTATGACATCACAGGGTTGATTTAGATCTAGAAAGCCATCTAATTCAGCCCCTGCATAAATCTTGTAAAAACCATAAATTTTCTCTCATTTTCAGTCCCAAATTAAAAAAGAAATTGGATTGTCATGACTGCAGCTTGGAAAACCACATTCCAGGAGTGTACAGCACAGACCATAATAGTTAAGGAAGTGTTATTGCATCACTTGTTTAAGGTCAAAGTGAATGTAGTGAAATTCAGTCCATAATTTATAGTGGGAGTAGAGATATAAGAGTTCTTTATCAATACTTTGTTCTTTTGAAGCATATACACAAAGGATCTGAAGTGATGAAAGGTGGCATATAATATTTATGCCTCAGTGAAAAATATGAAGCTGCCTAAAGGATGATGCTTTTATCAGGAAAGTTCTCTGATATTTCAACACGTTTTCTTTGTCAGTTCTGTTTACCCTTGGACTTAGCTTCCTGAAAGAAACTTATGGCACGAAAGAAAGTGAATGGAAAAATAAATTTTAAAGTCAGAATCATAAAATCAAAATGCATTTCCATTGAAAAAATAGAAAATAAATACAGCTTGAATCTCTCTCTCTCTCTCTCTCTCTCTCTCTCTCTCTCTCTCTCTCTCTCTCTCTCTCTCTCTTTCTTTCTCTCTCTCTCTCTTTTTAATGTTGAAAGAACAAGTAACAGGCCAAGGGGATTTTATACTCAAGTTGAGTATCTCCTAAAAGAAATATTGCCCTCTCTATCATAATCCAATCATGTTTATTTACTTGACTCCCCAATGTGGAAAAGCTTTAGGGCTGGTACTAAGCATTAAATATTTTATATTGTACTCCTTAAATCCTTAGTCAAATATAAGTTCTTTTGGAAAAAAAAAAAAAAAGAGGATTTATGTTTCGTAAGAATTTCTATTTTTATACAGGGGAAGAAAAAAAAATCAAAGGGGAAATTGAAGTGGTTTAGGAGGATCTGTTTCTCCCTCAGGCCTGGCTGATTCTGCCAGAGATTAGGCAGTAAATGGTTCAGCTTTGGGAGGTGAATTAATTCCTCTAGGCTCCTATTAGGCAAATCATTGTTCCAGGGCACTGCATGATGCTGTTTTAGATTGAAGGAGTTCATTATCTTTCCAAAGGTAAACAGTTTATTCCACTGTGACTAGTAGGACAGATTCAATCTGTTAGTGGCAAATCTTTCTTTTAAACACAGAGCAGGAGTGGTGGAGGTGATAAAATCAGTCATTCAAAAAGCATTCATCAAACAAACATCTCCTTTGGGCTCAACTCTGTGCTAGGGACTAAGTCTACAAAAGAAATATAAAGCATGGTTTCTACCCTCCAATAACTTAGCTGTGGAATTATAGGGTTATGGAGACAAAGTTAGCATATGGGAAACAAGAGTGGGCAACACAAGTTAAAAAATTCCATGATTTTGGACATCAGTGAGCACTGTGGTTTGAAGGATAGGGGAAGTTGGAATGATCAGAATAGGGTTCATGGAAAAGGCCAGGCTTGATCTGAGTCTTGAAGGATCATTTTTGGACAGTGTAGAGGCTTTCCAGTAGCACAAGGAGTGAACCTCTTCTTTACACCTATTTTACTCTCTTGTATCTTGTATCTTTATAATCTTCCATAACACTTTACACATGACAGGAATTAATCCAATAAGCAGTGAATCAACAAATGTTTGTTAAGTGTTTCATATGTGGTACATTTTCTGCTAAGGATTGAGGTTATAAAAGGAAAAGCAAAAATATCCCCTGCCCTCATTGAGCTCATTTCTAAAGGGAGAGAACATGAAAATAAAATGTTATGTTTTAGACATTTTCTAGTCATGTGTGACTCTTCTTTAACCCATTTGGGATTTTCTTGGCATTTCCTTCTCCAGCTCATTTTGCAGTTGAGGAAACTGAGGGAAATAAATAGGTATCTGCAAAATATATACAGAGGAGATGGAAAGTAACCCCAGAGAGGAAAGTGTTAGCAGAAAAGTTATTTGCCTGGGTTGTATAAAAGAGGTTATAAACTTTGGTGTTATGGGCCAGAACCTGAAACAATGCAAAGTCAATGGAATTGATAGAGATAATAGTTATCTACTTTAGCATGGTTCAGTATGATTGATCTGATCCTACAAGGAGATGTTATGGGTCAGAACTTGAAACAAGGTACTAAGTGGAATTCAGGAGACAATGGTTAAATCTAGTTTAGCATTGATTTAATCTAACAACAGATAATGGTTTCCTAGTGATATAATGATTGGTGTATACTCAGTGTACAGCATATAAGCAAGAAGCTCTCAGGGCCAGAGAGGACAAGCACACTAGAAGATCTCAGAGGCCGAGACAGATTCATTCCATCTTCCACCTTTGTTGTGGCTAGAGGCTGAAGCACAAACCCTTGAAAGTCTGGGAGATTCAGAAGCTCAGGCTCTCGTAACCAAGACTACAGAAGGCCTCTAAGAAAACTAAACAGGCCGCAAGAAAGGAGAGAAGACTTAGAAAGAGACAATAAAGGATTTAGACTTTAATACCTGACTGCATTTGGGGTGATTACTGAATTGAAACTAAGGCTGCCTCTAGAGACCCCAAGAAAACCCCAACAAGAGAAAATTACATTTTAGAGAAGATTACACTTCAGGAGATCTATAACCTTAGGGGACAATATATTATTTCCACTAACTTTTATGTAAATTTTTTTCCCTTCCAATATTTAAAATGCATTATTCTGTGAAGAGGTTAGTCTATAGATGTCACCAGACTATCAAAGAGTTTCATGCCTTTAAAAAAGATTAAGAATACTATCTCTGGCAGATCTTCTGCCTTTAAATAGGACTCTAAAGCTCTTTAGCAAAGGGGTTCCATGATTAGAAATGCATAGTATCCAGTGAAGTATTTCCAAAGCTCTCCAATTTCATATCTGTGAGGATGCTCTTTGGCACCAAATAGCATAATCACCCAATGCTTTACTAAAGAGTCTCATGAATTGCTATGTTAATAGTGTTAAACAATTAAATTATCATCTGGTGTCTGAAGCTTTTGGTGATAAATCTCTCTTCTACTCTACTGACTCCTCTGGCTTCTTTAATCTCAACTAAAATTTCATCTTCACCAAGAAACCTTTCTTAACCCTCCTTAATTCCAATGCCTTCCCTTTTAACTATTTCCTATTTATCCTATATGTAATTGTTCTGTATAAATTTGTGTATATTATGTCTCCTTCATTAAACTCTTTGAATATAGCAACTATCTTTTGCCTTTTTGTGATCTTCAGCACTTAACACAGTGACTGGCATACAGAAGGCACTTAAATCCTTTTTGATTGGTGATTGATAGTGGGATTGCTTCTCAGAAGAGAGAGACACAATACATTTCTAAAAATTAGACCCTTCCAGAGCTTGAACTTTATTACACAAGCTCAAGAATGTAGGCTTCTCAAGAACACCTCACCAACATGGTGTGTCTTAGATAGTACATGATTTAACAGGATAAAGGATAAATCGAAAATCATAGAGGGTCAAGAAAGGTAAAACTGTTAAAAGGCAATTGGAAGTCCAAGAAGGAAGAGGGCTTTGTTATGGGATAGTTCTGGGAATGGAAAGAAGGGGAATGAAGGTAAAGGATAATAAGGTTAGGGAAATCAATAGAACTTCCTGAAGAGCCTAATAAACATTATCTGAGAGAGGAAAGGTAGAGGGATAACATATAGTCAGAAAGCTTCTGGATTTCAAGATTTTAAAAAAATATTGGCAGCTATTTACTTTACTACAAACACAAATCTGTTTTTTTCATTTCCATCCCTTCTGCTGCCATTCTAGTTTGCACCTTCATTAACTCACACTTGGATTTATGTTAGGCTTCTAACTGGTCTCCCAATGTATCAACCCCCTTTATTTGCTGACCCAGAAGTACCCTGAAGGGAATGATGAAGTGATATAAAGACCTAGCTTCATTTTGCCAGCACCTCTGAAGCATATCCGATTGACATCTGCTAACTTATTAGCAGAAGTGTCAGAGATTTTATATTATCAGGTATAAATGTCCCTGCTCTTACAAGAGGGTGAGCAGAAAAGCCCCACTGACTTCATCCGATGATGTTGGGCAATTCCCTCACACTTTCATCTGTAAAAGGAGGTGGGTTGTATTCTGTGATTTGCAAGAATCTCCTAGCTCTAAATCCTATGATTGTAAATAGCACATCACAAGTTGATAAGAAGTTTGAAAACAGCCACTGATACCATGTCAGGTGTAAATATGCACCATATGGAGTTTAATAATATAACTACTGAGCATTCAAACCCATGCCAGGTGTCTAACTGCTGAAATTGAAATGGGAAGCAAGAGAAGAAGCTCTGCATAAAAGATGTCACTTATGACCAGATTCGAAAGCATAGAATATATCAGATCACTCTCACAGCCCTGATATGTTTTTCTATGTAATATAAGGTCAGATGAAACTTGAATTTGATACATGTGAACTTTATGTAAAGCTGACATGGCTAAAGACAAATGAAGTATTCAAGGTCTCTTCATTGTTGCAAGAGTGAGGTGAGATACAGATCGACAAATAGTTCTCTATCCTGGGCATTTTCACAGTCCAGTCCCTAGACCCTTCCAGTTTATACTCTGCTACCTTCCTATCTCCCAGCTCTGTGCTTAGAATCTCCCTCTCCTTATCTTAACACCTGGTTTCTCTAGCTTCCTTCAAGTCCCAGCTATAATCCCACCCCCTACAAGAAGCCTTTCTCTATTCCTCTTAATTCTAGTTCCTTTCTTCAGATGTTTATTTCCCCTTCATCTGGCATATGGTTTGTTTATGTATAATTATTTAGAGGATATCTTCCTTATTATATTGGGGGCTCCTAGAAGGCAGGAACTGTCTTGGTTTTGTGATTGCTATTTTATTTTGTTTTAATTTGTTTTTTTTTTTTGTAAACTCATTACTTAGCATAATGTCTGGCAAATAGTAGGTGTTTAATAAATGCTTGTTGACATGCTAATTGACTACTTACATATATAGAAAACTAGGTGATTCTGTATATAGAGTGTAGGGCTAGAGCCAGGAAAACTCTTCATGAGTTCAAATGTGGCAAATCAAAAAAAAAAAAAAAAAAAAAATCCTGTTAGCCTCAGTTTCCTCATCTATAAAATGATTTGGACACAGAAATGGCAAACCATTCCAATATCTTTGCTGAGAACACCTCAATAGGTATCATGAAGAGTTGGACACAACTGAAAAAGACCAAACATGCACATTCTTATATACATTCACTCCTTGTTGTCCTCTTAGGAATCAAAATGTGTCTGTGATGCTATTTTTTATGGTTGCTACAAAGGAATGTCTGAAATGATAAAATGATAAAAATTTTGATTTGGAAGATGAGGTAGGGAAGAAAATAAAATGTTATCATAATTTGACCATAAATTCCTGGATTTCTGAAGTTTGACTGAATAGTCTTAGCTGAAAATCATAGGAAGATATGTTTTTACAAAATGATAGGAATGATTCAATGTTAATGTTGCCATAGTAACCATCCATCTACCTTTTTTTTTCAGTAATTTTAAGCATTCACTGAGTGCCTCCTCTTTCCCAGCCCTGGGATATTAAGGCCACTATTTCAAGAGAGCATAGCTGCTCTATTGACCCTTCTTCACAAATAATACAGGATCTTTAATTATGGACAATATTGGATCACAAATTCAGAACTGCAAGGGACCTCAGGGTTACTCAGTTCAACCTACTCATTTTATGGATGAGGGCACTGCGGTTCAGAGAGATTAAATGATATGCCCAAGGCCATCCAAAGAGATTGTAAGTGGTAAAACTGGGATTCAAACTCCAGCTTTACTGATTACAAATCTAGCATTGGTCCTACTGTACCACGCTTCATCCCTGAGACCCTACAACTTTTCTAAACACATATTTAATGAAGACTTGCTATTGTGTGAGTTTTCAGGGGAATTTCTAGATCATTATAAACAATGCAAATTGATCAAAAGTTGAATTGAAAATTGATAAGATATTGAACATAAATTGAAATTGAACATAAATTGAAAAGATAATTCTTAAAAGTAATCCTAAAGTCACGAATAAATGAGTATTCCTGCAAAGAAGATGAAAGTTAAAAAAAAAAAAAAGCAATTATAATGATACTACTACTAATAATACCAGACACTAAGAATTTTTTAAAAAATTTATTTAATTTTATTCTAACAACTACTCTAGGTGGTAAGGACTATTATTATCCCCATTTTACAGGTAAAGAAACTGAGATATATAGAAAGATTATGTGATTTGCCCAGAATTACATAACTAGTTAAGTGTCTATGATCAGATTTGAATTCACATCTTCATAACTCCAAGCTCAGAGCTCTATCCATGGTCCCTTCAAGGAACTTCTAGGAGGAAAATAAGCACAGATTAATTCTATACAAAATAGAAATTGAATGAAAATATTCATATGCTGTTAGGAGAAGCAGTAACACCCAGACTGGAACAAGGAAAGGTCTCCTGTGAGAAGATATGGCAAGGTATGCATTGAAGTCAACTAGGAATTTCAAGAATAGTTGGAGAGTTTGAACTTTCCAGGTATGGATAAGATTCTGTGAAAATAACTAGGACTGAGAAATATAATATTGTTTATTGGAAAACAATACATAAGGCAGTTAGGCTAAAATGCAATAGAGGAGCGTAGTGTGCAGTTAGCATGAAAGTTAAGCTGGAACATGATTGTCAAGGACTTTATATGCCCCAGGAATTTTATTTTATTCTATAAATAATAGGAAGTCACTGAAACTTATAAGCATGACATTAACATAATCAGTATTCTGTTTTAAGTATATTGATTTTATAGATTGGAGGTTGAAGAAAGGTAGTAAAATAGATTGAGAGATTAATTAGGAGATTAAAACAATGATCATTAATAAGTGATAAGGACTTAACTAGAATGATGAGTATATGAGTAGGTAAAATGGGACAAATACTGCAGATTATATGCAAGTAGAATGGACAAGACTTGGCAACTGGTTGGATATATGGGACTTGCGGCTGTGTGAGAGAGAACAAAGAGTAAAGAATGACTCCAAGACTGGAAATGTGGGTGGCTGAAAGGATGGTATCACATTCTATAGAAATAAGGAAGCTTAAAGGACTGGTGGATTTCAGGAGGAAAGAAGTTCCAAATATAATCTGTTAAATTTGAGGTATCCAGTAAGTAACTAATGATTAGAGCTCAAGAGGGAAATGACAGCTGAATCTTTAGAATGAAGAGTCATCTGCTTAGGAGATCATAACTGAACTCATAAAAGCTGATGATGAGAGAGACAGTGAGATAGAGACAGACAGAAAAGACAGAGAAAGAGAGGCAGTGAGACGGGGAGGCAAAGAGACAGATACCCACACACAAAGATTTTCTAAAATGGGGTCTTAGATTATACTCTCAGAAGGCTAGGGGTTGGATGATGATCCTAAAGAGAATTTAGAAGGACTGGTTAGATAAATCAAAATGGAGTCAGAGAGACCAGTGTCACAAAAATTCAAGGAGAAGAGAGTGACTATGCAGAAGAGATTAGTCATGTAAAAAACTGTGGATAGGTCAAGAAAAATGAATACTGACAAAAGGCCACTTGATTGAGCATTTAGAAGATTGTCAATTGCCTTGGAAAGGGCAGTTTCAATTCAATGATGATGGAGTTATAAGTGCCAAGAAAAAAAGTTTGGAAAAAGTTGAGAAGTGACTGCAAAGTAGAGACAGGAGTTAACTAATTTTTTTCTAGGATTTTAAATGTAAAAATGAGACTTATAGGATGATAGCTTGAAAAGATTACAAAATCAAGTGAGTATTTATAAGGGGCATCTGGGGATATTCTTTGGTAGTAGGAAAGGATGCAATGGATAAAGAAAGGTTGAAGATGACAGTGAGGAAAAAAATGATAAAAGGGACACATTCTTATAAGAGAAAGGATGGCATGGGACCAAGGTGACAAGTAACAGGGTTGACCTTGGCAAGGAGAAGGGCTATATCTTCCATACTTAGAGTAAAGGAAAAAAGAATGAGGTATGATGTTGAGGATATTTGAGGTATAGGAGGCAATGTGGTATTAAGTGATACTTATGACATTGGCAATGATAGATAATCAGCTAGGACACTAATAGTAAAATCATAGAGCCATTTTTTTCAGAGCTTCTCAATCTGACTACCCTCTTTTCTTGGTGAGGAAATAGAATCTCATTAATGTGAAATGAATTTCCAAAAGTCACTAAGTTAATAAAGAGAGCAAGAACATGAGTTTTTTTCTTCTTCCATTGATTTTTCTACTATATCATTCTGCCTTCTAATTAGAAAGATATCTGCTTGCCCCTGTAATATTTATCTCTGATTTCCTGAAAATCTTGAGTCTGAAAGATCTTGCCATATAATAGAAAGAGAAAATACATCTACTAGAAACAACAAGGGAAAACTCGCATTAACAAGCAAGTTTATGATAGTTTAGATTATATATTCTTTGATGATAGGGTACTATTTACTTCAAGGAATAATAAAAACTCAATGCTGAAATGAACCTCTTAGGTATTCTTCAATTCCAGTACAAACATGAATAATAATAATCAGCTCCCATGGTTCAATTACAGTCTCCTATGCAGATGATTCCCAAATGTACATGCTCAGCACTCATCTCTTTCCTGAGCTTTAATCACTAACTGCTACTGGACAACTAAAACAATAGATATCTAACAAATATATCTAATAAATGATCATCAAGACTCTGCTAAAAGTCCTTCCTTATTAAAGCACCCACTGCCTACTGAGACAGCCTTTTCCACTGCTGAGCTTTGCTAATTGCTTGAATATATTTTAACCTTGATATTGAGCCAAAACCCATCTAACACTTTTACCCATTACACTTTTGGCCAAGCAGACCCATTCTAATGCCTCTCAGTGTCCTGGCCGCCATCCCCTGGATGTTTTCCAGTTTGTCAATGTACATTCTAAAACATGATATCCATAGTTGAACAACATAATCTGCATAAGATCTAGTGAGAGTACTGACCAGAGTACAATGGGATGATAATTTCTTGGACACTATGCTCTTGTTAACGTAGTCTCAGGTCACATGCACTTTCTTGGCAGCCCGATCACACTGTTGGCTCATGCTGAGCTTGCAGTCGACCAAAACTCCTAGGTCTGTTTGACATGAGCTGTCATCTAGGTACGCCTCTCTTGTCCTATACTTATGTAATTCCTTTCTCAAAGGTAATTTTAGGCCTTTACATTTATAATTATTAAATGTCAATGTTCTAATTTTATCCCATTATTCTACATTTTCAAGATCTTTTTGAGGTTCAATTTCCTCATCCTGGATACTAACTAATCTTCTCAGCTTTTTGTCATACACAGACTTGATAAACATACCAGGTATATCATCATGAAAGTAACTAAGAAGGACAAAATGAATAATACAATGAATGAATGAATAATACTCTGAATGAATAAAAAGTGCTATGTTGTGTCAAGACCTGTGCTAAGTTTGGGGGTTAAAAATAGAAAAATGAAAACAGTCTTCAAGGACAAAGAAATCAAGGGTCCAGTTCCAAGTGGGCAGGATTTTTTACCTAGGGTTTATAAATCTTTTTTTAACTTTTTTTAAAAAATTTTAAACTTTAATACAAAATGAAAAACAAATATCACTTTGTATACAACATTCCATAAGAGAGGATTCACTATTAAATACTACATTTCCATTTCAAGAAAACCTATATAATAAATACCACAAATTGTTTTCAGAGATGTCCATCTTTGCTTTTTTGTTGGTTTTCTTTTATTTTCTGTTGTACCCTTTTACTTTATTAACCCCCTTCCACTCCTTTATGTTTAATTGTGGAGATAGATACACATATATATGCATATAACCATATTATCCTAATCTCCTTCTATCATTTGTTTCTGTGAAGGTGGATAGCTTCTTCCTTTTAAGACTAAGTCTTTCCATGTTTTTTTCTAAATCAACTAGCTCATCTTTTCCTACATCATAGCAATATTCTAACTCAATCACATCTTGTCTGAAAGATTGTATATGAAAGTTTTCCCCAATTTTTGAAGTCCATTTTTTACAATATAATATTTATTTATGCAAGAATGTTTTAATTTAAAATAATCAAAATTATCTTTTTTATAACTCAAAAATAGTTTTAGGTCTGATATTGCTAAACCTACTTCTTTATATGTGTTTCCCTCTGATTTCTTTGACATTCCTAATCTTTTGTTCTTCCAAATGAATTTTCTTATTATTTTTCCTAACTCAGTAAAATAATTTTTAATGATTTAATTGTTATGCCATTGACTAAATAGATTAGTTAGGTTAAATTGTCATTTTAAAAATAATATTGGCTTTTCCTACCCATTAACAATAAATATTACCTCAATTATTTAGATGTAAGTTTATTTGTAAACAAATGTTTTATTTTTATGTTCATATAATCCCTGTGTCTCTTTTGGTAGGTATACACTCAAGTATTTTATATGGTCTAGGTATTTTAAATGGCCTAAAATAATATTGAATAATATTGTTGACACATAGTGTAGTTTCTCTATATATCCCTTTTGATTAAATCTATTCTGACTTTAACTGTGTCTGAGATTGTAATTGCTACCTTTGCTTTTTTAACATACAAAATTCTATAACTGCCCTTTATTTTATCATTGAGTGTATCTTTCATTTTTATGTTTCCTGAAAGCAACATGTTGTTGAATTCAAAATTTTAATTTGCTCTCTATTTCTATCTTATGGGTAAATTTGTTCCATTCACATTCTAAGCTAAAGTTGTGTATTTTCTTTCTTCCTATTTTTCCTCATTGTCATTCTCACCTATTTGTCCTATTCCTCCTCACCTCTCTTCTTTACTTCTATCTACTACTTTGTCCTCCTTAACCTATCCACCTGTCTAAAAGTTCAGGGTCTATGAATTGTTAAAAAAGTGCTTTGATAGAGGTATTTCAGTAAATTAGTAATTTTTTAAAAATAAACTTAAGTGTTTCATTTGATGTATTTAAAATAGTCAGAGGAGTTCACAGGCTTCCCCATACTGTCATGGTAAAAGGAGGAGGAAGGTTATGATACCAAAAGCCCTTGGAAGAGAGGAATATATTTATTTAATATATATAATGTAATGATAATCCAAGAAAAGGTATTTTGTTTTTAAAGTTATTGGAGATGATAAGAGTAGCCATAAGGAAGTAGATCGACAGCAGGAAGTAATGGTTGTATTGATCTGATGAGTTCAGAACTGAAAAGGAGGAGAAGAGGCAATATGGAGGAAAGTGAATTTAGTAGGAGATGTCCACAGAAAAAAGTGAAATTTTATGAGTCAGAATGACTTGATATAGTAGGTCACATAAGGCAGTAATCACTTAGAAAAGAAATTAGAAGAGGTTTTTTTTTTGGGGGGGGCAGGGGAAAATTAATACTACTATTAACTTTTATACAGATTAGCATAGGTCCATTAATCTCTTTGGAGTAGGTTGTTTAGAATCTGTGACTACATGTCTTATCACAAATCTGTGACTACATGTCTATGACCTTGTGATGTAAACTTTAGTCCAAATTCCAGTTGACAAGAAATTAATAATCACTAAAAAGATAAAATATAGCATATTTAGTCTTCTTTTTTTACTTAATTCCAATGAAGTCCCTATCTATTAACTGTATCTCTTAGAAGATTCTGGATGTGTTTGACCATAGAGGTGGATATAAAGCTTCTTGTGATGGTCTGGTATTAGTGGAGGCTTTTTTAATCCTGCCAAATTTTTCATGACCTAATTTGGAATTTTCTTGGCAAAGATATTGGAGTAGTTTGCCATTTCCTTTGCCAGCTCATTTTACAGATAAGGGAACTAAGGTAAACGGGATTAGGTGACTTGTGCAAAATCACACAATTAGTGAATTTGGAGGAATTCATCTGAACACTTTTCTGCTTGGAATGTTGAGCAGCTAAGGAAGTCCCATAGATAGAATTCTAGGCTTGGAATTAGAAAAACTTGAGTCCAAATTAGCATCTTTGATTAGATGATTCTCAAGACTACTTGTCTATCCCAATCTTCTGAACTCCAATTTCATGTCTGCCTATTGAACACCTTCAATTGGATGACTCACAAGCATATTAAATGTAATATGTGTGAAACTAATCTCATTGTCCCTTTTCCTAATTTCCTTATTACCGTCTAGGATACCACCGATCTCCCAGTTACCCAGGCTTACAATGTGGATGTCAATCTCAGCTTCTCATTTTCTCACTCCTGCATGTACAACATGTCACCTGGTCCTGTAATTTGTTACTCCCTCTTCTGCTTTGACACACTTACTATTCTTTCTCTCATTATCTCACTATTGCAATAGAGTCCTAATTGTTCTCCCTGCCTCTAGTCTCTTCCCTTTCCAGTCTATGTTCCACTCAGCTATCAAATTGACCTTCATATATCTGAATGTCACCTTCTTGTTCTCTTCCTGTTAAAAGGGAGTTTTTGGTATCATAACCCTCCTCCCCCTTTTACCCCTGTTATCTCCCTGTTAACTGCAAGATCAAATAGAAAACTTAGCTGTCAAGCTTCTCACAACCTAGTCCCTTTCTACCTTTTCACTCTTTCTTTCTTCACTAGTCTCCTTGTTCCACACACAAAAACAAGCTATGTCCTAACTCTGATCATTTTCACAGCTGACCCCCATGTCTAGTCTCCCACTCCTCATATCCACTCCTGACTTCCCTGGTTCCCTGCTCATCTTACCAGAAATCCCACCTTCTGCAAGAATCTTTTGCTAATCTTCTTTACTTTCTGTAGAGATTATCCCTTTTGACTTCTATAGATTTTGTTTATACAGTTGGCTTTATTTGTTCCTTTGTTTTTCTATGTTGTTTATCCAATTAGACCTTGAATTTCTTAGGAGCATGAACTGCTGGTTTTTTTATTGGTAGTAGTATTTTAATTTGTTTTGTCTTAACCATTCTTTGTATTTTCAGTGCTTAGCAGAGTGCTTAATAAATGTTTGTGGACTTGACTTGAGATTTACTTACTGGGTTTGTGATACTGGTCAAAAATGACTTACCCTCATTAAGCCTCAGTTTCCTTATGTTAAAATAGGATAATAGTACTTATGCCATAATACTATTATGAAGATAATATCAGATAAGATAAAGAACTTTTTAAGCCTTAAAGTATTATATTATGTACCAGATGTTATAATTCATGTAAATTATTGTTGTTTAAGTGTCCAGCTGTATCTTACTCTTCATGACCCCATTCATTTTCTTGGCAAAGTTACTGGAGTGGTTAATCATTTCTTTCTCCAAAGGATTAAAACATGTTAAGTGATTTACCCCAGACCACTCAACTAGTTAGTGTCTAAGGCCACATTTGAACTTCAGTCTTCCCAAATCCAGTCTTAGTGCTTTATCCAATGAGCCATCTAATTATCTGTCTATATAAATTACTCACAGATATAGGTATAGATAATAGATAAACCATTGAAAATGTCATAAGTTAATTAGAATTTGAAGATGCCAATAAACCTTGGACTTACTGGATATGCAGCTGAAAAGTTTCTTTTGTATTTTGTGGGGGATCATAGCAGTCCTCATGCATACCTTGAATCTAGGATAGAATACAGAAAGGCTTTAGAATGCTCCCAGGTGCAGAGGGCTCACATTGAAGGCACTGCACCAGCAAAGATGGGTGTAGAATACTGTGTTCAGGGTCCTTGATGTAAAGATCTGCTTCCTGCTGGATCCTCAAATTATTCTAGTTTCATGAGAATATACCCTCAAAAATTGTATCATGTGTCATATATGTATGTATTATTGTGCTTTCAAAAGCACAATGTCACTGTAGAAAATCTGAATGACCTTTGCTTGAAAGAGTAACATTTTATATTTGTTTGTATTTTCCCCCCCCAAGAATGCTGGTCCTGATAATATGGCTCTGAGATGATTATTATTGCTATATCACTTGACACATGAAGTGCTAGATTATTACCTTGGCCCCTCACCACCACATCCCCACACATACATACAACTCCCCTCTCCTACAGGCTCTTTGCTACCTCAATTCTTATTATTCTTTAGGCCAAGAAAAGGAGATTGAGGTGGATGGGGTAGGAGATATGCTTCAAGTAGGTATAGAAAAAAAAATGAGAGGAAACAGCATGCTTTCCTTCTCGTATTAGTTTTTATATATATGGACAAGAAGGGTTGAGAGTAGAAATGGATCATTCTTTGGTACTCTTGGTGAAGACTTCAATGACTGTATCATGGAGTGTAGTGTTGTAGAATAATAAGAGTATCTGTATTTACGTAACTTTAATATTTGCAAATCATTTTGCATAATACTCTTTTCTTATGTCTCACCATTCTTCAGGATTTAGAATAAATACTATCTTCCACAAGAGGCTTTTCCGAATCCTTTCTTTTTTTATTTTTTTAATTTTTTAAATTTAATATTTTAAGGTTAATAATTAACTTTAAAGCAATTCCAAACCTCTTTTTAATTTTCCCTCTTACCCCCCACCCCCTCCCTAATGGAGGATAAGTGCTGTTAAATCATTAAAAATATAAATTAGATCACAATAAGATACATAACAAAACATTTTGTTATAAAAAGAATCGACTCTGAAATATTTGCAATTGCTTGGAAAAATCAAAAATGCAGGTGGGCATAAATTAGGGATTGGGAATTAATGAATAGTTTTAGTCTCCCTGGTTCTTTCTCTGGGAGTGGTTCGTTAATTTCTCCATTGCAAATGATTTGGTTGATCTCGTTGCTGAGGATGGCCGGTCCATCGAACTGGTCATCATATATTTGGAAGTATATAATGATCTCCTGGTCCTCTCATTTATAGCATCAGTTCATGAAGTCTCCAGGCCTTTCTGAAATATCCTGTTGGTCATTTCTTACAGAACAATAATTTCCTATTCATATACCACAATTTATTCAGCCATTCTCCAACATGGACATCCACGTTTCAGTTTCAACCACTACAAAAGGGTGCCACAAACTTCTCACATACAGGTCCCTTTCCCTTCTTTATAATCTCTTTATATAAGCCCGGTTTAAACCTCTGGATCGGGAAGTTTGATAACTTTTTGACAAATTAAACTACTCCCCAAAATGGTTGGGTTGTTCACCTCCACCAAAATATCAATTCCCAGTTTTCCCACATCCCCTCAACAATCTAATTTTTCCTGTCATCTTAAATCGCGGTGTGTAGTGTATCTTAAATTGTCTTAATTTGCATTTCTCGATTTAATGACGGGCATCTTTTCTATGACTAGAAATAGTTTCAATTTCTTCATCTGAGAATTGTCTGTTCATATCCTTTGACCATTTTCAATTGGAGATAAACGATTTTTAAATTAAGTTAATTCCTATTTTTTAAAAGGGGCCTTTATAGACCTTTACGTAAAAATATTTTCCCAGTTTATTTTCCCTTCTAATCTTGTCCTTTTTTGTTTTTAAAAACTTTTATTTGGTATAATCAAATTTTTTTATTTTTGGATCTAATGATCTTGTTCTGCTTTTTTCATAAAGTCCTTCCCCCCAAAGGTCTGAAGGTAAACTATCCTGTGTTCCTCTAATTTTTAATTTTCATTTTTATCCTAGGTCTGAACCCATTTTGACCTTATCTTTTAATGTTTTGGATATACTGCCCATATTGTTTAATTTTCCCACAATTTGTGTCAAACAGTGTTCTTATCCCAAAAGCGGGGTCTTTGGTTTCAAAAAGACAGGTTGCTATATTTGTTACTTTTATCCCTTAACCTAACCTTTCCACGTCCCTTCTTTCCCAGCCAATCCAAATGGTTTTGGTAACTGCTGCTCATAATATAATTTTAAATCTTATAAGCCACCTTCATTTGATTTTCTTTTCATTAATTCCCTTAAATTCTTAAACCTTTTGCCCCTCCATGGAATTTTTTGTTATTTTTCTAGGTCATTAAAATAGTTTTGGGAGTCTGATTGGTATGGCTAAATAAATAGATTAGTTTATAATATTTCATCTTTATTATTTTTCTCCCTTCAAACATTTAATATTTTTCAATTGTTAGATCAGACTTTTTTTAAAATGGTCTAATTTTCTCATAAAGTTTTGATTTTCCTTGGGTTTAACCTAAATATTTTTATATTATCATGTTCTTTTTGTTTCTCTTTGTGACTCTTTTGGATTTTTTAGTGATATATAAAAATGCTGAACTTATGTGGGTTTTTTTATAACCAACTTTCAAATTGTGGTTATCTCAAAACTTTTGTAGAATCTCTGGGGTTCTCTAATACCATTATCGGCAAGGTGATAATTTGGTTTCCTCATTGCCTTTTTTTCCTTTAATTTTTCTCCAGCTCTTTTTCCAAAATGCGTTTCTAATTATTAAATAGTAACGGTGATTGGGCAACCTTTTTTCCTCAGATCTTAGAATGGTTGGGTTGTCTCCTTAATATGATGCTTATGATGGAAATGGTGCTGATTATTTTAAGGAAAATCCATTTTTTCCTATACTCTCAAGTGTTTTTTAATGGGAATGGATTTGGATTTTGTCAAATCTTTTTCTGCATCTATTGAATGATCTATGATTTTGTTTTTTTGCTTGTGATATAGTCAATTATTTAATAAATATTGAAACCCATTCCTGGTATAAATCCTACTTGATCAATTATTATCCTGGAATTTTTCTTTAGTCTTTTTGCTAAATCTTATTTGATTTTTAGCATCAATATTTAGGGAGATTGGTCTATAATTTTCTTTCTCTGTTTTCAACCTACCTGGTTTGGTATCGTATCATGTCTTTGTCATAGAAGGAATTTGGTGGACTCCTTCTTTACCTATTTTCAAATAATTTATTACATTGGGGCCAATTGTTCTTTAAATTTTTAAAATTCAATTAAATCCATCTGGTCCTGGGTTTTTTGGGAGGTTTAATTCCTTTCTATTTCTTTTCTGAAATGGGACTATTCAAAATTTTACTTCCTCCTCTTTAGTCTGGGAAGTCTATATTTTTAGGTATCATCCATTTCTTAGGTTATAAATTTATTGGGATAAGTTGAGCAAAATAACTCCTTATTTTTTCTCAATTTCCTCTTTTGGTGGAAAGTTCTCCCTTTTCATTTTTAAGAACCTAATTTCATTTCCTCCCTTTTTTCTAATCAGTTTCCAAAACTTATCATTTTTCTTTTATAGAAAACTCTTAGTTTTATTAATTAGTTCAATATTTTTTACTTTCAATATTTTTTCTCCTTTTAATTTTAAATTTCCAATTTAGTATTTGATTGGGGTTTTAATTTGGTTTTTTTTAGTTTTTTTATTGAACCCAATTTTTTAATCTTTTCTTTCTCTGTTTTTATTTAAATAAGCCTCTGGATATAAAATTCCCTCTTATTACCTTTTCATCCAAAAATTTTGATATGACGTCTCATCATTGTTTATCTTGGGTAAATTATTAATTGTATCATAATTTGCCTTTCAATCATTCTTTAAAGTGGTTTTTAGTTTCAATTACTTTTGGTCTATTTCCCCTTTTGTTGAATTAGTTTTATTGCATCATGATCTCAAAAGCATTTACTATTTCCTTTCTTGCATTTTAATTTTAGTCTTTATGTCCTAAATATGGTCAATTTTGAATAGGTTCCATGAACTGCGAAAATATATTCCTTCTATATTTCAATTTTCTCCAAGTCAACCCTAATTTTCTAATATTTTTATTTTTAATTTTTTCCATTTGTTTTTGTGGTTTGGTTGTCAATTCTGAAAAGTGCAAGGGTTGAGATCTCCCACTATTACAGTTTGTTTCTATTTCTTTGCAACTCTCTTCTTCTCCTTTAGGAAGTTGGATGCCAAACCCTTGGTGCATATATGTTTTAATATTGATATTTTCGTTTTTTTATGCTGCCTTTAGCAGGATTTGTTCCTTCCTTCTTTTAATTAGATCAATTTTGCTTTTTTTGTCTGAGATAGGAGGCTACCCCACGCTTCACCTGAAGCATAATGGGTGCTTTTTACCTTTACTCTTATTATCTCCCTCTTTAAATGTGTTTCTTTAAACAACATTTGTAGGTTTCTGACTTTTGATCCAGTCCTATCTGCCTCCTCTTTTGGGGGTTCATCCATTCCATTTCGTTAGAATTACTAAATCTGTTTTCCTCCATCCTAAAACCCTAGATTGTGCTTTACTTATTCTTGCCTCCCCCAACCCTCTTTCCCCCTTTTAAACTTATGTACCCCTCTTGTATCACGATACTTATCCTCTTTATAATCCCTCCCTCCCCCCCTTTGAGTCTTTCCCCCTTCCTTCCCTTATTACTCTTTTTCTTTTCCCTTTTCCTCTCCCCCGTTTTTAATGAGGCGAGAGAGAATTTTCTCTAAAACAAATGTCAATTATTTTTTCTTTGAGCCAACTCTGATGAGAGTAAGATTCACAAAATGTTCCTCCCCCTCTCTAAATTCCCTCAGATATGATAAGTTTCCTTAGCCTCTTTATGGGATGTGGTTTCCCTCTTTTTATCCCTCCTTCCCAACTTATTCTGCCATCATCCCTTTTCCATATCTCTTCCCTTTTTATGTTATATCATAAATCAAATTAACATTATTCTTTTTATATCCACAACAAAATAAATTCTCAAGGTTATTTTACCTTTTTCATCTCTTATTTATGGTTGGAGATCAAATTTTTTGTTTAGTTCTGGTTTTTTCTTCAGAAACAAATGGAATTCATTTGTTTCATTAAATGTCCATCTTCTTCCCTGGAAGAAAATGCTCAGCTTAGCTGGGTAGTTTAT